>NC_134541.1:139659374-139960207 GCF_050624435.1 Tenrec ecaudatus | reverse complement strand
GCTCTGGTGTGCAGTGGTGATGTGTTGGCTGCTAACTGCAAAGCCCACAGTTCGTAACTACCAGCTGCTCCTTGGAAGAAAGATGGGCTTTTTCCTCCCGTAAAGAGTGACAGTCTCAGAAACGCACAGGGGCAGTGCTACCCTGTCCTACAGGGTCTCTATGAGTGACAGCGTCTCCATGGCAGTGAGTTTGACACCTGCAGTTTCTGAGCTGCAGCTTGCCCGGTGGCTTGAAACTTGCTGGGATGGGTCCACACCATGCAAACGAATGAAGTGGACTGGTCAGCTGACTAGGGATCTGTCAGCTGGTACCCTGTTGGGAGGGCTATGTCTTGAGAGGGACCAGGAGTTTGTAGGCACAAATCTAGCTCTACAAGAGTCACACAAGAAGAAGCAGGGAGACACACGAGGGAGGTGAGACCACAGGAGCAGCAGAGCAAGGAGGCCAGGCTCCCTCTCAGAGGGCGGTGGCTCTGAGGACAGCAGCAGGGCCCCGAGCAGAGCTGATGGTGACAGAGGGCAGGGCCCGAGGGGAGTCAGTGTCTGTATACAGTGACCCTGCAGGCAGGGTGGAACTGCCCCTGTGGGTTTCTGAGACGGTCACTCTTTCTGGAAGTCCACAGCCCTTCCTTTCTCCTGTGGAGCCGCTGGTGGCCGCTGACCTTGTGGTCGCCAGCCTGGTGTGCACCCCCCACACCGCCGGGGCTCCTCTACCCGACTCTGGAGGGTCGCCTGCGGCAGAGGAAGAAAGGGTTGGGAATGTATTGCAAGAAGCAGCCTGTAACCCCATGGGGCCCAACGGACCAGTCAGAGGCCATCATGACCATTGGTGGCATGTTGGTCCCCGCTTTGCACAGCCTTACTGAGCACCTGCTGGCACCAGGCCTCTGAGACCCTGGTCTCCACTGACCCCCCCCCCTCCCCACCCCCATACACACACAGCCGCTCTGCCCGGCTGGACCCACAGCCAGGGAATGGGAATTGAGACAGATGAAAACCAGAGAGCAAGCTCAAGGCCGTCAAGTTGGTTCCAGCCTCCGAGACCCTCCAGCACAGGGTAGGCCCGGTGGGCCTGCACCGCCCCTCCCTGCGAGCTCTGAGACTGCACGTCTTCACGGAGGCAGGAAGCCTCAGCCTTCTCCGTGATCGGCTGGTGGGCTCAAGTCACCCGCTCTGCAGCCATCACCCCAATCCCAGCTCCCAGGACTATCAGGACTCCTCTCTCCCTCACTCTCCCTGTGACCTCCTGTGGGTTTCTGAGACTGTAGTGGTTGACGGGAGCAGAAAGCCCAGTCTTTCTTCCTCGTTGCTGCTGGTGGTTTTGAACTGCTGACCATGCGGATCGCAGCCCAATGCTCATCTCCTGCTCCACTGCGCCTCCAGAAGGGACCAAACTCACTGTGGTCAAGTCCGTTCTCACTCAGTGACCCTATGGGATGGGGCGGAACTGCCCCTCGGAGACTGTGACCTCATCTTTCTCACCCCGGAGTCCCTGGCGGTTTTGAACTACCGACCACTGCGCCACCCACTGCACCACCAGGGCACCTCGGGCAGATGGATTCATTTGTAAGCCCATGTCCCCACCAGCCTTTCTGTCCCCGTATGGGTGGCTTCAAAGCACCAGCTTCTGAGCAGCTGGGCAGGGTGGCAGCGACTGGGGACTCACCTGTCAGGTGGCTGCTTGATGTCACCCAGCTGTCAGAATGAGCATGCCCCTCTGGTGGGGGGGAGCAGGAGAGACAGAGCTGGGTCCAGGTCACCCAACCTGTGATGGGGAGCTGAGAGGACTCAAATCCGCATTTTAGGCTATACTCCCACCTGGCCCCCAGCCCCCAAGAGGCCCCCCCTAGCCTGGACCCTCTCTCACCATTCTGGTCTCCCCAAACAGCAGCAATGCCGGTCACATGCAGTGGCCATGTGGTCACAGGGATGACCCAGGTGGGCCTCGTGTGACCTGCAGCAGTCCCGCCCTTCCAAAGAGAGAAGGTGGCGTGTAGCCGGAGAGCCTGGGCTGGTTTTGAAGTCCCCGCCCCCAGCATCTGGTTTTCAAAAGTTCCTTCCCCCCACATTTGATACCTCTCTTCATCATCATCATGTGAAAATCAGGACTCAGTTTGGCCTTTCATGCATGAAGGGCTGTAATCACCTTTTCATCCTCCACCGACTCCCTCCCCGGCCACCCCCAGGCCAGCGCACACGTCCTTGGAGCCCCACGCAACAAGCTTCTGGTGGGAAAGGCAGAGGATGCTCTCCTGGAACTGACGGAAGGGCCCTGCCGCCACCCCCACCCTGCACAATCTGGAGCCTCTCGGAACACCCTCCACCTCCCACCGTGTCTCCATCTCTGAGTCCTTGTCCCTGCAAGGACGTCCTGGCCGCCCACCATCACGCACACGCAACGGGGTAACTTGAACTATTCGGGGTAAAGAACCGGTCTCTGGCTTCTCTCGCTTGGGTATGCCAAGGCCAAGCACACACAGACACACACACGCACACACACAGACACACACAGCCCGTGCTCGTGGTTGCTATTAAACAAGCGGCAGTGCTATGGAGGGCTGGCTCCGGGGCTAGAACTCTCTCTGCTCGGACACTGGAGCCCCGGGTTCCAGCCGGTGCACATTGCGTGCAGCTGTCCCTCGTGGAGAAAGACCTGGAGACCCACTTCCAAGGACTAGCCGGTGATCCTGAAAGTCTGACCCGGCACGGAGTCCAGGGGTGGAGTGTGCGGTCAGTGTTCTGTCCTACAGTGCCCGGGCCCCCTCTAAGTTGGGGTTGGCTTCCAAAAACACCAGCCAGGCAGACAGACAGCCGACTCACTGCCACAGAGTCTCGGAAACTCACAGTGAACTCACGAGCTGAAGGCTGGTGCACAGCAGGGGCAGCTCCTTTGGGAGAAGAGTGAGGGCCAGAGTAGGGACGGGGCAATCAAGGTTAGGTTCAAGGAGGCTCCGAGCGGGGTCCCCTTTTGTCCATGGGATCTGTATCTCTCCAGACCATGGCGCTGGGGGTGGGGAGGCAGCACCCGGGGCCCCTGTCATGGCTCGAGGACCCGGCCCCTCACACACCAGCGTCTCCCCTCCCCACATCACTGCAGAGGGAAGTGGCTCCATTAGGAGGCAGTGGTGGCCAGGCCTTTCCTCCACTGAGCCAGGGACGGGTTTGGGCTGCCCGCCTTTCGGGGACCTTTCAGATGGGTTTATTCACAGCTGCCTAGGGGTGGACAGGCCTGGACAAGGAACAGAAGTGGGGCACGTACTTGGAATGCCTCAAAAAAACCAAATGAACAAAAATCCCAAACTCAGTGCCCATTGAGCGAGTCCATGCAGACTCAGGGCGACCCTGTAGGGCAGGGCAGGGCTGCCCCTGTGGCGTTCTGCGACGGTAACTCCTTCAAAACCAAAGTAAACCCCTCAAACTCACTGCCATTGAGGCGATGCTGACCCACGGGGCCCTGAGAGGCTGCAACTGCACAGGGGTGGAAAATCCACCCTTCTCTGGGGGTTTCAAACTGCAGCCTTGCGGTGACTGCTATGCCCGGGGCTCACTTGCAGCTCTTGGGCGGGGCTTCTGCATGAAGGACCGACACGCCATGGCGCTGACCAGGAGTTGCCCAGTGGTTAGAGAGGCCAGCCATTCAGGGAAAGGTCAGAGGTTTGAATCCACCTGGGGTCAGCAGAGAGGGGCAGTGGCTCCTGTCAAGATCTGCAGCCTCGAGCACCTTACATGGCGGATCGTCTGACTGCCCCGACGGGGGCTCCATGGGTGGGGAGTCCCTCTGTGACTGCGGGATGTGGGGTTGACAACTATCCCTTGCAGATGTGCCCTCTGCTACCCACAGGGCGGTGCTCAGCAGGGCCCAAGCGCCCTGCAGCTTGAGGCCTGCCACCCCCTGCTCTGCCCACACCCTGGGAGAAGACTCTCCCAGTGCAGACATCTCGGGTCCACAGCCTGGCTGAGGCCCTGCCAGGAGACCACACAGCACCTCTTTCTGCAGTGACTCCGGGCCATGGCCACTGTGGGCCTAGTGCTGGCAAGTGGCCCTGCTGAGCCAAGCCCCCTCCCTGGGGGCCCTGAAGCCCGGCCACACCTCCTCCCCAGGCCTCTGAGTCAGGCCTGGCTGTGGTTGCTGACTTCCTGTCCCTCAGGTGCCAGGGAGATGCTTCCTCCCCACGCAGGTGCTGGGGGGGGGGGCCCAGACAGTGCTCATCGATCCCCATTCCCTCAAGGCTCCTGGGGGCTTGGCAAGGCAGAGACCAGCCAGGGGGCAGAGGGCCCCTGGGGTGGGAGTGGGTGAGGAGTGAGAGGGGAGGGAGGGGCTGGGGTCCTGGCAGGACACAGAACTAGTGCATCCAAGGCTCACTCCACTCTCCAATCCCAGCCCTGTGAACTCCCCTCCCACACTCTCCCTGGAACGCCCCCCCCACCTTCTAGTCCCCACTCACCCTCAGGCATCCCCTCCAGGAAGGTGTCCCTTCACAGCACCCCCTCATGCCCCACCTCACTCTCTCTCTGGCCCTCGATCCTGCCTGATGCCCCCAACTCCAGACCCCTGTCCACTCAACCCACACTCCCCCACTTGCATGACCCTGGGTCCCCCTTCCCTTTTTCCACTCAATTCTCCCAGGCACCCCTGTCACCGGAGTCCACTTCTCAGGCACCCCCTCCAGCCCGCCCCCATGACTCTCGGAAGCCCGAGCAGCGCCTACCTTATGCAGGGCAGCACGCCGCCTCCATGCTGGCCCCCGGCTGGCTTCCTCCTCCTCCAGCCGGGCCCCAGTCCCAGCGCCTTCACCAGCACTTGGGGGGCTCCAGGGCTGGGAGGGGCTGCACAAGCCAGGGGTGGGGGAGTCCGGAGGCCTAGCACCAGGAGAGAGGCAGGGAAAGTGTGTCAGAGATGGGGAGGGGCGGGGAGGGAAACGAAGAACCTGACAGGAAGTGAGACTGAGAAATGCAAAGGGTGAAAAGGGGGTGGGGGGCAGGGTGCTGGTCCCAGGCCCTGGAGGAGGGCCGTCATAGCGGGGAGGTATGCTGGGTGGGGGCCTTAGGGTGGGAGCTGGTGGACCAGGGGTGGGGAGCCAGGCCTGCAGAGGGCAGACCCCTGCCCCAGGTTGGGTGAAGGCCCCTCTTACCCTGGGTCCCAGCTCTGGCCTGCTGGTGGGCCCTTGGGGTAGGGGTGGGGGTGGGGATGCTCACTTCCTCTGTTTCCCACGCTGTGGCGAGTCCCCTGTGGAGAGGGATTGGGAATGCCCAAACCACACTCACTGCTCTGGGGTTGGGTTCACGCCGACTCACGGTGACCCCTTGGGACAGAGTGGAACTGGCCCTGTGGGTTCTGAGACTTGTCCCTCTTGACGGAGTAGAAAGTCCCGTCTGTTTCTGGCTGAGGGCCTGGGGGTTTTGAACTGCTGATGGTGCAGTCAGCTGCCTGAGTCCAGACAACGTTGTTAAAATTTCAGAGAGGATATTTTCCTCAGAGGCTACATCTTGCTCTCTCTGAGCAGTTGGTGGACTTGAACCACAGACCTTCCCATTAGTAGCCTAACGCGTAGCTCACCATGCCGCTAACAGCAGGGTGAAAAGTCTGAAGGTTCCGGAGAAGGCCCCTCTCGGGTCACAGAGACACACAGGGAAACGAGGCCCATAGATGACATAGCTCACAGACCTTCCCTTTGTAAAACGACAGTGACCAGGAGCCTACTGCCCTCGTGTCGGTTCTGATTCACGGGGACCCTGCAAGGCCATGGAGAACTGCCCGGGGGGGGGGGGGGTGTTACGAGGCTGCGGATCTCTATGGAGCAGACAGCCTCCTCTTCCTCCCACGGAGCGGCTGGTGCATTTGAATCGGCCTCCTTTGGGAGAGCAGCCCAGCATTAAGTCCAGCGGTCCTCCAGGGATCCTGCGGTAGATCACCTCTCGCTGCCACTGAGTGGATGCCGACTCATCGCGAGCCTACGGGTCAGGGAACAACTGCCCCCGTGGGTGTCTGAGGCTGTGAATCTATCAGGGACTGGAAGGTCTCATCTCCCTTGCTGTGGGCAGCTGGTGGCTTTGAATCGCCGACCTTGTAATTGGCAGCCCAGGGTGTAACTCCCTTCGCCACCAGGTGGCCAGCCTTCTTACAGGGAGTCCAGCCTTCACTTTCTTTGGAACACCCTGTGCTCCGACTCCGTCAGGCTGATGGTCGGATGAACAGACCCTCAGCCTCAAACAGTTCCAGACAATTTCTTTACGTTTTCTGATCACAGAGTCAAGTGTCGGGTTATACTCGCAGGCTCCTTCGCTGGCAGTGCACAGGACAGTGGATATTCTCCACCAACCCCGTGATCCAAAGGGATCAATTCTCCTTTGGCGGTCGGCTTCCGCAAGTGCATGCATCCTCGGCGATGGCTGGGACCGGTGTACTGACCCCACCACTACCGCCTCCATGAATGTCCAGAAGGTACTATCTGTGCTGCCCTGAGAGGAGGGGGAGGGGCGGTGGGCTCCCTGGGTGCGCTCACTTGGTGAGGACCCCCCGAGGACGAACGTGTGGGGCTGGCGCTTGCTCTGCTCCCTCTGGTGTCGCTCACTGACTGGCAGTACTGTTGCTTTCAGGGGCACTATCCTCACTTCCAGTGGGATGGGTGGCATCCGGGAACAGAAGGGCATCACTGCAGGTTACAGGCATGGATTCAGGGTGTTAGCAAGACCACTTCTCTGGGGTGGGGTGGGGGAGTACCAAGACTCAGAGAGGTCTAGGGCCCACCCGACCCCGGGTGGTCTCACACTGACTCGCAAGACCTTTAAAGATCTACTTCCCAGCAAAGCCACCCCAGGGAGCAGGGGTTAGAATTCCTAAGGAATTGAATTGTGCCCCTTGCCCCCTGAATGCAGCATGTGTCAGCATGGGCGCCCCTGGTTCTCAGGAGGTTGTGGCGCGATGTCATTGTCCCTGAGTTGTAAACCCATATCGATGTGAACGAGGAGGGTGCAATTTCCATGATTGGGCTGTGTCTTGGGTGGATCCCTTTTAAGATACCCCCCCCCCCCCACTGCCCTTGATTGATTCCTACTCATAGCAATCACACAGGACCGGGAGGAACTGTCCCCATGGGTTTCTGAGACCCTGACTCATCATGGGAACAGAAAGCCTGTCTTTCCCCCTCAGAGCGGCAGGTGGTTCAAGCTGCAGGGCAGTGTGTCCCCACAGTGCCACGACAGAAGGGGTTAAAGACGGGAGGAGACCAGCAGGACCTCATGGAAGGAAAAGCAGAGGTCCCAGTGGGGTGGCGGGGAGGGATGGACACACGTGTGGTGCTCTCCGGGGAGCTGGGCCCACAGCGGTTGGGAGGAGCACAGAGAGAGCCGCGGCCTGGAGCTGTGCCCCAGCACCGCCGTCCAGCAACTAAAGTGTGGGAAAATAATCTTGCTTGTCAAAGGGCCCCCTGGGAGTCTTCCAGTCATAACAGTGGTGTATGGTGGTGGCACTCAGTTCAGCCCATCACTCGAGCCTCTTGGTGCCCTGCGTGGGGGAACCAGACATCCCCTTTCGAGCAGCAGTAGGGGTTTAAAGTCTCCCCCAGTGCCAAAGTGTGGCCGTGGCTCCCAGGGCCCCCTGCAGGCAGCCAGGAGTCTTACCAGGAGAAAGGGGCTTGGAAGCCTTGCTATTTCTACAAGGTGTCCTGCAGAAAGCAAGCAAACTGTGTTCTCCCCAGGCCCTGGCTCTCAAGAATCGTGGTACAACCAGGACTCCAGGGGCACCTGTCCCGGGACAGGAATCCCCACTGTTTATCATCTTACGAAGCTGGTTCACCCTCCAGCATCCTCCCTTGAAAGAGCTCAAAAGGAAGTTTCCCCCAGGGACCCAGAAGCAGGGTTCAGGAGGTATGTGCACACAAGGGCTAGGTAAGCTGAGGCAGGTAGCCGGGAAGCGTGGGGCTGGTCACATGCCAGGTGTTGGCAGGAAGGTTCTGGAAGGCATGGGTTCTGGGTTCCCCGCTGTGTTGGGCCCACTAGGACAGGGAGGGCAGGAAGGAACAGGGCCTGACCTCTTGGCAGGGCAGAGGAGACAGGGGCACTGGGACCCTTGCACCCCTGAGGGCAGGGCTTGCTTTCTTGGGCTTCACAGCTTGTGCGTCAGGAGCTCTGGTGGTCCAGCCGGTGACACCCGCTGGGCTGCTCACGTAAAGGTCAGCAGGTCGAACGGAAGGTGAACCATGAGCCACTACTCTACACGGTCTACCCACAGGGGCTGCTCTATGGTCCCGCATGGTCGCTCTGAGTCCGTCCGAATGGACTCGATGGCAGCGAGAGGTGACCTACCCCAGGGTCCCTGGTGGTCCGCTGGATTCAATGCTAGGCTGCTCACCCAAAGGAGGCCGGTTCAAATGCACCGGCTGCTCCATGCAAGGAAGAGGAGGCTGTCTGCTACATAGAGCTCCACAGCCATGAGTGGTGGCCGTTGGACATCGGCTAACAAGGACAGCCCGGTGACCCACGACGCCTGTCTCCAAAAGCCCCGTCCGACTCTCACCAGGGCCATCAGAGAAGACAGGAAAGGAAACATCGGTCACTGGGGTTTTTGCGGGCACGGCCAGGGACAGCAGCTTGGAGGAGGGGCTCAGTGGAATAAGTAGGGGAACGGGCCCCCAGGATGGGCAGGAAGCACCCACCCCAGAGGGCCCACGGGTCTGCTGGACACGCTGCCAAAGAGGGAGTTGGAGCCGCCGACCTTCCGTCAGCAGCCCAGCTGCCAACCCAGCCCACCTTGGGGACGCCTAAAAAAAAAAAAAAAAACCCAAACAAAAAAGATGTGGTTACTAAACTAAAAATAAAATATGCAACAGGAGGGGCTGCCGCAGCCAGTCTCTGCTGTGCGAGAAAGCCGGAACGGAGGGCAGCCGAGACGGAAGTGCCCATGCTGAGCGAGGGGAAGCTTCGTGTCCACAGGAGACCACTGCCAGCAGGAAGGGTCAAGACGACCTCAGGTGACACAGTCCATTTGCTCTCCGTGCGAACCTGAGGTTGGTAGTTTGAAACCAGCCAGCCACGACCTGCCCCCAGAAAGAGCCACCGTCTCGGAACCCCATGGGTTTTTCAGTCCTACCCCAAGTGGGCGCCGACTCGGTGGCAGTGAGTTCAGAGTGGCTGAGGGCCCCTATGATCCCCTGACAAACCAGCGCCCACAAGTGGCGCCCCCTGGTGAGTGGGAGGACTGCGATCCATGGGGGCTTTTCCATGGTGGCTTCACTTTCTTGGGAGGAGCCCTGGTGGCTCAGGCATAGGAGGTTACTCGGTGAGCTGCCAACTGCAAGGTCAGGAGTTCGAACCCCGCAGCTGCTCCACAGGAGAAAAACCAAGGCTGTCTGCTCTATAAGGACTAATGGCCTCGGAAATCCATAGGGGCAGTTCTGCTCTGCCTCGTGAGCGGGAATCCTCTCGATGCAGCAGGGTGGTCTTCTGGGAACCCAGTGGAAGAAAGGCCTGCCCGTCTGCTTTTGTAGTTGGCGGGCGCAGGCCTGCCATCTTTTCTTAGTCATGGCGACCCTACCCGTGGGCAGGAAGCACTGCCGGCTCTGCGCCATGCTTCCGGGCAATGCTGTGTGTGACCCACCATCTCAACCTGGTTCCGTGAGGGTCTTTCTTCTTCCTCAGCAACCCCGTGCTTGTCAATCACAATGTCCTGCTCCCAGGCCGGTCCTTCCCGCTCACGTGTCCCAAAGAGCGAGTGGCCCGTCTCACGCCCTGGATTCTAAGGGATGTTCTAGCTGTACTTCTTCCAGGACAGACGTCCGTGCCCTCCTGGCATTCCCTGCCAGCACATAGCTCAAGTCTTCTGTAGCCAACCAAATTTCCAGTCACGTGGCTGCTTCTAAGGATCGCACTGTCAGACACACAGGGATGTTGGAGTCTCACTCCCCAGGCAGCAAATGCCCGGAGGATGCTCTGTTTCTCTTGTGATTCCCTGCAAGTTCGTTCCCCCAACCCTAGCGGCCGGATGGGTCAGAGGGTGGGGCTGCTTCCATGGGGGCTCCTTGGTTGGGCTCTTAGGAGACATATAACCAGGGTGCTTAGAAGTGAGCGTGGGGAGGCGTCAGCCCTCAGAAGTGGCCAGCAGCTGGGTAAGGAGCAGTGTTTGGTGAAAGAGAATGGGGAGCGGGGAGGAGAGAGGTCCTGATCCCACTGATTGAATCCAACCACAGGCTCCAAGGATGGGGATGGGCGCAGGGCAGGACAATGTTCTGTCAGACACACGGCTGCCTTGGGGGTTGGGCTCAATGGTCATCAACCAGGAGGTAGGGGAGTGGCCTTTGGGGCTCTGAAGCCAGTGTCCGTTAGGGCCCAGGGACGTGGAGTCCATCGAGCCAGCGTCTTCACCAGTGTTCCTGGAGCGGAGAGCTGCTAGAAACTGCGCCCGCTCGCGGAGGGACTGCTGTGGTTGGAAGCTGCCATGCTGGCTGTGGCACATGAAGGTCCCCACACCCCCTTCTGCTCACTGCCGTCCCCCCAATACCCCCCAACACCATGCGTCTTCCATCTTCCTCCCCCTGCAAAGACACGTGCTGTATCATAGCAACTTAGGCGGAGCTGGGCCGCCCCCAGAGAGCAGACGGGGCTCCAGTGAGGGCCTGCGGCATCTGGTGAGCGGCAGTGCCTGGTCACAGTGCTGCTCCTTGTGACCTTTCTGTGGGGCAAGGAGTGCGGGATAGAATGAGAGGGAGCCCAGGGGACCTCGAGGTTCTGCCAGATTAAATGACCCCTCCTCCAAGTGCTCCTCTCTCTGCCAGCCCTTCCCTCCTGAGAGCCGTCCAGTCCAGTGGCGGCTCCCTTTAACTCCAAGAAAATCATTCCTTATCAGCGAAACAGTCACACGCTGGGGACCCGCAAAAAGGCATTTCACAAACTATTGATCTGAGAATGAATATATTGCTTTGTTCCTGGATGCCATACCTCGCTGCCGTTGTATATATTAATGTCCCCCTCCCCTACCCAGTGGACTCCCACAAATAGCTTCCAGAGCGAAACAGAACCTTCTAGGCCTTTGGCTATGTTTTACGTACTTCGTCCTTTGTGTATGTGTGTGTGTGGGTGTGTGTGTGTTTGTACCTCTAACCTCATCCCTCTTCATTGCCGAGATTTCCAGGCTGTTTCCCACACAGGGATGGCTCCTGAAAGGTCTCCGTGCATCTCCATTATCCCAACCAGGATGCACAACCCACCGAAGGTGCGTTGACTCCCCTGGGGGCCCAACACCCTAATGACCCTTGACTTTTCTTTTACAGTTCTTGCAGGAAGCGTGGCTTCCATCCAGGGGAACAATCTTCACCTTCCCCAACCCCCCGCCCGTACACGGGCAGTAAACACTCCACTGCTTTGCAGTGCGAGAGCCAGGGAAAGCGATGGCTGTGGGCTAGGTCTCTCACGGGGACAGGCAGCTTGACATGCACCTTGCCATCGTGTGCGTGTGTGTGAAGCCCTCTCTGCACAAAAGGTGGGGGGTGGTCGGTGTGATCCTGCCACTGATGAAAAGAACGTGGGGGGTTTTGACGGAAGCCCCGAAGGACAGCTTCTTGTTGGCTGGTGGAGGCACCATTTGGTTTTTCCCCGTTGTCGTTGTTGGTATGCACAACCAGACACACATCATCCGGAGGCTTTTCTCCATGAGGACTGCGTTCTGTCCTCTTCCAACCTGCAGGGTCTTTCATTCCCTCCCCTGAGCCCGCCAAAGGTGACTGGTGTTGGAATTCCTGGCCTTTCTTCCATCATCACGCAGTGTAAGCTGACAATGCAGTAAACTCACTGCTGTGGAGGCCGATTCTGACTCACAGCAACCCCACAGGACAAGACAGAGCTGCCTCTGTGGGTCTCAGAGCCTGGGACGCTTTATGGGAGTCGGAAGCCTCGCCTTTCTCCCATGCAGCTGCTGGGGGCTTTGAACTGCTGGCCTTGCAGTTAGCAGCCCGACCTGTATCCACTACACCGCCAGGGCTCCTTCACTGTAAGCTGACAGGATGTCTAAAAGGAAAAAAAAAGGATCTACTTAAAACGCCTACGCAAAATACTGATGTGCAGGCTACCCTGCGGCAGCAATGACCTACAGGAGCAGACGCTTGGTTAGACACGCAGGCTGAGCAGGTGTGGAGCGAGACGGGGAGGAGAGCGAGCTGATGGAGGACAAGGGTACATGTATTCACCTTTGCTGCAAACATGTCCACGGATGTGGGCAAGCGTTCAGTTATGAAAAACGCCGTAAACTCGTCCCCGTCAGAGAATGCGTCCCTGGGCCTGGGGCTCTGGGGACGCCGCGACCAGTCAGCATGGCAGAGCCAGAGAGACAATGCTCTACTGGGGTCTTCAGAGCTCGTGAGCAGCCGTCTAAGGTGTAGCCATTGGTCTCCACCATCCGGAGGAAAGAAGAGCGAAGACACGTGGACATAATCAGCCGCACGGATACCTGGGCCACGTGAATGCCAGTCTCCATGTGCCCGAGAGCAGAAGAGCTTGATGGTGCCCGGTCACCACTCCCAACTGCTCTGAAAAGGAGATTCGCACTCAGAATCATAAGTAAAAGACCAGGCACACTGGTTAGATCGAGATGGGTGAGGCCGCCTTCATCTTCCTCTGCTGAGTGGCCCCTCCCCCATGAACACAGCCCCACAGCCCCTGCACATCCTACCTGACCTTTGGAGTCCTTCTGGTCAGTTTGACCAATGTAGACAACTCTCTTAAAAAATCATTTTATTGGGGGCTCATACAGCTCTTATCACAATCCATCCATCCATCCATCCACTGTGTCAAGCACATTTGTACATTTGTTGCCATCATCATTTTCAAAACATTTTCTTTCTACTTGAGCCCTTGGTATCAGCTCCTCATTTTCCAACCCTCTCCTTCTTCCACCCACCCTCCCTCCTGAACCCTTGATAATTTATAATTGTTATTATTTTTCATGTCGTACCCTGTCCGACATCTCCCTTCACCCACTTTTCTGTTGTCTGTCCCCCTGGGAGGAGGTTCTATGTAGATCATTGTGATTGGTTCCCTCTTTCTTCCCCACCTTCCTCTTCCCTGCCTGGTATCCCTACTCTCATGATTGGTCCTGAGGAGTTTATCTGTCCTGGATTCCCTGTGTTTCCAGCTTGTATCCTAGACAGCTCTTAAGAACAACCAACCAACCAACCAACCAACCAACCAACCAACCAACCAACCAACCAACCAACCAACCAAAGACAAACCATGGTGCTCAGGTTAGACATCTTTATGAATAAAGTTCATTGCTGGCTTCAGGAAGATGTTGGGGGGCTATTTTTGGTTTAAGGCATCAAGACGATCTCTGGGCCATCGTCTTGGCGGTCCACCCAGCCTCAGTGGCTGCAGTGGTGGTCAAGCCCACAAGCGTTTCCCAAAGGTGCCTTATTCGCCCAGGGCAGCCACTGGGAGGGTGTAGAGCTGTCCCATCCCACGCACTCCACTGTCCCTGGTCCATCTTTCCTCCCCATGGGATTGAGGACCGTCTCTGCCACTTGAAAGCCATGGTCTCTCCCCATTAACCAGCACAAGGGTAATTAGCATGCTACATCCATTGCATGGCACGGGGTACGTGCTCCAGACACCCGATAAACAATGAGTAAGTAACTGCAGTAGAGACCTGCGGCGTGTGGACGCTGCAGCAGTGAGCCAGTGACGGATGCTCAGTTTGTCTGTGGGGACTGAGGGACCAGCGGGTAAGGGATGAGGCTGGAAGGCGCGGCCACTTACCTGGGTCTCAGAAGGCATTCCATCAAGTTCAAGCCCATCCTTCTCCACATAGGGCTGCAGGGGGGCAGGCCTTTGCCTTCAACCCGAGACTGCTGCTCTGTTTTCTGGGGTTCCGGTGGCATAACTGGACTTGCGCTGCCAGCCGCCAGGGCCGCAGTTTGGAACCACCAGCGGCTCCACAAAGGAAACCGGGCTTTCGACACCCGTCAAGAGTGACAGCCGAGGACATGCGCAGAGGACACGCACAGGGGCAGTTCTACCCTGTCCCGCAGGGTGGCCGTGAGTCCATCGGCTCGGTGGCTGTGGGCATGATTTTATTTGTTGTGTTGTCTTTGTTGAGAACAGATGGCAATCTGACTGTTTCCTGGTGCACCATTCTGTGACATCAATAACCTTCAAGTGACCTGACCATGCATGCCCCCTTTACTAAGCTGTTCCCCTCACCCCCTCCCACTGCCCCGACCTTCCTACATAACCTTCCCACTAGCTCTTGCCTGTTGGATCCCCCCACATCTAGACCAAGCTCCCACTCCCTGCCCCCGAGTCCATGCCGACCGGGGAGACGTAACTCTACTAGAGTAGAAAGCCTCCTCTTTCTCCTGAGGAGCTGCAGGTGGGTTAGAACAGCTGACCTTGAAGCTACTTGCCCCACTCGCAGCTGACGCTCAAGGCAGACCACCACACCTTTTTTACTAGTGAACATATTGTTCGGTTTTCAGAAAACTTCAGGGAACATTGGTTTGTTTGTTTCAGATTTAAGGATCACCTCAGA
Source organism: Tenrec ecaudatus (assembly GCF_050624435.1). Classification (NCBI taxonomy): domain Eukaryota; kingdom Metazoa; phylum Chordata; class Mammalia; order Afrosoricida; family Tenrecidae; genus Tenrec; species Tenrec ecaudatus. Next base: position 139,945,695 of record NC_134541.1, on the reverse strand, counting down.
GCAGTAATCTCAGGATTCATCCAACTGTCACGGCTCTCGAAAGTCGGGAGTCAGGGAGCATTTAAAAATCGGTCTGTGTCTCCCCTCCTTGATGGGGATCCTTGTGTGACTTCATTTGTGCTCACAGTGCTCCGCATGGGAGCCGGCACCTCCCAGTCCTTTGGGTTCCTGGGAAGGAGGCGGCCGTACACGGAGAGGATCAGCCGCACATCCACGTGGCCCTGTGACCACCAGGCCTCAGGGACGGTGCACCGTGAGGTGGCAGAGTGGAAGGAGGAAACATGTCCTTCGGCTAGTTAGCTAGACGGCTCATAGAACATGACCCTCTACACCTCCAGACAGAGAAACCAAGTCCTATGGAACTTTTGGTTCCAATATTTGCTTGCTGTGCCCCTGCTCCAAAAATGGAGACATTTTCAGCCCAGCTTGCTTATCGCCGAAGGAGCCCTGGTGGCCAGTGGGCTAGGGGTCAGCATAAGGTCAACAGTGTGAGCCACGTGCAGCTCCGAGGGGGACAGAGGAGGCTTTCGGCTCTGCTGGGGTTAACACCTTGGATACCCACGAGGTAGCTCTTCTTTGCTCGAGAAGAGAGTGGACTCTCTGGCCTTGAGTTCTTGTGAGCTATCCATCAATGAATAAAGTAGACGAAGGATGCACTGTCACCCTTAAATGGCGTGGTTGGTGAGGAAGGATCCACTGTGTCACGCACTGCCCACAGAATGGATGATCTGTCTTGGGGAAGAGTCAGCCAGAAGGTTCTCTAGAAGCCAGGGGGTGAGATGTCACGTGGCCCAGTTTGGACACGTCGTCCACAGAGACTCAGCCTTGAAGAAGGACGTCATGAGTGGGAAAGTAGCTCCTGCCGCCCCAATAAAAGAGGAAGCCCATCAGGGAGATGGACAGCCACGGTGGCCATCGCCCCCGGGCTCAGGAACAGCAATGATGGCGAGAGCGGGGCAGAGATGAGCGTGGTCTGTCTGTTTGTGCACGCTCCACGCCGGAACAGCTCGATGGCACCTAATGACCACAGTAACTCCTTTGTCACCGAGTGCTGCCTTCGTCCATGCCCCCCACTCCCGCTTTGTTTTGGGGAGGAACGCTGGAGGCGCCCCAGTTATGTAGGGCCCTGAATGTGCTTTGCTTTTAGCACCTGACGATCGAGGACAAGCGCCACGCCTCGTTAAAACCGTGGCTGCTGCTGTGGATGGGACAGGCCACTGTCAGCACCGTCGTCACCGGCTAGCTGTCGTGTGGTCATCTCCCGTGACTGTGTGCGGTGCAGCCTGCTTTCCAAAGACTCCTCAAGACACTCATCCCTGGGGACGCTAGTGTCCCTGGGTCAGCGGAACACACCTGCCACGTGATCGATGTGGACGCGGATGGCGTCTGACACGTGTGTGCTGGCTATTTACAGCGGTGCCTTCCAGAGTGGGAATGATCTGGGGTGGGGAGTGGGGCGCAAAAGCAGATACCTACAAGTTACCCTGGATTATGGGCGGCTTCACGAACACTTCTCATTGCTGGGGGTGGGGGTCGCACAGAGTGATTTTATTTTTTAAATTTCTGCACAGAGGCCAGTAGGCCTGGGGAGCCCATGCTTCAGCGAGCAAGTCATCTTCTTGATTCGTCGTCGTGGTTTCAGCTACCGTCTCGCCGACCAGAATTCACGGCGGTGTCGGAGTGCAGAGGGGAAGGGTCCCCTTGGCTCGTGGAGGCTCTGGCTTCTCAGAAGCAGATCACCATGCCTGCCTCCCGGGTGCCTCTGGGTAGGCTGGAGCTGCCAACCGCTCCCCTGGGACTCCCCGTGTCTGTTACAGGACGGTATGACTCTAAGCTACGGCAGAAGATTCAGTGCATTGCTATCCCATTCTGAATCTGACCGTCGCAGCATGTGAAGGAGCGAGGGTGGGGCTCTGAGGACTCGGGTGCGCCTGGCCCAGGCCAGGGCGTTTTCAGTTGTCTCATATGCATGGAAAGTTGGACAAGAATAGGGAAGATCGCCTTTGGATGATGGTGCCGGCCGAGAATACAGAGGTGCCGCAGACTACCGGGAGAACAAACAGATCTGTGCTGGAAGAAGTACAGCCAGAACTACATCCCCTCAGGAGCGAGGATGGAGAGACTCCATCTCCTGCACTATGGACGTGTGATCAGGAGAGACCAGTCCCCGGGGAAGGACATTACGCGTGCAAGGTCGAGGGTCAGTGAAAAAGAGGAAGACCCTGGATGAGCTGGATGGACACATGGCTGCAACCACGGGCTCAGACCTGCCACTGGACTGGACGGCATTCTCGTTCCGTTGTCTGTAGGGGTTCCCGTGACAGGAACCCCTTTGAGGGTGCTGACAACAACAGTAACCATGGCAACAAGAGAGTGCTTGGCAGATCTGTGTGGTTTCAGGTCTTCGAACGGACCCCAGACGGTGTCCACGTGAAAGGGCCAAGGCAGTCAGGACAGGGGAAAGTGGACCCCGCAGGAGCCACAGCGTCAGAACTGTGGGAAGGGGATGTGGCGAAGAGAGCCAGCGATGGGAGTGGAGGGGAAGAATGAAGCAGACACCAGCTAATAGTGCGGGTAATCGATAGGATTCAATGATCGTCTTTGAAAGAGACGTCAAGCGAAGAAAGCTGATGGTGCCAGGCTGGGGTCTTAAAGGCTTGAAGGTAAACAAGCGGCCATCTAGCTCAGAAGCAACAAAGCTCACATGGAAGAAGCACACCAGCCTGTGCAATCACGAGGTGTCAAAGGGATCAGTTATCAGGCATCATCAGAACAAAATTTCTTATCATAGTGAATGAGAGGGGGAGTGCAGAATGGAGACCCAAAGCCCATTTGTAGGCCACTGGACACTCCCTTACAGAAGACTCTCAGGGAGGAGATGAGCCAGTCAGGGTGCAAGGTAGCAATGATGAAAAATACAACTTTCCTCTAGTTCCTAAATGCTTCCTCTCCACCCACTACCATGATCCCAATTCTCCCTTGAAAGTCTGGATAGAGCAGAGGATGTACACTGGTACAGATAGGAACTGGAAACACAGGGAATCCAGGGTGGATGATCCCTTCAGGGCCAGTGGTGTGAGTGACGATACTGGGAGGGTGGGTTGGAAAGGGGGAGCTGATTACAAGGATCTGCATGTGACCCCTCCCTGGGGGACAGACAACAGAAAAGTAGGTGAAGGGGGACGTCGGACAGTGTAAGATATGACAAAATAATTTAGAAATTATCAAGGGTTCATGAGGGATGGGGGAATGGGGAGGGAGGGGAAAAACAAGGAGCGGATGCCAGGGGCTTAGGTGGAGAGCAAATGTTTTGAGAGTGATGAGGGCAATGAATGTACAGATGTGCTTTACACAATTGATGTATGTATGGACTGTGATAAGAGTTGCATGAACCCCTAATAAAATGATAAAAAAGAAAAAAAGAAAGAGACGCCCAAATCAAAGTCACTGCCATCTTGTCCATCCCGAGTCACAGCCTCCCGAACGGACAGGGTCGCATTGTCCCTCCTCAGGGACTTGCAGAGACAGCCACTCTTTCGTGGAGTAGACCCCCACAGTCCTCCCGAGGAGCGGCTGGTGGTTCCGAACCACTGACCGTTTGGACTGCAACCCAAGGAGTGACCACGATGCCACCAGGGCTCCCAGCATGGAGACGAACAGACGGATGGACAGACAAAAGACCGTCATTCTGTCAGTTCAAGACTTCAGCCCGAGAACTCCTAACAGGCGTATCCACATAGAGCCCAAACCGCACCAGACAAGAGTGGCACAGCTCCCTGTCCACCACCCAGCAGAGCCTGCCACTGCTGTGGTAGATACCATCAGTCCACTCAACCCACGAGGACCTGGGCCCAACAGAGCAAAGCCCTGCCCGCTGCTGAGCCAGTTCCCAAGGGAGCTCCTTGCGGTCCTGTTTCTGGCACGGTATCAGCCGTCTTGTGGAGGGCCCTCCTCTTGCTGACCCTCTGTTTTTCCTGGATAGGTATTCTGTCTACCCGCCCCCCACCCCCCTTCTGTCCCTGCCACTGGCTTTTGCATCAGGGGACGTGGAATTTAAATTACAAGTTAGAAACAGCCCATACAATTTTAAAGAACTTGACTAGATAGATGAAACATATCAATATTTTATTAATAGCTATTATGATCTGCTGGGCCTGCACTATCTCACTCTGGATGCAGCTGGCTCTGGAAAGCGGTGGGATGCCAGCCCCCCTGCTGCCTCCCCACTTGCCACGAGATGCCTGGTTTTATGGGGCCATGCCCGACCTGACCCCGAGTCCATCATTGCTAACAGCCCCCATCTAGAGGACAAACTATTTTCTGGAATGAGATTTCTACGCGCCCCCCCCCCTGCCCCAGTTGTTCTTTTCTTTAAAACAAATGATCGTTACTGTCCTCAGTGAGAGGGGGTGCAGGCAGGGCGGGCAGCTTTTTGCGGTGCTGTGCGTGGGGGTGTTCTGAATCGGCACTGTCTCGAGGGCACCTAATGACCACCACCACCGTGACCTCCAGCCGAAGTGGCCAGCACGGGCAGCCCTGTCCTGCTACAGGGAGAGCGTGCTCTTGCAAAGAGCCTGCGTCACCGAGTTATGCATTCCGGCTGCAGACCGCGTGGCTGGGAGTTGTCTGAAGGAGTGTCCATGTAGCACCCGAGAGTTATTAAGGTTCAAATAATAAGAATGCCCTGATTTGAGGCTCCCAGGAGCCCTGGCTCCTGCCATCGCCCCCTGTGCGCGTGGCAGTTGGACACTGAGTAAGGAAGACGGCCGTCGGGCTGATGTATTTGAATGGCGGTGTCGGGGAGAACACTGGACGGACCCTGGGCGGCCAGAGGAGCAAGCAAATCCATCTCGGAAGGAGCACGGCCTTGGACATGAGGACGGTGAGACTCTGTCTCACGTGCTGTGGACGTTGTCAGGAGAGACCGGTCTCTGAAGAAGGGTCACGCTCGGTCAAGTAGGGGTCAGCGATGAAGAGGAAGGCCCTCGAGGAGAGGGTGGAGCCATGGCTGCAGCTGTGGGCTCAGACACAGCGACTGTGAGGTTGGTGCAGGGCGGGCGGTGGTGCCTTCTGCTGTGCGGACAGCACCTCACAACGGCACCAAGAGCCTGGTGGGGCAGTGCTGGAGGTCCTGGCTGCCGTAAGGTTGGCAGTTTGAGCCCACCTGCCACTGCAGGAGAGGAAGGTGAGGTCGTCTGCTTCTGTCACGGTTCAGGCCCCACGTGGTCCTGCAGGGCCTCCCTGCGTTGACATAGAGTCCACAGTAGGGGGCAGTCATCCCCGCCGCTGTTTAGAACATAGACCAACCAGCGATTTCCTACTCCCCCTGCCCCCCAAGTTCAAAAAGAAACCTATAGCTGAAGTCACTGCTTCTGTGTAGAAGCTGCTGGTTCGTGGTAACAGAAACCACAAGCCAGGTTTGTGTGGTTGGTTTGGGATTCTCCACAGACGGCGCACCCCTTGTTGCTTGCACCGAGGGCTCCCCAAATCCTACTCATGGTGCACCCTCATCTTCTGCTCCTTGGACACAAGTCTTCCTCTGGGTCTCAAACCAGCCCAAAGCTCACCCACTCTGTGGCCTCTGGGGGGTTCCAGATGGTGAAAACCACCCCATAGCTGCAGACCAAAGGGTGGAGGGTGGAGCCCACCCAGAGGTGGGTGGGGACAAGGCCCTGGTGACCCGCTTCTGAAAAGCCAGTTGTTGGAGACTCTGTAGAGTGGCCACTGAAGGAGCAACGGTTGGCTCCTCCTCATCCAGAGCAAAGCAGAGCGAAGGGGACCCACGACGGAGGGTGACCTGTGCAAAGCAGTGAGGGCCACGTGCTTCCTGCCTCTGGGGCCCCGAACCCAGAGAACCAGAGCAGCGGTTCTCCACCTGTGAGTCGCGACCCCTTTGGAATCGAATGACCCATTCATAGGGGTCGCCTGGTTCATAACAGTAGCAACATTGCAGTGTTGAAGTAGCCACGACAATAATGTTGGGGTCACCACCACACGAGGAACTGTGTGAAAGGGTGGCGGCATGAGCAAGGTCGAGAACCGCTGCACTAGAGGGTCCAGGGCCGGCGTGGCTTTGACTCCCAGCCGTGCTGGCAGGTCCTGGGCAGGGGTGGGAGGGAAAAGTGCGGCACACCCAAACCCTAGCACGGACCAGGTTTGGCTGGTTTTGTGCGGGCAGTCCAGGTGCTGGCGGGGCCGCTCTCTCCAGAGGCTCCGGAGAAGGTCCTTTCTCATGCCCCCCACTGTCCCCGGGGCTCCTCTCTGGCAGCTGCAGCAGCCTTGGCTCCTTCCCCTGCTTGTGTGCATGTGCGTGTGCGTGCGTGTGCGTGTGCGCACGTGTTCATCTTTACTCAGGTGGAGGCCACACTGCGAGGCGCCAGCCCGCCGGGGCTGCCCTAATGGTGCGTGCTCACCTTGCGTCTCTGTCTCACGGGCCGTTCTCACAGTGGCCCAAGCACTTCCCCTGTGCTGCGACTGCACATTTGTGGACGGCCGTCTGGTGACGACATCACCTTTCTGTGTACTGGGAAAAACTGAGCCCTGTGGGGCCTGCTTGGCGTGGCTTGATTAACGTGGCCTGAACTGGCAACCTCTCCGAGGTCAGCCTGCCCGTCTTCATGGCTACCGTGGTGTCAGCTGGATACACATTCCCCCTATCCCCGGGGGTTCACAGGACCCGCTGTCCTCCGGCATGACCTCACGGTTACCTACAATGACGGGCCGTGGCCTCGTTTCCAAACCAGGAGGCACACGTTCACAGGCAGCTGTGGCTGTGGCTTGGGAACACATTTTGGGGAGAGGGAACCTGATTCACTCCATGACAGAACTTAAGAGAGGGGAAATTGATGGTTCGAAAAGCGAGACAAAGCCCCAGGATGACTGGGCCAGGAGAATTTCGCCTGTACCGGCCCGCTGCGGCTGTGGGGTCCCATGCCATCCGGGCAACTGCTACACTAGAGCCCACAGTTACAGCCACGGGACCCACCTGCCTGGCGAGGGTCCCCTTTCCTCTGAGCCTCGACTTCACCCAGCGTGATGTCCGTCTCCGAGCCCTGCCCTCTCTTCTTCCTCACGTCTCAGGAGCATTCTGGCCGTCCTCCCTCCAAGGCCAATGTGCTTATTCCCCACGCCACTCTCCAATTGCCCCCATTCTTCCTGGGTCTTCTGTATCCAATGTCTGACTTTCACACGTGCATGAGGCGACTGAGCACACCCCAGCCCCCAAATGGCACCCCGACTTGTCAGCACTTTAAAGGGGTCTTGTGCAGCAGATTTACCCAGTGCAGTGCATCGACACAGCCCTGAGACCAGAAGAACTAGATGGTGCCCAGCTATCTCTGTCGAAGAAGGGGTGCTCTAGAAAGTCTTGGGTGGAGGGGGAGAAAATGTGCAATAAAACTAAAAATCATACAAATAAAAACACGAGGCTTACTGGTCTGACAGAGACGATGGTCTGTAGTCACCTTTCAGGTGAGCCAAAGCCACCCTGGGGTTCGGCTTTCAGCCAAACAATAGACTGAACTTTACAAGGTGAACATTCACACCAGGGCGGCCTGCACTCCTGAGAACAGCCAACCACAGGCGATCAAAGGGCAGCAGGCATGGGGTGGGGGTGCGGGGGAGGGGAAGCTCAGGCTGGGAGGGGAAAGAAGGAAGGATGGGCATGCACTGGGAGCCAGGGGTGGACGTGGGAAGAGGGCCGTGGCATGGTGAGGATCACCATCAAGGTCCTGAGGTAAAATGTACGTGGATTTCTGCGTGGAAAGCCAGTTTGCTCTGCCCACCTTCACCCAGATCGCACACAAAGTCACGCACAGAGAGAAGACAAGCATGGCAGGTGCCCGGGTCAGAGGCTGACCCTTCCTATGGGCCTGGCTCCCGAAGCTGAATTGCTGCAGGCCCGTGTCCTGAGGAATGGAAGAGAACACCATCCCAAGTCCTATTCTCTCCAAGCACACTCCAGGGTGTCACCTGCTTCTAAGCACGTGGAAAGGCTCCCTGAAGTCTTCTCTCTTTTGTTCCCAATCCTTGGTGTCTCCCAAGCCTCCCCTTCCTGTTCCAGGCCCCTCACCCTCTATCCCTCGCTCGGTAACACAGGTCAAACCTTACCCCTTCTTTTAACCAGCCGTCACTCCTGATGGTGTAGTGGCCACACACTAGGTTGTTAACTGCAAGGCAGTAGTTCAAAACCACCAGCTGCTCCTCAGGAGGAAAACGGGGCTTTCTACTCCCACAAAGAGTTACAGCCTAAGAACCTCCCAGGCATAGTTCTGGCAGACAGCAGAGTCCTCCCTCGGGCAAGGCAGGCAGAGTGTGCCCACTGGCAGCAGACAGCAGGGAGGGTCAGCAACAGTCAGCAGCCCTGGAGCTTAGTGAAGCAGGCCCCATGCGATCCCCAACTCGAGCACAGAGACAGGATCCACCAGCCATCAGCTCAAGTGATATGTGCACCAGCAGCGTGAAGCAGCAGGTTTCTAGCAACATGATCTGTGGGTTGGCTTGGCTCACAGGTAGTGTAGCACACAGGGTGAGGCAGAGAACTAGCTCAAGCAGCTAAAGCACACTCATCTGATCACCAGGGAGCAAGAGAGAGAGATGGGATGCTGGCTGTCTTCATTGATGTTGGTCGCCCTCCAAGTTTTGACCAGATCAAACTCCACCCACACATTCCTATTGGTCTAGTAAACCTAACTACCACATCCTCCTGGGAGTTCTTTAAAAAAGAAATGGTTAAAAAATACAGTGGACATGATGTTGGATGTTCCATGTTTATGGCTTTCACACATCCAAGTGAGTGAAACTAATGTTATTGTATGACTCTGGGTAGACTAGAGAAACAAATCCACAGACACTCATATGGGTATAAGAGAGAGCTTTATATACAAGAGCAATTGTATATTGAGAAAATATCCCAGACCAGTCAAGATCAAATTCATAAGTCTGACATTAGCCCATATGTCTGACACCAGTCTGTAAATTCCTCTTCAGACTCACGAAACACATGCAATGATGCTGAATGCAGGACAATCACAGGCCAGTGGGTGGAAAGTCTTGTGGATCCAGTGGAGGTGAAATCCTATGTCCATGTGGCTCCTCCAGCTCCAGGACTCTGGCTCTATTAGCGTAGCTCCATGTGGCTTTTCAACAGGAACGCCTCACAGGGTGTGAGCCAGTGTCCTGCCTCCAGGGAGCTATTTATCTCCTTAGTGCCTCCAAATGAGGTCACCAGGCTGTAACCTGATTGACAGGCTAAACTCCACCCCTTCACTCTTCAGTCTCAAATTGACAACAGTGGTGTAAGGACCACAGGCAACAAGCACTTGGTGATGTCTTCCCCATGCTCTGCCATGGTTCCTGCCCCCATAAACAGGAACCCAGTGCTAACTATCGAAACCCCCTCCCCTTGGTGACCCCCAGCCAACTCTGGCTTGTCTAGTCTAAGTGCTTCAAACTGTCTTTGTCCTTTTGTGAGGGACTTGTTTCTGTCAGACTGGAGAAAGAGGGGGCTTTGTACTCCCGTAAAGGGTGACAGTATCGGAGCCACCCCTCTGCGCCCCGGGCAGGTCTCCCCTGTCCCGTGGGCTCGCTGTGAGTCAGCATCGACTCCAGGCAGTGAGCTTGCCTTGTTGTTCTGTTTCCATCAGTGTCCTGTCCTTCCAGGGCCACTGCTCGGGCTCTCGGGACCTGATTTCCTGGAAGGAGATCGCCAGGCCTTTCTCGGAGGCATCTCTGTGTGGACGCACACCTCCAACCCTCCCGTGAGCACCTTAGTGTGTGACACGGGTGTCTCCACCCAGCTCAGCCTCTTCCTTAGCCCCGAGGCCTGCAAAGGAGCCCCGTTACCGCCCTCACAGGAGAGGATCCCCCCTCATCTTGATGTGTCTGTGCAGCTTTGGACTGCCCTGCAGGCTCCCTGGGCTGTGACGGGCCCTGGTGGTGCTGTGGGGCTGCTGACATCAAGGTCAGAGGTTCAACTCCCCCAGCTGCTCCGTGGGCGAGAGAGAGACGAGCCTGTCTGCCCCCATGAAGACTGACAGTCTCAGGGACCACAGGTCAGGTCGCGAGGAGTCCAGATCGACCCATGGTCGTGGGTTTGGGTTTGATAATTATTGCATGTTGGGCTGCTCACCCCAAGATCCACAGTTCAAACCCACCCACTGTTCCTGGAGATGAAGACGAGGCTGTTTTGTTCTCATCAAGATTCACAGCCTCGAAACCCACAGGGGCATCTCGTCTGACCGGACTCAGAACCAACCCGATGGCAGTGAGGTTTTCAGTCTGCGGTGTTTTATGGAGACCCGAGATGCTTGTCGTAAGATCAGCAGTTTGAATCCACCAGCCGCTCTGAGGGAGATCGATGAGGATTTCTGCTCCTGTAAAGACGGGCAGTTCTGCCCTGTCCCGCAGGGTCACATAGAGTCAGACTCGACTGGAGGGCACTGAGAAACACAGGGTGCCACGTCCTTGGTCCCTGGGGGCTTCTGGTGGGTTTGAACCACTGACCTGTTGGGGAGCCCCAGTGGGGCTGCAGGGTGAGCTCTGACGGCTCAGACAGCACTGTGAGGGCCGTGACTGATGAGCTGTCCTGCTTTTGGCTGAAGACGGGGCGACGGGTGTGTGTGTGCGCGTGTGCGTGCACGTGCGCGATTGTCTGGGGACTGAAAGCCAAAAACCTTGAACTGAACAGAAACCCAAGTCTATTTCCTTTCTAAGAGGTGGGGGTCAGAGGTCACCTACTTAAAGAGCTCCTGCTTCCCTGCACCATCAGTTGCTCCCTAATGGTTTTGCCTAAATAACTTTCCCAGAAGCCCGAGGGGCACAGACCTGACTCAGAGGAGCGCCGGGAGCCTGGCCAGCAGTGGGTAGCGGTGGTGGGGGGGTGGGGGGGTGGGGGGGCAGCTGCTCGGTTCCAGCCCCTGGATCAGGCTGGGCTTGCTTTCCTCGGTTTACTCACCGGGGTCCAAAAATAAACTGCGGGGAGGAGAGCCCATTAGCATCAAAGCTGGTCTTCTGGGGCGGGCTGAGAGCTGTGTGTGCGAATGTATGGGTGAGTGTGTGTATGTGCGTGTATGGTGGTGTGAGTGTGCATGGCTGTGTGTGGATGTGAGTGTGTGTGTATGTGACTGTATGAGGGTGTGAGTATATGTGTGTATAGGTATATATGTGTGTGTATGGGTGAGTGAGTGGTATGTATGTGTGTGTGAATGTTTGTATGGTGTGTGTGTATGTGTGTGTATGGGCGAGTGGGTATATGTGTGAGTTTGTATGGCTGTGTACGTGAGTGTGTAAGTGTGAGTCTGCATGCATGGGCGAGTGTGCGTATATGGGTGAGTGTGTGTATGTGTGTCTGAGTGTGTATGGGTGAGTGTTCATATGTGTGTGTGTATGTATGTGAGTGAGTGTGTATGGGTGTGTGAGTGGGTGTATGTGTGTATGTGGGGGTGTATGTGTGTGTGAGTGAGTGTATGTGTGTGAGTGGATGCATGTGTGTGAGTAAGCGTGTATGTGTGTGTGCATGGGTGTGCGTGAGTGTGTGTGTTTTCATAAACTGTAGCTCTGTTTCGGGGCCTCGTATGCGTCACAGGAGAACTGGGTTCCTAGGGCCTTTAATGACCGATCTTCTCCAAGCCAATCACCGGGCCTTTGCCCAGTGGCTCTGGGTGGACTCTGACCCCCGATCTTTTTGTCAGCAGCCAGGGGCGTTCATGTTTGCATTGCCCAGGGCACCAGTCTGCCTGCCATCGAGCTGATGCCGACTCACAGGGACCCTACAGGACAGGGTAGCACAGCCCCCCGTGGGGCTCCAGTCCGCCACCCTTGATGGGTACAGCCAGCTTCCTCTTCTTCTGGAGGAGCAGCTGGCAGGTTTGAACTGCTGACCTGCGGTGAGCAGCCCAGCACGAGGGCAGCACAAGGACAGAAACTGCTTCGGAGTGCCACAATGGGGCACAATTCCCCATGCCTTCTCAGGCCCTGGGTTTCCGGGACAAGGGGCCCCAGCAGGCAGGGACAGCAGGGAGAATCCGGCTCTGGCGAGAAGTCACGTTCGTGGTGGTGCTGAGGTGACAGACTGGACTGTCCCCGGCGGAAGCTTGGGCAGCCTTCTGTTGCTTTGTTTGTGTTGACCAATTCTCTGTCGGCTGGTGTGGAGAAAATCGATGGCAGAACCTGTGCCATGTCAGTAATGGCAGTGTGTCCGTTCCAGCGACACGGGCCCGTTCTCCTTTCCCTTTGCTTCTCCCATGGGACCGTGAACTCCCTGCCCCCTAAGGTTCCCCGGGGCGGGGGCCTCTGCCGAGCTGTCTTGTCGGGACAGTCCCTGGAGAAGAGCCTGCTGCTCGGTCAAGCAGGGGGACAGGGACGGAGAGGCGGGCCCTCGAGGAGATGCAATGACCCCGTGCTGCCCCAAGGGCTCCGGCAGGAGACCAGCTGTGAGCACGATGGGGCAGGACCAAGTGGATGGGGGAGGACCGAGTGGATGGGGCAGGACCGAGTGGATGGGGCAGGACCGAGTGGATGGGGGAGGACCGAGTGGATGGGGGAGGACCGAGTGGATGGGGCAGGACCGAGTGGATGGGGCAGGACCGAGTGGATGGAGGAGGACCGAGTGGATGGGGGAGGACCGAGTAGATGGGGGAGGACCGAGTGGATGGAGGAGGACCAAGTGGATGGGGGAGGACCAAGTGGATGGGGGAGGACCGAGTGGATGGGGGAGGACCGAGTGGATGGGGGAGGATCGAGTAGATGGGGAAGGACCGAGTGGATGGGGGAGGACCGAGTGGATGGGGGAAGACCGAGTGGATGGGGGAGGACCGAGTGGATGGGGGAGGATCGAGTAGATGGGGGAGGACCGAGTGGATGGGGCAGGACTGAGTGGCGCTTCCTTCGTGTGTCTCTGGGTCAGAACCAAGTCCCCGGTACCTAACAGTGGCAGCACGCGATCCGTAGAAATGGTTCTTAAGAGAGGTCGCAGCTCACCGCTGTCGGGTGCCACTGAGTGGGTCCCCTCTCAGACAGTCTCCTCACCATTGTTGCCGGTCGATTTTATCGCTGCTTCTGCCCGAGGCAGGGATCTCTCTGGCGGTTCTGTGCAGAAAGAGCAGAGGAGGGTGTCCATGGAGGCAGGGGGCCCGGGATAGCCTGTTTCGGGCAAGAGGTCGGCTTGGATGGGTGGTCCTTGGCTAAGATAGGGTCGGCCCAACAGGCCAATCATGCTCTCTGTCTCTGTTGTGTTCTCTGTCTCTGTTGCTCTCTCTCCCCTGCCTTCTTTAAGCGCTGCCTGCTCTCTTGGTTGTTCGAAGCTGCCCCTTGGCCCTAAGGATGACGGTGCATCTCATGAACGTGTCTGCCTCAGTGCCTCTCCACATGCTTGTGGACAAACGTCATTTTTTGGAAGGCTCTGCGCCTGCCTTCCTTCCTTCCCTCCTTCCTTCCTTGCGCAGACACGGACCCTTCCTGTAGAACTCATTGGAGGCCCGAGCCGCGCCCCAACGCCCCGCTCACAGCAAGCCCCCAGCCAGATGCTGTCAGGTTGTCAGTGCACAGGCAGACCAAATTAGCATTTAGCAGAGAAAGGAGCGGCTTCTTTGCAAATCATACAACTCTAAATTACCTCCAATTTCCTAAATGGAGCTTGGCTCAGGATTCACTCTGCTACAGAGAAAGTCTGTAATGAGATTATATTGTGTTTTGGGGAAAACATTCAAATGACCAAGATAATTAATTTTGCATAACAACCAGGGATAGTGGGATCCAGGGCCATAACTCAGAGTCTGCAACCCGCTGGGCCCCGGGGTGAGAATGTCTCTTTCAGAACCCAGCCACAAATCCAATTCCAGGGACCCATGAAATGCAGGGGTTCGGAGCCTGGAAACACCACTCCTTCTGTCTGGCCACACTTCCAGCTACTCTCAGTCGCTGTCACCTACGGTCCCCTCTCTCCTGGCTCGGCAAGTTGAGATGCCCAGCCGGGCCCTCAAAGAGCACCCTCAAGAACCTGGTGTGGGGGCTCACTTGAGAGACCCCCTTCCAAGTATCCCCAATGGGTGTGGTTGTTTGGGGTTTGTGTGTGTGTGTGTGAGTGTGTAATAAAGAAGTGGTGTGCGGTGACTGTGTGTGTGAATCCGGGTGCAGGTGTATGTGAGAGTGGGTGTGGTGTGGTGCACAGGTGAGTGAGATTGTGTGAGAGTGTGTGTGGGAAAGGAGACAGTATAAGACATGATAATAATAATTTATATTTTATCAAGGGGTCATGAGGGTGGGAGGCTGGGGAGGGAGGGAAAAAGAGGAGCTGATACCAGGGCTCAAGTAGAAAGAAAATGTTTTGGAAATGTTGATGGCAACATATGGACAAATGTGCTTGATCCCAATGGATGCATGGGTTGCTGTAAGAGCCCCCATAAAATGACTTATTAAACAAAAAGAATGTGTGTGCGTGCGTGAGAGACAGTGTGTGGGAAAGTATGTGCAGGGGTGAGCCTCTCTGTACCACGTGGGCAGGGGCCCCGTGTGTGTGGCCTGGGAGTGGAGTGTCTGCTGGGCTGAGTGCGAGCGTGTGCAGGTGTGCATCTGCACTCGTCTGACTGAGTGTGAGCGTGTGTGGGTGTGCATCTGCACTCGTCTGACTGAGTGTGAGCGTGTGCGGGGTGTGCATCTGCACTCGTCTGACTGAGTGCGAGCGTGTGCGGGGTGTGCATCTGCACTCGTCTGACTGAGTGTGAGCGTGTGTGGGTGTGCATCTGCACTCGTCTGACTGAGTGTGAGCGTGTACGGGAGTGCATCTGCACTCGTCTGAGTGTGAACGTGTGTGGGTGTGCATCTGCACTCGTCTGGCTGGGCTGAGTGTTCTGAGCACACGCCAGTACTTGTTTGTGCGTGCTCAGGGAAGCCCCCTCATTAACAGCCAAAGGTGGACATCACCCCATGCCCACCCACAGATGGTGGGGAAACACGGCGCAGTCCATCCACACGATGGAGTATTCACCAGCCACTAAGAGAAGCCAGGAGGTCACACGGATGTCTCCCTCCCCTCCCCTAGTCATGACAACATCAAACTGAGTGAGATTAGTCAGTCACAAAGGACAGATACCATCTGATCCCACTCATGAAGTCAGTAACCCCACAGGAGCAGAATATTGGGTTTGTGGTTGCCAAGGGCCGTGGGGTGCGTGTGTGTGTGTGTGTGTGTATCTGGGGGTGGGGGACAGTACAGAACACGACCGTATCAGGTACAGGGTCTCCTGTGGAGACCTAAAACCCAATGGGAAGAGGCAGGTAAGCGATGAATGAATGAACGAATGAACCATCTACCTGGCGAGGCAATGGGAAGAGACTGAGGAGAGGGACGGGCAGCAGGTCTGGCAGAACCCCGTGCATGACGAGACCAGAACTGGATGATGCCCAGCTATCCCGTGAACAAGGACTGAGCAGCCGGTTCCCGATCCAAACACAGGAATTGTGGAGCAGACCTTCAACCCCCTGCGGAAACCAGACTGACCGGATCCATGGAATCTGGATCCCTTCCGGTTCCTGGAAACAATCTCTGAGCCTGGAGCCGACACGCTCACTAAACTGAACGACAGAGTCATGTAACAACCCACAATGCTGTCTCGGGGCCAGGAGGACTGCCCTGCAGGGTTTCCAGGGCTGTGAACCTCCACGGAAGCAGACAGCCTCATTCTTTCTCTGAAGAGCACGGCGTGGGTTTGAACCTGCGATCTCTCTGTTCGTGAGCAGCGCCTCAGAACGGATGGGCTGGATGAGTGAACCGGACAAAGGTCCCAGTCAAGAGCACTGAGCTCGTCCAGAGCCAGAGGTGCTGAGGGAGCAGTGCAGGCGGAGCCAGTGAGAACAGCGTTTCCCCGTGGACTGTGTCCTCGTGTCTCTGAGCTTCGTGGGCAGAGACGTGGCTGAACAACCTGAGTGCCCGTTGGGGTAGGACGGCCCCACAGACATGGCACGTACCAGGGAATACGACACAATGCTAAAGACTAACGATGGGACCATGGAAGCCCCGCAGAAGGGTGGATCCGGGGGTCACGCTGCTGAGTCAAGTCAGACACGCGCAAAAGGACAAGAGCTGTAATTTTAACCACTGCTAGTAAAGAAGAAAACGGCGGTTTTCGTACCACACAAAAGCGACTTTGATGTTTCCCAGGGAGAAATAGGCTAGATGAGGGTCCCTGTGTCATCTCACTGCCACTGAGTTGACGCCGACTCACAATGACCCTGCAGGACAGGGTGGAACTGCCCCGGCGGGTCTTACGGGAGTAGACAGCCTGGTCCTGCTCCCCAGGAGTCCCCGGGGCTTTCAGACGGCTGGCCTTGCAGTGAGCAGCCGGATACAAACCACTCTTTCACCAGAGCCGGTGGTACCTCGGGTGAGGGGAGAGATCATGCTCTAAGGTGGAGGGACCGGAAACCAAACTCACTGCCCTTGGTTGGACCCAGTTCATAACGGCGTGACAGGACAGAGCAGAGCTGCTTCCTTGGTTTCTGAGGCTGTAAATCTTTAAGCTTCGCCTGCTTCCTACTGGGTTTAAACCACAGGCCAGCGGGTGGCGACCCCTCACCACCAGGAGGGAGAAGAGGAAGACAAGAGGGTGGGTGAGTGGGTGGGTGGGCAGGATGGGCTGTCGGGAGGTTCGATCAGTTGTTTAAATAGCTGAATCCCAAAATCCAGGTCTGCACGGTAACTGTGGCCCTCTCCCTCCCCCAGTTGAAATCACGCCGGGATGTGTGTTGGCCGTGCTGACTGTTGGCAGAGAGAGATTCAGTTTCAGGTACAGGACTCTTGGATAAAGCAGATTGACGGAGCGCCCACTCCGTGCGTGCGGGCCTCCTCTGGGTACCAGAGGTAGGGCAGGACAAGCCCTGCTGTGCGGCCGGCCCACCTGCAGCCTGAGTTCTCGCCCCGGCCCCCTGCATGCGTGTTTTCCGGGGATGGAATTTACGAGCCTGCTTGGCGTGGAGGTGCTGTTTTGTAGTCATCTGTGTGGCGCTGTCCCCAGAAGGTCTCAGTGTGTCTTGCGGAACGAGGTTCCCGTCTCGCTTTGATTTGTGTGGCTGTCGCCCCCCGTTACCTTCAGCCTCTCGCTCGTACAAGCAGAAATAAGTGCCCATTATACTCAGCCGCCAGCTGGACGCAGGAGGCCTCGGTAGTGGCTGACAGAGCGAGGGGCGCGTGAGTGAGCAGCGCTGAGCCGGATCCCTCTCAAGCCGGGGCAGCGGGGGGGCCAGGGGGTGCTCTGACCCCATTCTTTGTCACAGTTCCAGCCTGCCCCAACTCCGCTCCTGCTGCCCAGTCGTGGCCACCCACCTGCCCTCCGTGTGGGTCTGAATGTTGTGCTTCTCAGGGCCTTCCGGGGCCAATTTTCAGGTGGACAGCCAGGCCTTTGTTCCGAGGCAGGTGGGGTGCCCTTGAACCTCCCTCTATGTTCAGTGAGCAGCCACCATTTGAACTCCTACCTGGGTGGGCCCCTGTGGCATTCCGCAGGGCCCTTGCTGGCTGATTTGCGTAGACAGGTGGCCTGTGTGTGTCCGTGGCACTGGGCATCTCTGCAGGGTTTCCAGGGACGTGGATTTGGAAGCAGATCGCCAGGCCCTTCCTCCGAGTGTCTCTTCACCCAGAAGCTGCCCTGAAGCCTGCTCAGCTCAGGGTCACAGCAGTGCATGAGCCTCCGCTGACAGGGTTGGGCGGGGCCAGGGGACGGCTCCCAGGCCCCCAGAGAGGAAGGTGAGTATGCCACACCGGAACATCCACGGCAGTCATCGTGCAGCGTGATAAAAACTCGAACACGCTCTGAGCCACGCTGTCTCCACTGGGCCATCAGAGGCCCCGTGCCAACTTCATAGACACGCATCGGAGGTATGTTACTGTTTGGTGGCGAATATGGAAATTCAATAAAAGGCAAGTTAATTAAAACAGAACAGGCTGTTGCCTGGGGCAGCACAATGTAGCTGCTGATTACATGAAGAGCCTGCAGACCCCTGGGAAATGGAATGCTCTCTCTGGTTCCCGGGCTAGGCCTCACTGGGGTCCCTGGGATGGAAGCAGGCCCTGAGTCTGCTGGCCAGGGGCATGGGGGTTTCCAGAAGAGCATGTGCCGGGCCTGTGATGAGCGTATGCTGTCTACATGTCTGTGTGAGGTCACATTTTGTGTCAGGCCAGGTTCTCCAGGAAAGGAAAGCAGTGAACCTTATAGACACATCTATAGAAAGACATTTATGTCCAGAAGTTGACTCCCACAAGTGGACAACCAGTCAAGTCCAAGTCCGGGCAGGTCACAAGTTGTGGCTCACATGCTAGGCTAGAGATGTGTCCTGACTCGCACAGAGCTGGGGGCCTGATGAACTCAAGTTGGCAGGAAGGCGACAGGCTGGTGGCAGCAGCGGTGGACAAAGCCAAGGCCAGCAGGTCAGATGGCAGGCCCTGGAAGATGCCTAGAGTCGGCAGATCAGATGGCAGGCCCAGGGTTGGCTAAGCCCGTTGGCTGAAACCCAAGGAACCCAAGGTCAACGAGTCAGATGCCAGGTCCAGACCCAGCAAAAGGTCAGTAGGCTTCCCCCAGCATCGATCTATGTAGGAAGCAGGCCACACCCCAATGGGAGCCTCCTTTCAATTGCATCAGGGCTGTGGTCTGAGTAAGGGGGTGGTACCCCACCCTGATCTTCTTACAGATTCTGAGCTGCTAACAGCAGATCCCATCATGGGGTGGATTATGTTAGGTCACAGTGTGGGGGAAGCCTCAATCCCCAAATACTGAGAATCTGGACCCCCCAATTTGGTAAAACACACTAAGAACCACCCCGAAGACTAGGGTCACCTCTTGTATGTGCAAATGTCTGTTGCCATCACAGTGGGGGCAGCTGTGCAGTTCTCCCTTCCCCTTTGAGAGAGAGACTAGTGTTCTGTCCCTGCCAGGGCGCCTCTGTCTGAGGAGATTCGCGTGTGTCTGATGCTGAACAGGTGGTCCCAGGGGAGTGTCCAGACTGAGATGGACTAGCAAGAAAGGCCTGGCCATCACCTGAGGAATATCCTATGGTCCCGGTGGCTTTAGCCAAAATGGACGGTGAGGCTGGCCCTGGCAGGACAGCCGTGTGTGGTCCCCGAGAGCTGCAGGTGACTGGATGGCAACCACATACAATTCTATGAAATCAGATACCCCTACACCCTGTGGATTACTGCCTGGGGCCTGCAGGTAGGCTGGGGTCTTTATGTCTGGGGCTGGGTGCTTGGCTGGCTGGCTCTCAGTGGGTTCTCATTGGCTTCAGCTGTGATCAGGGCGCCAGGTGGGTTCTCAGTCTCCAGGAGCTGGTCCAGTCTGGTTTCCATGGAGACGGCGGGTTCTGAGGCTGCCCACAGGCCTCTTGGCGCCTAGGCTCCAACAGTCTCCCTGCTTCCTGGGCTGCACCTCTGAGCCACCGCAGACCTGCTGAGCAGCTCAGCTTCAGGGGCAGAAATGGGCTCCATCATTTGGCGGGAAGGTGGGGGCCAGTGGTGGTCCGGTGGTGGAATTCTCGCCTTTCATGCTTTTGTGCCCACCTGGCTGGGTCAGGATTCTCAGCGATTTGGGAGTGGAGGTCTTCGTGTGGCCCGACACACTGTAATCCACCCCATGGTGGGATCTGCTGTAAGGAGATCAGGGTGGGGTACCACCCTTTACTCAGACCACAGCCCTGATGCAATTGAAAGGAGGCTCTCGTGGGGGTGTGGCCTGCTTCCTATATAGACAGACGCTGTAGGGAAGCCTGCTGGCCTTTTGCTGGGTCGGGACCCTGCCTCTAGCTTGTCAATCTCAGGTTCCTTTGATTTGAGCCAGTGGCCTGCCGGCCCTGGGAGCCATCAGTGGTCTACCGTCTGACCTCCCACCCGACCCGCTGGCCCTGGGAGCCATCGGTGGTCTGCCGTCTGACCTCCCACCTGACCCACCGGCCCCAGATTCATTCTCGTGTCCAGACACAAGCTTGACCTGGATTCACAACCTCTGCAGCCTGTGTTCCTGCTGATAAGTGGTGTGTGTGTGTGTGTGTGTGTGTGTGTGTGTGTATGTGTGTGTGTGGTGTCATCCATCCCTGCAGCTACATGGATGAGTCAGGAGAAGCCTCCAGCTGAACATCAGACCCACCGACTTGAAGCTGGACTGGACTCACCCGCTTCTACACCTGTGTGATCATTTTTCTGGTGTACATCTCTCTCTACATCTATAGAAATGCCCCTGGGTTTGCTTCACGAGAGAACCCAGCACCCACACACTGCTGGAGACTTGGGCTCCCTCCCCGGCCAGGGTACCTCACCCACAGCCACTGCCCCTGTGTTGCTGTGTCCATGTGTTGCCGTGTCCATGGAGGCCGTGTCCATGGAGCTTGTGTCCATGTGTTGCTGACATCTTGCAGTGGAGCTCCCAGACGAGGCAGAAAGGCCTGGCGGATCCGCTTGTAAACAGCGGATGATGGACACCTGGGGTCACCAGGGTCCCAGCTGCAGCAGGCCGTGGGGCCGGTGCGGGCCAGGCAGCACTTCGTTCTGTGGTGCACGAGGTTGCTCTGGAGGGAGGCCGCCTGGGCCGCAGCTCGCAAGGTGTGGTGGGAAGCTGGACGGCTATGTTGTGTGTGTGTGTGTGTGTGTGTGTGTGTGTGTGTGTGTGTGTAGCCGGGAGCGTGGCTAAGGAAGGCCAGAGCAAAGGTGCCATTTTTTGGCAAGCCAACTTGGTAGAGGGAGGGTCACTGAAGGTGTCGTGCATGAAAACCCAAAACTCAACTGGGATTCTTTGGAAGGCACAGGTCACTTTATGGAAGGAGTCTGTCTTCACGTTACGGACGGAAGTGGATCTCTTGGTTCTATCTAGAATGACCTGTGTCCCTCAGGAGTCCCTGGCAGGGAAAGGAGAGATGAGGGTGGAAGCCCTGACTGGCGCCTGTAGCTTCCCACAGGGAGGTTGGGGGGTTGAAGCCGCCCCACAGGTTCCGCAGAAGAAAAGACTGGGGAAAGGAGCCACGGAGGGGCCGGAGCCTGGCTGTGAGGGACAGACACGCTTGGACAGAAAGAGTTAAGACTCGGCGCCCAGTGGCAATCAATCAGGTGGATAAGGCCCCCTGAAATTAAGTCCCTTGGAGAAGTCGGAATCGATTCACAACATTTCTTACTGACGCGGCATTCCGGGGCGCCCAGGGAATCTATACAAGCCACACAATAAAGTTGATGGTAATCTCTGGATTTGAAACCAACAAAGGGAAAAAAAACCCAACAACCCAACGCTGGCAGCTTCCACGGAGCTCTCAGGCCCGGGCGGGATCTGCTCTGTCCTCGGGGGTCCCTGTCTCACACCGAGAGGGCATGGCCGTCCGGGACCACAGACTGGGGGACTGATGGGGAGCCTGGTTAAGTGCTCAGCTCACTAAGAGATCGTTGGTTCAAACCTGACAGCTGCTCCGGGAGAGAAAGAGGACACTTTCTGCTCCCTTAGAGACAGACAGATGGACGTCCTGGAAACCCTATGGGGAGAGTCTGCTCTGTCCTGTAGGGGCTGTGGGTCAGGGTCAGGGTCGACCTGACAGGGAAAGAGGGGCGCTTCTAAGAACAGAACTGTGCTGTCCGGGAGCTCCGGAGGCCAAATCAGGATGTCAGTGTGTTGGCGGCTCAGAGACAGAGCGGCTTGCCCCTGCCCCTCGCCCAACGTCTAGAAGCACATGCCGTTCTCAGGCTGGCTTCTGTGTCTGCCTCTGTGGCCCGGGCCTCTCCTCTGTCATGAAGACTCTACTCTTGCAGGGTTGGGCCTGTCTGCAAACAGTTAACACTCCCGGCTGCCGGGAGAGAAGGCAGAGGGTCTAGTCCACCCCGAGGTATCTCAGAAGCTGGCCATGGTTCTACCTGTGCACACAGAACCAGGAACCCCTTCAACTGTGGTTTGTGGGGCCCTTGGGGGCGACAGGCCATTTTGTTTTTGAATCCACTTGGCAGTGCTGCGGAAGAAAGTCCCAGCACCCTGCTTCCACGACGCTTGCTACTGTTGTCTGTCTGGGCGTCCAGCGAGCAGTGCCAGCTCAGGCAGAGCGGCTCCAGGGGAGGGGGCTTTTCTGAGCTGCTAACGTCAATAGTGACGGTCTGAGGAACCAGCCATGCCCTCCGTGGAGGTTGCCATCTGGTGGGTGTTTGGCCTCCAGCGCGACCTCCCCCATCGCAGCTGTCGGCTCACCCTCCAAGACCCGTTCCAAGCAGGTCACCTCCTAGACTTCAAACCCAAACCCACTGCCATTGCAGGGTCAGGGCCGACTCACAGCGACCCTGCAGGACGGGAGAGAACCGGCCTGTGGGTTCCCACACTGGGACTCTTTTGGGCATCAGAAAGCCTCCTTTTCCCCCGAGGAGCGGCTGGTGGGTTTGAACCGCCGATCTTGGGATTCGCAGCCCAAGTTGTAACCCACCAGAGCTCCTCCCTCCACAAGCACAGAGGCTGCGATATCAGTCTATCTTCGGGGTGCCACTCACTCTACAACCGTGTGTGTGTGTGGTGCCCCCCACCCTGCTTCTCCTAGATTCCAGAATAGTCTGGTGACGCTTGCGACGAAGGAGCCAGCCCATCTGCGAGGGTTGCACCCGTTAGCCGGCCTGTGAGCGGTGCAAGGGTTGATGCTGGTCCCTCTGCACCCTGGAATCTCTCTGGGTCCCTGGGAGGAAGCCGGGAACACCTTGGTGGGCACAGGACACCTTCCTTCCTGGTCAGCCCTTTCCTCCAGGGAGCCTGTGGAAGGAGCTGGGATTACCCACAGGGAAGTGGAAAGGTTTGCATTCCTGCCGGGCCAGGGACCCTGAGGGCAGTGCCCTTGCCAGCTCGTCTGCCCCGAGGGGAGCAAGGCAGATGGCAAGGCTGTGACCAGCTTTTGCAGTGAGAACAAATCCCTCCCGCCCCCCAGGAGCCCTGTAGAGACTCAGAGACTGGCTTGGGGGTGGTGGGGTGGGGTGGGGTGGGTGGCCTCAAGCTAACAATGGCTAGTTTTAGAACCCTGTTTGGACCCGGCTTTTCATCCTGAGAGAAACCTCTCAAAGCCCCTGCAAAGTGCGGCTCTCCATCCCTGAACTGTTCTTGTCGTAATTCAGCTGCGACTGTGCCTTGCTCCATCCATGCAGCCTCCAGCCGGCCGACAGTGGCAAACAAATTCAGGCCTATTTTTCTAGCGCGGGGCACTCTGAGCAGAATTAACTTTGGTCAGTCAGAACCCTCTGGAAAACGCACAAAAGGAAAGGCCTGTAGACACGGCTCTGTACTCAGAAAACTAATTCTGAGTCTGCAAACACCCACAATCAAGGCGAGATTAGCAATTTTCACGGCAGACTACAGCAGGGGGGCAAGAGCAGAGCCGGGCAGGGAGCAAGCGGGCACTCTTTCAGGGTGGGGGTGGGGGACAGACAATGGAACACAATTTATTTTCTTCTCTCGAATCTTTCACAAAACACTCTGCTGCTGATCGCCAAGTTTCTGTGCCGAAAGGCGGGCGCGAGGCTGGGCTCAGCCTTCAGCATGTACAAGGGGGGCACAGGGGGCCTCCGTGGGGTTGGGGGAAAGCCCCGTTAGGCACCAGGAGAGATGTTGGCTCTATAGACAGGGCTGAGGAGGCCTCCTTGCCCCACACCCGGGGTTGGGAACCTACTTTCTGCCAAGGGCCGCTTGTAGATTTATAACATCCTCCGTGGGCCACACACACGTATCCACTTGGAAACTGGCCTGCTATGTTTGGTCAGCTTAGGAGCATCGGTGGTGTAGTGGTTGTATGGTTATGTGTTGGGCTGCTAGCCGAGGGTCATCAGTTCGAAACCACCAGCTGCGTCCAGGGAGAAAGGCTGGGATCTCTAGCCCCCTAACAAGTTAGTCTTGGGAACTCGCCGGGGACGTTCTGCTTGTCCCAGGGGTCACTCTGGGTCGGCACTGACTTGGTGGCAGGGGGGTTTATTATTTTGGGTCAACGCTGAATGAACTCAGCCCTCACATGCTGGCGGGAGCTGCTTTTCTTTGGTGCGGCCTGTGATGTTGGCCGATGCTGACGAGCTCTCAGCCCACACAGGGGACCCTGGTGTCACAGTGGGTGATGTGCTGGGCTGCTGCTTCAAGGTCAGCAGTTTGAGCCCCGCAGCTGCTCCGAGGGACAAAGAGGAGGCTCTCTCCTCCCTTAAAGAGTCCCAGTCTCACAAACGCACAGAAGCACCGGTGCCCTGTCTTATAGGGGCACTGTGAGTCAGCATGGGGCCTGGCGCGGTGAGTTTGGGTGTTTGGCTTCTCTGGCCCATGGGGCGGATGACCCCGTCTCAGGCAGGATGCCCACGGGAGAGCCAGCGTGGCCGCAGGGGACACATCCAGTGACCCCAGTTCTGACTCAGCAGCCTGCAGAGACGTGGCCTCGAGGGCCCTGGGAGCCGGTCACCAGGCCTCTCTGCTGAGGGCCCTCTGGATGGACTCATGTCTCCCACTTCTGTGTTTGCTGCCGACCTAGGGAGCCCTAGGGACAGTCGTTCATGTGTGAGTGGGTATGCTCGGCCTGTTGCCGTGAGGGGCACTGCCCGTGAGGAGCGACCCGTGTCAACCCAGAAGGAAGCACTTCCGGGTCCCGCCCCACCGGGAGGGTCTTCTTCAGACGTGTGTGGATTTTAGGGGCCGTCGAGCTGGTCCCAACCGTGTACCATGACAGAATGCCATGTTGCCCGGTCCTGCACCATCTTCATGATTGCTCCTATGCCTGCGCCCACCGTTATTGGCACTGCATCAATCCATCTTATCGAGGTCTTCGAACCAAGCACGATGCCCCTTCTCTGGCGATGTGTCTCTCTGGACGACCTGTCCAAAGTACATGAGACTGAGTCTCACCAGGCTCCCCTGCAAGGAGCATCCTGGCTGCTCTTGCTCCCAGACAGATGTGCTCTGTTCTCTGACTGCTAACGTCTACGCTTGAGTCAGAGGGTTCACAGGGGTGGGTCTCATATGAGACTCGTTCCTCTGTGTCTGTCTTACTTCAGGCAGGGCAGCTGTGGGAGGCCGGGGGGATCAGAGGAACAAATCCAGGGACAGTCCTATATGTGTGAGAGAGGGCTTCATGTTCACGGAGTCATTGTGTATCAAGAAAACGTGCCAGCCCCGTCCAAATCCAGCCCTTAGTCGACACTAGTCCCTCTCCGGACACAGGCAGCCCATGCAGTGATGCAGAATGCAGGCAGAGCCCAGGCCAGTGGTGCAGAGTCTTGTGGATCTAATGGCCGTGGGAGTATCTCCAGAGCTCTGGCAGGCCTCAGCCGGGTGCCTCATCAACAGGAAGGGGAAGCAGAGAGAGAGGAAGTCCCCAGGACCCTCCTTATGAGAAGACCACACCCACCAGAGTACCATCAGGCTGGGACCTGATTGACAGGCTAGACTCCAACCATCTCTTCTTAGGCAGGGGAGCATGTTGGCACAACCCCCCCCTACAAGCCCAGTAGCATGTCAGGGCTCAGTGGGGAGGCTGTTTTGGTGAAATGCTGACTTGTGGCTGGAGGTAGAGCAGGCACCCGTGGGTGTCTGGAAGGAGGGGTGGGAGCCCCCAGGGAGAGACAGCAAAAAGCAGCCATGAGAGCCATGGAAAAGAGGGTCCCTGGGAGGTGCTCTGAAAGTCCCCGAAAGGCTGGAGGCTGGAGTCCGCCCAGAGGGCCAGGTAGAGAGGCCTGGTGATATACTCCTGAAAAACCCACCCTGGTAAACCGAGCTCAGCTCCAGGCTACCCCACTCAGGGTCGCCTCCAACCACAGCTGATGGACTCCCAGAATCCACGCTCCAACCGGGGCCCAGCGGGGGCAGCGGGCTGAGTGCTGGGCTGCTGATGGGAGGTCGGTGCTTCGAGCCCGCCAGCCGTCCTCAGGAGGGAAGTGGAGTCTGGCCGGCCCTGTAACGATTCCCTGGGGGCAGGTCTGCTCTGTCCTGCAGTGCCGCCGGAATCGGAATGGGCTGGATAGCGGTGGGTTTGGACGGCAACCACAGTTCACGCTGGGCCGCTAAACCAGTGGCTGGAGGTTCAAGCCCGCTTACAGGTGGCTCGGAAGAAAGGCCTGGTGCTCTGCTTGCAAGATGTCAGTCATTGACACCCTCGAGTGCCACTCTCGTCTGAACCTCCCAGGGTCACCGGGGGTCAGAGGACTTACTGGCAACTGGTGACCAGGGGATCTTAGACAGTCTGGGAAGGGGGGCCAGCCTCGTGAGAGCCCCCACTCTGTGTCCCGGACACCAGAGGAGGATGACATATTGGAGGAGGGAGGGAGGGTCCGGGTCTGGGGTGGGGGCTGGGGGCTGGGGTGGACGATGGCGTGGTTGTGGCTGGGTCTCGAGGGAAATGGCAGATGGGGATGGTAGCCAGGACTTTATCGTTTGCCACAGACCTTCAGTTTGCCGGCAGGGGGAAGGGACTCAGGGTCACTGTCTCCCATCTCCAGGAGGGAAGTCAGGGCACTGGATAAGAGTGTGGATGGAGAACTAGCTCCCAGCTCCAAAATCCAAGGGTTTCCCATATGAAACCCAAGGGTTTCCGAAGCAAGCCCACCAAACCCACCTGAAAGACACATAAAGGAACCTCCGGGGGGCCGGGGGTGGGTGGGCGGGCCCAAGCAGGTGGGCAGTCACAGAGGGGTCGGGCCCAAGCAGGTGGCCAGTCACAGAGGGGACGGGCCCAAGCAGGTGGCCAGTCACAGAGGGGACCGTCAGCCTCATTGCTGGCACCTTATAGATCAAACACTGGGGACCGTGAAGACACGGAGCCCGCAGGCTGGACGGCCACCAGCTTTTGCATCTGTGACGTTGGTGGGGCTTGTCCATCAGACAATGCCCTTGACCCTGCCAGGCGCGCAGGCTTCGTTAAGAATCTGCCGACCTGTGACGAGCTGCAGCCTCAGAAACCCACCAGGTGCCGCTCCACTCTGTCTGCTGTGGTCGCGGTGAGTCGGCGTCAACTTGATGGCAGGAGTTTGGTTTGCGGTTTAAGAGCTCCACAGTCACACGTCTAAGGGCTGGCTCTACTGACCCGCTAGCTGTGTGGACAGGCGGGCGGGCGGATGGACGGACAGACGGAGGGATGAGCAGGTGTGGGGAAGTTTGCAGCTCCCTTCCTAAACAATTCAGAGCTGCACTCTGAGAGTCAAGGTCGGTCTCAGATAATATTCCCCAGGCAACGCCTTTCACCGTCCTGGAGGAAGAATTACGAGACACTTCCCGATCGCCTGTCCTCAGCTGATGGCCAGAGAACAGAAAGGTAATATTTACTATTTTGTCCTTAGAAAACACAGCCAGAGGTTCTGGCCGTATATCTGAATGCCGGGACTCCATCTTCAGAAGGGGAGTCTGGCGTGTAGCTGCCGGCAGAGCCCGAGTTTAGTCCCAGGGGAGAGTTTGTCTGGAGGCACTAAAGCCAGCTGGGTGGGGTGGGGCGGGGTGGGGCACGAGGGGTCTTTCTTCTGCAGGTGGCTGGGCTGCAGTGTCATTTTCCAGTCGGGTGTCTCGGAAGCACACGTCCACTTCGCATTAGCCTGGCCTTCCCCGTACCTGGAGAGAAGGCTCTGCGATGCTTAGATCGGAAAGGCCTGGCTCTTGGACCCGGGACCCTGCACCCAGGGGGAGGCAGGCAGCTGACGAGGCCGGTGAATATGCAGTGGGGCTGAGCTGTGCGGGGAGACGTGGGCCCTAACCTGAGCACACCTGGCACTCCTGTGCACACCTGAGCACACCTGAGCAGCCGACATAGGCTATGACCTGAGCACATGTGAGTATGTAGAGCATGTCGGAGTAGGCAGAGGAGGCTCTGACAGCCCACCTGGACACACCTGAGCACACCTGGCAGGTGGAGCAGGCTGTGACTTGAGCTTATGACCACTGGGGACAGAGCACATGCAGGTCCTGTGGCAGATGGAAGCTTGGGCGGCAGCAAGTAAGAACGAAGAGGGCGGGAGGAGTGGCTGCCAGACAATGGCTGCGGCAGGGGGTCTGGGTCCCCCCACCCAGACCTTCTCCTCCCCCCCAGCCCACCCCTGAGTTTGCAGAATGACCAGCTTGGTCTAGTCCAGTTGGAGGGCTTGGCTTAAAACACACGCTGAGTCCTAATCACCCACCTTAGTGGGTCACTGGGGTTGGTGCCACCCAATGCCATAATTCACAGTCACCCTCCCCATCAGGGGGCCTGGCAGATGCGCCCCCTCCTCTGGAGGGTGGAGAAGCTCGGCTCCACCCCTGCCCCACCCTCCGAAGCTCCCATTGGCCACGGTGAGGACCTGCTTCTCTGCACAGTGGCTGTGCCTTGGCCTCCCCCTCCCCCCCCCCCCCCCCCCCCCGGTCTTTGGCGTTGCTCCCTGCAGGAGAACCTCCGCACTGCGTCACCTGAGCCTCCAGCTCACCCTGGAAGCTGCTCCTCATCCATCCCTCTTACTGTCGGTGAGGTGGGAGAAACGTCCCTAGCCTGGCTGGAAGTCAGGTTCTAGCCACCCCTGGGGAGGATGGGGTCTGCCTTGCTGGGCTGTGGACGTTAAACAAAGACACACACACACACACACACACGGACACCTGAACACAGGGACTGGTAGTGTTGAGGACCCACTGCCCCCCCCTGTCAGGCACCCTGTGGTGGCCCTCATGCTGCTGAGATGCTGTTGATCACATTGTGGACACCGCAGACACCAGCAGGGTCCCCTGCGGGGGACGGTCTCCAGGGGAGCTTCCAGACAGCCATAATGAAGAAAGGCCAGGCATGCAGCCAATAGAAACCCACCCCAGAGCTGCGTCCTCTGCAGTGCTGGGAGCCAAGCTCCGGGAGGCAGGGCCCTCCGAATATGCAGTGGACACAACTCCAGACGTGGGTGGACCATCGATGGTGGGGATAGGCAGGAGCATGGGGCAGCTGACAGCAGGGCCAGCAGGTTTCTGGGGGCTCCGGGCCCAGGAACCGCAGGGCCAGAGGGCTGGGAACATCCTCCACGCTGGCAGAGGAGCCGAGAGGCCGTGGGTCACCTGGTCAAGGCTGGGTGTCTCCAGGTGCTTCCTTGAGTGGGAACCCTGTTCCAGCAAGATCCCGGTCCCGTCCTGCCTCCTTCCAGGTCCTTCACCTCTGAGACCAGGCCAGGATGGATTCACCAGTGAGCCTGCTGGCCCCCACCCTGCCCCGGGTTTAGTGTGCTCACGCATGGGTCTGAGTGCACAGTTGCATGTGGGGAATTAGCGAGGAGGTACAATGAAGCCTGCGTGCACCATGTGCACCGGTGACCTGTCCCAAGCCCTGGACATCACCTTGGGCTGGGGACAGGAATCCTTGCTGGAGGGGAATTGAGTGAAGCAGCTCGCCTCGCCTCCCTCAGCACACTTCACGCAGAGCCTGGGGGGCCATTACCACACCCCTGGTTCATGGTGAGCGGTGTCCTTTTGTGGTAAATGCCCCCACCCCACCCCGCCCCCTGGCGTCTTTCTAACCTCAGTGCGGTTTGTTACGCCATCCCCAGCGATGACCAGGAGCCAGAGGGACTGCAAGTCCCTTCAAGCTGTCCCTTCAGTGCGACACTACCCAGGGCTCACCTGGATGGAGGAATGGGGCTCGTCATTCTGAGACCCCAGGACAACTAAGGCACTCTGATGCCCAGCGTCCTCAGTGGTCTCCCAGGCCTGCCGAGGCTGGACCGGGGTCAGGTGATGGGGAAGCATGGGTACATTGGAATGGCAGGGCTGGTGAGGGATGTGGACGGCACCTCGGACAGCCCGAGGGCACACACCTGTCTCAGAGTCACAGACTCGGGTGCGCATTCGAAAAGGTGGGGGAGAAAGGGGGAGCCGGTCACAAGGATCTACATGTAACCCCCTCCCTGGGGGATGGACAACAGAAAAGTGACAGTGTAAGACATGACAAAATAATAACTTATAAATGATCAAGGGTTCGTGAGGGAGGCGGGGAGGGGAGGGAGGGGGAAATGAGGAACTGATACCAAGGGCTGGAGTAGAAAGCAAATGTTTTGAGAATGATGATGGCAACAAATGTGCAAATGTGCTTGACATGATGGATGGATGGATGGTGGTAAGAGTTGTATGATGGTTGTACCATGGTTCACACTCTGGGTGTGTCCCTGGGAGACATGACCTTTCGAAGAGGTCATCCTGCAGGGTTGTGGAGGCAGGGCCCGCAGCAGAGAGGGGACTGACCTGTCAAGGAAGATGGGTCATCTCCCAGGGCAGCCCAAGGTCACTAGGAGCCTGACCCACGGCCGCTGACAATGGCACTGATGTGACAGGCATGTGTCAATCCTGGGCCAACCAGGGTGAAGAGCCTGCAGGACGTTCCCATCCAGGGTGCAGACAGAGGTCAGGCAACTGGGCCAGCAACGGGGGACGCAGGACAGCCGGTCATGGCTGAGCTGCAGGGAGAGCGATGTCGTGGAGGTCCTACAGGCACAGGCAACAGGAGCAAGCCTGTGGGGAAGGCCACTGGAAGGAGATGATGTGTGTGTGTCGGGGGGGGGGTGGAGATGGAGGAGAAGGTACAGGTGGAAGGACAGTATTGCCAAGTGTCTGTGACAGAGGGAGTCCTGGTACCAGATCAGAAAGGTCAGCAAATCAAACCCACCAGCCCCCACCATAAAGGCCTCCCTCACCATCCCCCCCAGATCCCCCTGCAGAAATAAAAGCTTCACACCCCACCACCCAGACCTCCCTACAAAAATAAAGGCCTTATCCTCTCACTATGCAGACGTCCCTGCAGGAATAGGGAAGAGGGGGCAGGGAGAGAGGGAGGAGTAGGAGTGGGAGGAGTGAGGGGTGAGAGAAAAAGAGAGGGAGAGAGAGAAGGAGAGGGTGGCCCCGCATTGTTTCCCTTCACTGTGATCTGTCTGTGCCAGGGACCGATTTCCTGCTCTCGGGTGGCAGATGAGTGCTTCACCATTGTGCCACCTCCCACTAAGAGTCCAAACCAAACCAGCCCCACTGCCATCGAGCGGATCCCGACACAGAGCAGTCCTGCAGGACAGAGCAGAAGGCCAGCGTGGGTGTCTGAGACCGCAGGTCTTCACAGAAGCAGACAGCCTCACCCTTCTCCCTTGGGATGGCTGGGCGGTTCGAACTGCGGACCTTGTGGTCAGCCCCCGGGCTCCGTGTACCAGGGCCCTTCCACAGAGACGACAGCCAGGAACTCCTATGGATGGGGCTGCCAGGTTGGCGCAAGGGCAGCTGAGCAAGGTCTGCCAACATTTGCCTGTTGGGTTTGGTTAGCGTGGAGCCTGCCCGGGACTCCACAGTCCCATTGCCCTGGAGGGCCAGGTGGCCGGCAGGAAGCCGGCAGACGGCGTAGGACAAGCCACACACCTTTCTCTCGAAGACCCGGGGGCAGGTGCCAGCGTGTCCCCCGGAACAGAGACATGCAGCGGAGGTGTCTGGGACACACGGTCGGGCCCTCATCTCCTGTTTCATTAGCGCTCCCTGTGGAGTGCCAACTGGGGGATGGTTGCTGGTGAGACATGAACAAAATGAATGGTGTTTCAAGCTGGGCGTCAGAGTCGATTTTCAGTCCCACTGAATTCGTGACAAGGGTGTGCATGTGAATACGAGACAGAGAGACAGAGAGACAGAGAGAGAGAGAGAGAGAGAGAGAGAGAGAGAGAGAGAGAGAGAGAGAGAGAGATTTCTTATGGAAGTTCCACCATCTGCAGCATGTCCCAAGAAAATCTGAAGACAGAGACCCACTCCTCACCCCCCTCAAGCCCCCCCATATTTGAAACAAAACAAGGCAGACAATCCAGCCCACTACCACCGAGTTAATGCCTACTTACAATGACCCGTACAGAGTAGTCAGGACGCTGAAGTCTGCATGGGAGCAGACAGCCGCATCTCCCCCACTTGGACCTGCGGGTGGGTTTGAACATCACACATCAGTGCTCCCTCAAGGGTCCACTAAAAACCCCTTGCCCATTGGGGCCGACTCTGATGCATAGTGACCCCATAGGACAAAGTCCCCAGGGGGTTTCATTACAGAGCCCCGCCTGTGTCCCTTGGAGCGGTTGGTGGGTTTGAACCACCGACCTTTCAGCTGGCAGCTGAGCACTTCACCACTGCGCTGCCAGAGCTTCTTTGAAACAGGAGGAGGTTACGAAAAGAAAACGACGAAAATAGCCACAAAGGTATAATTTAAACCTCATGCTGCTATGAATATTAATATGGAAGACTTTATATTAGGAACTGTTATTATACAGTGTAATGTTAATTTTATGAAAATCGATTCATTTAGTACTCATACTTTTTTTTTGGCTTCTCTCAGTGACTTTTGCTGATGATCTCAGTATGTTAGGCGTGATACGTGTCTCTGATTTCCACAGTGAACATCCTGCATTGGGGCAGAACACGGAAGTGTGACACCACAATTATTTCTGAGATGCGGCCCACAGATAACAATATGCTGCCGGTGAAGGCAGACAAGCGCTGGAGTTGCAAGTTGGATGTTTTTAATTATAACCGTGACTTGCTTTGTGCTGTGCCCCTCAGACATGCAGAGTCCTCTGTCTTAGGCTCGGCTCTCCAGAGAAGCCAGACCAGGGACGCTGGCATATGTTGACAGACAGAGAATTTGTATCAGGGACCTGGCCCGCGGGTTGCAGAAGCAGGTAAGTGCAGTCCGTTTTTAAAGTTTGTGGATCAAGTGTTTGAACTGGAGTAGCTTTGGAGCTGATGCATCCAGACTTGGCAGAAACACCACCGGCTACAGAGACAGATGGAGCCAAGGCCGGCAGGTCAGATGGCAGGCCCTGGAAGAAGCCCAGGGTCGGCTCAGGCTGTTGAGTCAAGCCCAAGGAACCCAAGGTTGACGAGACAGATGCAGGGTTCGGACCCAGCAAAAGGCCAGCAGGCTTCCCCACAGTGTGGATTTATATAGGAAGCGGGCCACACCCCCAAAGGAGCCTCCTTTCAATCACATCAGGGCTGTGGTCTGAATTTGGGGGTGGTACCCCACCCTGATGGTCTTATGCCTGCTGGGCTGCTGGGGTGGATTCTGTGGTGTTAGGCCACACCCCCAAACGGCTGAGAATCCTGACACGGCCGAGTTGACACAAAAGTTAACGCTGAGCATCTCCACGGAGCCCAGGAAGAGAAGCGGAGGAGACCAGGAGTCTTTCCTGCTCACTCCCCCACCCTCCCGGCTCCCCGTCCAGAAGACACCCTGAGAAAACTTGAGGTCCCTTTCGAGTTGCACCAGATTTCAAACGTGTAACCTCCTAAACTGTACTGGCCAGGGATCTCCAACACACCCTGGACCACAGGGAAAACGAGTACACCCACACTGCTCTTTAGGAACCAAGACAACCGCGACTTGGGCATGCCAGCAGGAGGGACTGGACCGTGGGGAAGGACACCAGGCTGGCTAAAGAAGCGGCCAGTGAACATGAGGGACCCTTGGAGAGATGGGTGGATGCAGCAGCTGCCGCATCCGGGGTGGCCCATGGGCAGTGCTTGTGGGGATGGTGCAGGACCGGGCACTGCTTCCTTCTGTGACGTGTGGGTCAGAACTGACTGGATGGCCCCCGACAGCAACAACCAACCGTGACAAGGCAGGTTCCTGTTGGTGAAAGCCCCCCGTTTGTGGTGCTGCTGTTTCAGCAGCGTCCGACAACCGGGGCAGCCTCCACAGCATCTCCTGAAAACCACCAAGTCTCCCTGCTGGTGAGGCCACGGGTAAGTTCCTGAACATCAAGGTCACCTTTCCAGAGAGGGGCTCTCCTGGCTTCCACCCTCCCTCCTTTCCTTCCTCTTACAGCTCATGCCTCTTCCCACCGCTGACATCTTACCTGGAAAGCCCACCCCTGCATCCGAGGAATAAAACCTGGAACCAAACTCATGGCCATCGAGTCCACGCCGACTCACAGCGGCCCTGCAGGACAGGGTGGAACTGCCCCTGTGGGCTTCCCAGACGGCCACTCTTCACGGGAGCAGAGCTTCACCAGCAGAGCGGCGGTGGTTTCGAACTACAGACTTTGTGGTGAGTGGCCAGGCAAGTAACCACGAGGCCACAGAGCCCCTTCGAGAAGGAGGAAAGGTTACAGTTAGATATGTGATATTTATTCTTCAGCAAGCTGTGCCGAGCCTTTTGTCCTGGAAAGGTGCGTTTGCTGAGCCGGCGGCGTGGCCGAGCCCGGGCATCATGAGGAGCCCGGTCGTCTCCCCTCTCCAGGGAATCTGTCCGGAAGACTTGGGCGAAGTCTGTTAGACTGCCCAGCAGGAGCTAATAGCATTCCACCCAGAAAGGCTTTGAGCAAATCCAATAGAGAAGACATAACCTTTGCCCCCTGAGCTACCGAGAGTGTTCAGAGCACCCCCACCCCCAGCCCCCAGTTATTGCACGGCAGAGGCCTGGTTTTTCCTTCAAGAGGCCGAGCCAAAGGCCGAGGGAAACGCCCCACCCCCAGGCCCCCAGGAGACTCAGCCACTCAGCTCCCTGCTTCTAACTGAAGAAAGAGGCTCCCACTCTGGCCAGCCGGCGTTGGCTGTGCCTGGGGGCCCACATGGAACCCACTGCTCCCTGGTTGTCCTGACTTCCGGAGTCCCTGTGTGGGCTGCAGACGGCACCGGCCGGCTCCCATAGGACGGCCGTGGCCGTGGTCTTGACCAGTCTCCAGGCCTTTCTTCCTGGTGCCCTGGGGTTGGGTTTGGATCCCCTGCCTCAGCTGCTCCTTCCCGAGTCGGTACTGATTCACAGTCGTATAATGCAGAACACAGCGCCACCTGGCCAGCCCTGCCCCATCCTCACCGCTGGGGTCCCCGGGGAGCCATCCCATGGTGGCAGCCACCGTGTTAATCCACCTCGTGGCCGGGGGGGGGCGGTGTCCTCTCTCTCATGGATCCTCTACCAAGCATGACTGCACAGTAGCTGACGGCAAGCCACTAGCAAATAGATCAGAGAGGTGATGTTTCAGCTGAGTGAGAAACTCTAGCCCCTTAAGGAATCCCCCAAGTCTCTCATCAGTGTCAACAGTTGGGGGTGAGGGAGAAACACAGAACCCATCACAAGGCTGGATATATAGACCCCCACCCAGAGGGACAAACAATAGAAATGTGGGTGAAGGGAGACAACGGACAGTGTTAGACAAGAAATAACAGTAATGAGATATAATTGATCAAGGATTCACGAGTGTGGGGGTCGGAGAGGGAGGGGGATAAAGAATGTTATGGAAACGATGCTGGCAACATATGTCCAAGTGCACTTGATACAATTGAATGATGGATTGTCATAAGATTTGTAAGAGCCCCCCCAGTAAAATGATTAATAAAATATTTGTTAAAGCTCTGATGCCTCTCCCTGCAAAACAGAATCAGCCCAGAGGACAGTCTTTAAATATGTGGTGAAAATAAGTAAAGAGAGAGCAGGCGCCTGTTCCTAGCCAAGACGCAGAAGTTTCAGACAGGAAGGTGAATTGCACCTCGCTGTGTCAGATGCGTGTCAGGATGGAGCGGGCATTAAAACACACCCAAATGTGACAGTCTCACTGGGCCCCAATTCCTGCACTGAGGACAATCTCTGTACCCCAAGGGGCTTATCTTGACTATCTGAGGGTCTCCCACCAACCTGTGGGCATCTTTTTCCTCTCTTAGCGCCCTGCTGGTGCAGTGGGTTTCACGGGGGGCTGCCCATCGGAGGGTCAGCGGTTCCAATCAACCGGCCACTGTGTGGGAGAAAGATGAGGCCATCTGCTCCACTTAGCTAGCCTGGGACCCTGGCCACCCTCGGCTGGATCCGTCCTCACTGCAGCTCTAATGCCCAGATGCCAGCGTGAACGGGGAGATGTTCTCTGAGTGGTTCTGGCCCCAGCTGCGTGTACCATCCTCGGTCCTGGTCTGGGCACCCCAGGGGGCCTCACAGCAGATCCAGGATGAGGACATCAGATCACATCATGGGGGGAATTGTATCAGGACAAACTGCCCATGATATCATGACACAGCTGTCCACGACATCATGACACAGCTGCCCATGTCATCAGGATATAACTGCGAAGCCACTGAGGATCCTGACGCAGTTCAACCCCGTCTTGTCCACCTTCCTGACGCGAGCCCGTGAGCACACAGGGTATTTCGTACCCACACGTCTGTGCAGCAGGTTGCTCAGCAATACGTCACCAGGAGAGCTGCTCCCGCGCGTGGCCCTTGTGAAAGGACTGGGTGTGCCAGGTGACCGTGCCTCTGCCTTCTCCCTCGATTAGGTGGCCAAGTGCCCATAGAGGTCAGCTGGGACAGAACCCAGGAAAGCCCGTGTCCGGGAGCTAAGCATGTGCGCCTCCTTCCCCCTCCTCTCATTGCCACCTCGAGGGAGACCTTGATGGGGGCTGGGCTGTAACAGTCACTTGTGCACCCTGGGGAGGAGGGAGGAGGCTGAGAGGCCGGCCGAGAGGTGGACTTTGACATGATTGGCCGGCTGAACACCTGTGGTCAGCTCCCTAGACCTTCCTGTTTGGTGGGAGAGTCCCCCGTGGGGTTTGGGTGTCCGAGGGCCTGGTCTTCTGTGTGGACCGGTCCATTCCTCGCTGAGCTTAGACGGCTCCATGCTCAGACCCTTAGCTCGGTGCAGCTGGGAGCAGCATCACCCCTCTTGGTGTGCCGTCACACTGCCTTGCCATTTACCTGGCACGTTGCGGGCGCAGCGAGCTAGCTGCCCCCAAGTTGCTTCCCACGCACCTGATGATCAGCAGAGCAAACACCGCCTGACTCTGCAGAGTCACCCCACTGCTTGGGCGCATGTTGCAGCCACCCACCCCCAACTACGGGGATGGTTTGCGTGTTGCTGAGATGCTAGGAGCTACATGTGGAGGTGAGATGACTGTATGTCTGCTTGGAGATGTAGCAAAGTGTAGGGTGGACTCCAACCAGCCAATCAGATTGCAGGCTGATGGTCCCTCCCTGTGGGTGTGGCCTTCTCCTAAGGAGGCCCTGGGAGAGCTCCTCCTCACTGCCCCCCTCCCTTCCTGTGTGTGGGCCACCAAGGGAAGCCAGAGCCCTGCCCGGTTCCACGCCGTCCTGTCGTCCTCCAGCAGTCTGAAGGGGGACTTGTGGACTCGATTGGGCTTAGGGACTTGGATGCTTTCTTCATACATAATTCCTTCTTGATAGAAAGCTCTTTCTTATGTGAGCACCACTGGATTTGTTTCTCTAAAATTCCAGCAGGGCCACTACGTGGACGGGTTTCAGTGGAACTTCCAGATGAGACAGAGTAGGAGGACAGGCCTGGCAATCTGCTCCTGAAAGCGGTGGCTCTGTGCGCCCCGGCACATACCCTGACTCGGGACGGGGACTGCCCCAAGGGCGTTCCAAGGCTGAGATAGTTTTTAACAGCTTTACCGGCATTGATTTCACAAAGCATACCATTTAACGGTTCCATCGCATCAAGAAGAGTTGTACGATCACCGCCGCAGTCAGTTTTAGAACATTTCTTCATAATAACTTGTTATTAGCTCCCCATCTTCCCCAACCTTCGCTGCCATATCCTCAAGGAGCTATTAATCCAGTTACCGTCTCTGTAGATTTACCTATCCTGGATTTCACAGACAGAAAAACATAAAAATAAAATAAACTAACAAGAATAACAAAGTAACACAGACAAAAACCTCCGTGGAAAAGGAAGCGAAATCTATTAAAAGTGAGAACACATTGAAATGGTTCATGGGGGGATTGGATCACATGACAGGGCAGTAAATCGTAACCCAGCTGCATCTGCAGCACCCCACCTCCCGATGGCCCTGCATGTGAGCAGGGCTCCTCACATGCCTGCCCATGGTCAGCAGGGTTCCCCAGGGGCTCCACCCACGCGTATCCCCCCTTCGCAAGGCCGAAATCTTTTCTTCCCCCTTCTTGTGCATTAGGTGGGTGCTTACATATCCGATCACCATTTTTGCATTCAGCATGGGAAACAACCTATCAAGCCTCCCCTGGGCTTGCCCTGTTTCCCTCCCCACTCCAGTTCCCCTCTTGTACGGTACTGTCTCCCCTTCACCCAAGTTAGCACCCCCACCCCTAGCCCATTGCTTCCTCTTCCCCTGCTCCCCTCCAACCCTTCAAAACCCACCCCCTGCCCTCATCTCAATTCCTGCTCCCATGACCCTACAGGACAGGGCAGGACGGCCCCGTGGGTTTCTGACATGGTGACTCTTTACGGGAGGAGAAAGCCTGTCTTTCTCCAGCTGGTGGTTTCAAACAGCTGACCTTGAGGTTCGCAGGCCGACTCCTAACCACGGTGCCATCAGGGCCCCGTCTCCCACTTTCGGTAAAACATCGAAGCCGGTTTCTTTTGTCAGGAAAGCCCTTCCTTCCTTTATTGTCTTTGGACAGCAGCGCTTGTCCTGTGGTGTTTGGTGAGCGTCACTCTGGGGGCCCCCAGCAGACCACCAGGCGCCTTCTCGGTGAGAGACTTGGGGGGCGGGGGTGTTTCTAAACACCGGCCTTTCGCTTTGCAGCCAAGTGCTTAATGGTTGTGCCATCACTTTCTGAAAACTCAGCGACCGCGATCCATATGGAAGACCCAGTATTGTGGGCACTAAGTGTGGGGGGTCGGTTCTGACTCTCAGAGACCCCACCCACATTCTGCAGATGAGGCCCCACCCGGTCCCGGGCCATTCTCACAGCTACTGCGGGGCCGAGCCCACTGCTGCAGCCACCGTGCCAGTCCGTCTCCTCGGGGGTCTTCCTCTTTGTCGCTGCCCCTCGGTGTTACCAAGCAGGGCGCCCCCTCCGTTTGACCAGACACGATGGATGCCCTTCTCCAGGGGCCATGCCCTCCGATGGCAAGCTCGCTGGCAGCGGGTCAGTGCTGGCTCACGGCCGCCCCGGTGAGTTTCCCAGGCCGTGACTGTCGCCTGGCCACCTTTGGGTTAGTAGCCCAAGGCGTGACTGCTCCACTGAATCCACTCCCTGCAGGCAACTCAGTGCTGACTCACAGCGCCCCCTGTGGTGCCCAAGGCGGTCACTGCCCAGGGGAGTAGAAAGCCCAGTCTTTCCCCCAAGGAGCTGCGGGCGGTCTTGAACTTGCCGACCGACCACTCGATCACAGCCCCACGTGCAATCATGGCAATGTGGGTAGGAGGGGCACGGACGTGGGATGAATGAGGGGCTTGGGAGGGTTTCCAGGCGATGGGACGCAGAGCTCAGAGCTGCTGCCGACCAGACGGTTTCAGGGGTGGAGGGAGGGCCCTAGCAGGTCCCCAGGACCCCCCGAGACAGCGCTCCATCCTCTTTGTGGCTGGAACGGGGGTGACCTCCCTCACCTCCTGACCCAAGCCCTCCAAGTTAACAAATGTTACTTTGCAGAACCGATCCTTGGCCTTTCAGCTGTGTGGCCGTACGGCGAGTCTGTGATTTCTATGCAACCGTAGAAAAGCCACCAACAACCCCCAAGCCGACCTTGTCATGGTTCTTGGTCTCACTGGAAACCCCCTCGGGGGATTTACTCGAAGGCAGAGAGCGCTTCAGACCCATACATGTTTTCCAACTTGTAGGGGCTTTTTTCTTTTTTGTTGTTGTTGCATTTTGCTTCGCATGCAGATGTGGGTCAGGCATGGGAACATGCCTATTTAATTTATTTTGAAAATCTTTCTTTCTTCCTAAAAAAAAAAATCATTTAAAATTGTGATGAGTGCAGGGTGCTGAGGATATTGGTTTGCTGGTCAGTCGTTGGTCTGCACTTGGCTTCCTGGCATCTGTTGCCCGCCCTGCACCCTCCTCCCCCGCCATGGGGCATCACTTCCTCCCCCTGCCGCCCCCCCCCCCCCGCCTGCTCAGGCTGCCGCCGGGCCTGGTTGATTGAAGGACTGGGGAACTTCCCTGGGGTATTCACATCCTCCCACCACCCACCGTCCTAGAGTCAGTGTCCACTCACAGCGACCTTAGAGGACAGGGTAGAGCTGCCCCTGTGGGTATTCAAGACTGTGAGTCTTTTCAGGGGTAGAAAGCCTCGTCCGTTTTCCACAGAGCGGCTGGTGGGTCCAAACCGCCGACCTTGTAACTCCCTAGTTGCAGCCCAGTGAGTAACCAGGATGCCCCAGGGCTCCTGTTGACCTCGTGGACCTTCTATTGCACCTGTCACAGCTGTGTGCCTCATTGCACTTCTTCCTGATGCCGCTCGTTCGCAACCGGCCCGCTAGATCATTATCCGCACACGTGTAGGTTAAGTGGCCTTCCGTGGACTTTTAATTTCGAAACGTCCCATAAAAATTGGTGATTTCATTTTCCTTTGCCTCGAGGAGGAACTCCTTTGAGAACGAGGCGAGATAATGAGAAGCCTGTCTCTTTCAGCTCCGAGGTTTCTGGGCCCAGCGCGGGCCGGGTGCCTGGTCCCCTGTTTGTACTTGCCAGGAGGATGGATCATCGCGAGGCAGCGGCAGCCCTCCCATGGCATGCCGTGTGGGCTGGCTGAGGAGCTGCCCGCGGGTTGAACCGTGTCTCCTGCAGACTAGGTGCCAGCTTATCCCGGCTGCGATGCTCAGGGGTCTGGTAGCTATGGAATGGTGCAGTCACCCCCTCCCCTCCCCAGGACATGGCCTGGGGTGATATCAGGTGATGAGGGTTTGATGTGACCCCCTTACTGACTCAGGCCAGAGCCCTGCTGTGATGTCAGGGGTCCCTGGGTGTGTCCTGCATCCCCTTATGTGTTGCAGAAGACAAGAGGAGAGAGAACTGAACACACAGAGAGAAAAGCCCACTTCTACCAAGAAGAAAAACACGGAGCAGAGCGTGCCCTCTGGACCCGGGGTCCCTGTGCTGGGAGTCTCCTAGGCCCCGGGGAAGATGGATGGGCTGCCAGCTGCAACGTCAGCAGTTCCCAACCACCAGGCGCTCTCTAGGGGAGAACGATGAGGCTCTGGACTTACGCCGAGCTGCAGAGCAAGGATGTTGCTTTGAGGCCTGAGGGTCATGGTGTTTTCAGTCACCTCGTCTGAAGGTGAAAGTTGGACCTGGGTAAGGAAGACCAGGGGGGCGCGGAGGCCTGCTCGTGCTGGGGTTGGCGGAGGACATTGAAAAGCCCCTCGGCTGCCCCAGAGGAAGGACAGCCGCTGGGTTCCTAAGAAGCTTGGACGCTGAGACTCCCTCGCACAGACCTGGGGCACGGCACCCTGGAGGGACCAGTCTCTGGGAAAGGACATCGTGCTCAGCCGAGGGGAAGACCTTCGTGAGATGGATGGCCACTGTGGCCGCTGCGATGTGCGCAAACACGCAGCCGTGGTGAGGGTGGTGCCAGGCCAGGCGGGCAGGCTCTGGAGTCACGGTGGCGGTGAGTCAGAACCGACTGCTCTTCAGGGAGCCACAGGGTCAGATGGTGGTAAGTCATAGCGAGCGGCACTCCCAGACATGCTGGTGAGAAGACACACTGGTTAAGGTCCCCTCCCCCCTGCCCCAGGCTTTATGGGGGGTTGGGTGGGAGTTTGCAGGGCAGACTTGCTTCCTGTCAACATTCTCACAGGTTTTGTTTTGTGACATGGGTTACAATACCTTAAAGCAGCAGCCCTCTGCTTTCTCCCTGCCCCCCCCCCCCGCCCCCCGTCCCTCTTTTCCATGTGTCCCCTCCCCTCCCCCCTCTCGGCCCCCCTGAGCTTCATCTGGGGATTAAACACTGCCCTTTTGGTCCTCAAGGTTGCTTGGGGCTGGGAGCACTTTTTCCTGGTGTGATTACCCGGTAAATCTCTTTGGAGAGCTGTTTATCATAAAGTTACGCATCTCCCTACTCGACAATTTCTCTTTGGCGCTGAGCTAAGAGAATCGAAGAGCGCATCTCCACAAAATGACTGATGAAAGAACGTTTATAGCTGCCTTCCATGGCAGCCCCAGGCCGGACACGGCTCCAGCGTGCTTTGGTGCGTGAGTGGGCAGAGGAGCGACAGGCCGTGTGAGCAACGGGGCGGGCCCCACTCGGCCTTTCCGCAGAGCGTGCTGTCGGCACTCCCAACAACTGGGCCATTGCAGGTCCATGCAGGAGGATGAGCAAGGCGCCAAGACGCCACACAGCCCGGTCCTGGGGAGACGGAGCCCCAGGTGGAAGGACACAGCCGAGATGAGAGAGAGCAGGAAGTGGTGCCTGGGTATTGTCGTGGGGGGCGTTGAGTCGACTCCGGGACTGGCCTCTGTCCCAGGGTGACCTCATGGTGACTTCATAACCCCTGGGAGGACCCTGTTTCCACCCACAAGTTCAGGGATAGGGGTTTGGATTTGCACACGTGTTTTGTGGGAGCGCGCTTCAATCAGTCCCAGAGAGCAGAATCTTTGAAGCAGAAGTGGCCTGTCCCTCTGCTGCAGGCAGGCCCTCGGCCTTGTGGCCTGAGCAATGGGCTGAGGGGCAGTGGGCAGGGCCGGGGCTGAACAGGGTGACCACAGACATATCGGGACCTCCTGCGGTGGGTGAGGAGGCAGGAAGTGCAGGGTGGCCAGCAGGGGGAGAGGGCCTAGACCATAGGGAGACGTGAACACGCACAGCTCCACCCCCCTCTGTTCATCACCAAGGGGTCAGACCGAGAAGCCTGCGGGCAGCAGGAGGGAAGAATGATGGTGGAGCCGCTGGAGACGTGGCAGATGTGCCAGGTGTGAGGTTTGTAGACAGATGTGGGGGCCGAGTCCTGCTCTGACCCCTGGGAGCTGACTTCGGGCTAGCTCCACAACCATTCTAAGCCTCATTTCCCACCCTGTATCGGGGCTCTGTGGGAGACATGCTGAAACGTGGTTAGAGTGTGTGGCTGGCAACCAAAAGCTCAGCGGTTCAAATCTGCTTGCCGCTCTGCAGGAGGCAGACAGGAGGCAGTCTGCTTCTGTAAAGACGGACAGCCCGAGGACCCACCGGGCTAGTCTGCTCTGTCCCACAGGGTCTCCGGAGTCAGAGTCGACTTCAACAGCAGTAAGTCTGAGGGCTTCATCCTGAGTCTGACCCCATGTTGGTGGCATGGTGGGCGAGGCACTGGGTGGCTGGCTGAGAGGTCTGGGTGGTCCACACCTGTAGAAATGATCAAACCAGACCCAAACTCAGTGCCGTCGAGCCGAGGCCAACTCTCAGTCACCCTGCAGGACGGGGCAGACCTGCTATCACTTTATAGGACCAGAAAACCTCATCTTTCTCCCAAGGGCTGGCTAGTGGTTTCGAACCGCCGACCTTGTAATCAGCAGCCCACAGAGGAATCACTATGCCACCTGGGGTCTTAGAGAAGCGGACGGCTCCGTCTCCTGGGGTCGATGTGCGTTGGTCTCCTGACTCAGGGAAACCTCAGTGCGTCACAGCCCAGCTGTGCTCCATGGGGTCAAGGTAGCTGTCGTCTTACGGAAGATAATTCACAAGCCTTTATTCTGCGGAGCCCTCGAGACCCCCGGTGCTGGGGCACGGGACGACCCTGGAGTGAAGAAACCACCCCCTACGTCATCCAGGAGCCCGTGGCTGTCCGTCGGTTTCTGTCTGAGAAGGACGGAGGTGGCTGCAGGCCCTTCCATGGGAGCTGCATCTGAGTGTCCCTCAGCGGTGGAGAGGGAGGGCGAGGCGCCGGGTCGTCCAAGATCAAAGTCGTTAGATTAACAGGAAGCCCCACCACACCGTCAGCACAGAGGGGATCGGTGCAAGTCCTGTCTGCATCGTCCCTGTCATCGTGCCTGTGCAGCCTGTGCAGAGCAGAGTGGTGTTCTTCCCCATTGGCCTTCTCTGGAGGGGCCCTGGTGGGGCCTGGTCATGTGTCAGGCCTACAGCGAGCAGTTCAAAACCACGAGCCGCTCCGAAGGAGAATGGAGACTTTCTACTCCCGTGAGGAGTTTCAGCCTCGTGAACTCACAGGGGAAGCTCTTCCCTGTCCTGTAGGGTCTTCGGGTCAAGATTGACCCCATGGCAGTGGGTTTGGTCTGAGGGTGGTTTGCGTGTTGGGCTGCTGACCCCAAGGTCAACAGTTCAAACCCAGCAATCCTTCCGAGGGAGAAGGATGAGGCCGTCTGGTCCTTAAAGAGTGACAGTTCTACCCTGTCCAATAGGGTCGCTGCTCCCTGTCCTGCCCCCCTTGGGCTTTGTCCACCCGGAGGCTTCCTGCCAGAGGGGAGAAGGCATTTTTTTCCCTTCCCACGCTTTTTTTCTGAGAGAAATTCTTCTCTCGCCACTATCCATCTCGCCCATAGTTGAGGGAAATTGAACTTTCTGGCCATAGACGGATGGCCTGCTGAAGAGAGGCTTCCCCTGCCACGGCCCCACCCACACCCCAAATGAAATTTCCCCATGGCCCGCCGATCCATCCACTCTCGGCACCCCCAGGCCAGACGCTGTCCACCAGAGGCTTTGTTTTGTTGTCTTTAATTCTTACCTTCTGCGTCTCTTCTTTGGAAGGGGTGGAGGCGGAGGGGAAGGGGGCCAGCTTCCTGCGGCATTACTCTCTGAGCACCTGCATGGGGGGAGAGTGGGGAGTCCCAGCAGGGAAGGGGTAGCTTTGTTAAGGACATGGCAGAGTGGCGGCTGACAGGCTGTGGTGAGGATCGATGTGGCATGGGACTGGGAAGGGACAACGAGGGGGGCCGGTGGCTGAACGTGCAGGTGCCCCTTGGGGTGTGGCAGGCAGGCGACCAACCTTCCCAGGGTCCTTTCAGGCACCACAGCCACCTCCTTCGCTTACAAAGGATCTGGCCTCTCCTAGTTTGCCGACCACTTGGTTCTGAACCATTGGCTCCAACGGGCTCCTCGTTCCACCCGCCCTATTGGTTGGGAGCCTCCCAACATCGCAGTCCGTGGGGGTCTCTCTGAGCATCCTTGGGACTTGATGCTCCCCATCTTATTCCCCTGGGGTTACCATGAGCTTGGAGGTTTCATAGCTAATGTTCTCTAGAGGAGTAACATCAGGGTTGTATATATGGAGAGAGGGGTGGGGGGGGGGAGAGAGAGAGAGAGAGAGAGA
Organism: Tenrec ecaudatus; assembly: GCF_050624435.1. Lineage (NCBI taxonomy): Eukaryota > Metazoa > Chordata > Mammalia > Afrosoricida > Tenrecidae > Tenrec > Tenrec ecaudatus. The sequence goes on along the minus strand of NC_134541.1, from coordinate 139,900,805 downwards.
GAGAGAGAGAGAGAGAGAGAGAGAGAGAGAGAGAGAGAGAGAGAGAGAGAGAGAGAGAGAGAGGAGAAGGAGGAGGGGAAGGGACAAGGGAGAAAGGACCAAGTCTGACTGAGGAGGGAGCAGGGCAGTGGTGCAGGCAAGGCCCAAACTGCAGGTCCTCTGGCATGGGCTTGGAGACCTCTGCTGGCTCCTGTCCTAGGTCTGGAGGTCAGGTACTGAGAAGATCGCAAGATCTTCTCTGGAGCCTGAGGGAGGGAGAGGGAGGGAGAGAGAGAGGGAGAGGGACAGGGAGAGGCTGATACACGCACACAAGCTCTGCCAGAATGGTCATTCATACCCCGGAAGACGGGCACGCGCCCAGGAAATGCCCCTTCCAGCCGATGGGCTGCTCCTTCAGACCACACATGGAAGATGATTGCATCGTATGACTTTCTGGAGGAGCAGCTAGTCCTGTATCTGCCAAACCACTGAGCATCACAGCCGGCGCCATCACTTTAGATGAACATCTTCCCTGGTCCAGACGAGCCCCAGGACTCCCCTCCCGTCATGGCCCCCAAGTGGGTGGACCTCATGACTCACTGCCCCTGCAGTGAAGGAACCCGGAGAGAGGCTGCAGGTTGAGACCGCCTTTGACCCCTGCAGGCACCTATTTTCTGGCATGTCCCCCTACTGCCGTCCACTGACAACATCTTATTTGCAAATGTAGGATCTTGCCCCACCGCCCTCTCATGCCCCCTGTATGTTAGCGGTGGTTCCCATGGAGATGGAGTGTGTGCTGCGCATCTCCCCTCCCCCACCCCTCCATCTCTTCTCAAAGTCCTGGGTCAGAACTGTGGATTTCTCATGTGTGCCTTATTAAAATGTCTCTTGGTTAAAATGATGTCGTCGCTCACCAACATTACAAGCCAAGATAACACCCAAGAACAAGGCGAGCCCATCCCCTCAATCCCCAATGGGTTGGACGCCAATCTTCTTTCCTGGAAGAATTCATCATCGAGGTTTGTCTGAGATTGGAAGCGATCTAAATGGCTGCAAGAGGGGACGGGTTGGAGAAATGGCTGAATTTGGCTGCGTACTCAGCAGTCACGTTTCTCAAACACTCATTTGAGAAGATGCTGCCAGGTAACCCAATTCAGTGTGTAAAGCCTGGCTCCTGGTGGGGTTCCCGGATAGCAGGTCTGGGGTGGGGATGAGTGCTGGGCATGTCCACTCCCAGTCCCGCTGGGCAGGGCATCGGCATCTGATGCGGAGAGAAGTAGGGCGTGATCAAGGAACCCCATCAGGGCCTGGGACTGCCCAGGGAAGGGCCGGTAAGCAAGTGAGATCTTAAGGTGGGGAAAAAAAAAATCGAGGGTTGGATGACGGTGGTGGTGTTGCCAATAGTAATGGTGATGGTGGTGATGATTTTAGTCGGTATGGTGGTGATGATGGTGGTGATGGTGGTGGTGATGATGGTGGTGATGATGGTGATGATGATGATGATGGTGATGGTGATGATGGTGGTGGTGATGATAGTGGATGTGTTAGCAGTGAGGATGATAGTGATGGTAGTGATGGTGGAGGTGGTGATGGTGGTAGTGATGGTGATGGTGATAGTGATGGTGGTGATGGTAGTGATAGTGGTGATGGTGATAGTGATGGTGGTGGTGGTGGTGATGGTGATGGGTGACAGTGATGACGGTGGCGGAGGAGGCAGCAGTGAGGATGGTGGTGACAGTGGTGATGGTGGTGGTGATAGTGATGGTGATGGTGGTGACGGTGATGACGGTGGTGGAAGAGGCAGCAGTGAGGATGGTGGTGTTTGTAGTGATGGTGGTGATGGTAGTGATAGTGGTGATGGTGATGGTGATGACGGTGATGGCGGTGGTGGTAGTGATGGAGGTGGTGGTGGTAGTGATGGTGGTGGTGGTGGTGGTGGTGATGGAGGTAGTGATGGTGGTGATGGTGGTGGTGGTGGTGGTGATGGAGGTGGTGATGGTGGTGATGTTGTTGGTGGTGGTGGTGATGGTGATGGTGGTGATGGTGATGACGGTGGCAGAGGAGGCAGCAGTGAGGATGATGGTGTTTGTAGTGATGGTGGTGATGGTGGTGATGGTAGTGATAGTGGTGATGGTGATGATGGTGGTGGAGGAGGCAGCAGTGAGGATGGTGGTGACAGTGGTGGGGTAGGAATCACAATGGTGGTCATCTACACTGGCTGCCATCAGCGCTCGTGCCTAATTTCCTAGGATCGTCATTAAAACCACCACAGGGGGGGCTGTAAGAACAGGAACATACTATCGCACAGCTTGGGGTGCTGAGAGTTCAAACCAAGGCACCGGCTCCAGAGGAGCGCTCGTCTGCTCACAGCCCGGGGCGTGCCTGCTTGAAAAGCGCCTCTGACGGTCCGTGCTCACGCATGAGCCTGCACACGCATGTGCTCTTTTCAGCTGACACCACTCAGAGGGACCGTCCTCTTTCCTTTCTCTCACAGAAGAAAGCCCCCCAGCAGTCGCGCTCAGACACCACTGTTCCAGGCCGACTGCTCGTTCGCTTTGAGGTTGATATTCCTTCTAACGCCCTTTCTGTTCAGGGACACACAGGACGCACGACTCCTGCCATCCAGAGCGTCGACAATGCACGTTCTTCTGAAGTTACCTCCACTGTGTTCCAAGCGCACACTCTACCCCCTGCGGGGTGTAAGGGGGAATGTCGGAGATGGTTTAAAGGTGGGCCACGGCACAGTCTCCAAACCTTCGGGTTTCAGGTGCCGTTTGAAGCTCAGATAAACAGCCAGCAGTCGTTTTGCATAAATGTATGTGTGGCTTAGGCTGGCAGCCCTCCCTGGATTTGCCTCCCCCCAGTCTTCTGAAGGGCAGCTCGGGTTCAGGTTTACTGCCTGCCTAAGAGAAGCCGAATCATTGCGCCTCACACACCTCACCGCCCCGCACAAAAGGCCCCGCAGGGACGGCCTTCCTACAACCAGAGAGTTTCTCTGCCCATTTCCTTTTCCATCTTTCCAGCATCCCCACCGACCCTCCCCAAGCCAGGCCCTGCTTTTTGGGGTTTTTTTTTGCGAGAACTCACTCTCAGATTTGACTGGAATTTACATATAATGAATCTTTTCCCTGTCTCCCTGGCAACAGGGCCCCTCTCCCCAGCACCTTCCCCAAACAACCTGTGACAGACAATCTGCAGAACCTCTTCTTCTGAAAAGCTGCCGGCACCTTGCTGGCCGCCCGCCACCGCCACCGCCACCGCGGAGCAGCCTTTCAATAGCCTTTAAACAAGATTCTGGACACCCTCCCCCTCGCCCTTCTCCGCCTCTCATGGAGGAGAGCGGGGGAGCCCACGGATATTCCTCTCCAGCAAAAGATAACACCGCTTCCCCGAGCGCAGGGAGCCTGGAGCTGGGAGACCCAGGAAAGGGTCTGAGCTCAGCCTGGCCGGGCCAGGCCAGGGGCCTCCGGTGCTGCTGCTCCTCGGGGACCTTGTGCTTGATGAAATGGCTCCTTAGGCAATTTCACAGGAGTGGTGACTCCTTCAACAAACGCAGATGCAGCCCCTCAGGACCCGCAGTCTCCCCTCGGGGTCCATGCCCCACAGAAACCGAGCACAACAAGCCAACAGCCGTGCGCCCACTGCCTGCACTCACTGCGGCAATTTCTATCATAGCCAAAGAGACGGGCACAATCAGAAAGCCCGGCTCCAGAGGGACAGTAAACAAACTCGGGCACAGCCTTGAAAAACGATGGCGAGTGGGGCAGACACCCGAAAATACGGACACAGAAACCGTGCTTCCCAAAGTTCGTCGGTCTCAAAAAGAGAAATATTTTATGACACCATTATTATCAAGGAAAATAAAAATGTTTTTAGGATCATTTTATCGGGGACTCTTACAGCTCTTATCACGATCCATCCATCCACTGTATCAAACACATTTGTACATATGTTGCCATCATCTTTTCCAAAACATTTTCTTTCTACTTGAGCCCTTGGTATCAGCTCCTTTTTTCCCCCTCCTTCCCCCGGCCTAGAACATGTTTTTCTTTGTAAGCCTTACATTCTAAAAACAAAAGGGAGATATATACAGCATTTTTTAAGAGAGGGAGAGAGAAGGCTTAGCCCCTCTCTGGACTCCTGTCCCTCCGCTCAGAACGCTCGTCTATAAACGGAAAAGAAGTAAAGGCTGAAACAGGCTTGGATCCCTTAGTGACAGACAGGTTCACGACACACAAAACAAAACCCAACAAAACAAGAAATTGCATTTGATATGAAATTAATAAATATCCTCTTCTTTCTTTCTGCTCCCTCCCCCATTTCTGACTCCAGCAGGCACTTCCACTAAGCCAGGGAGAACGAGAGGCCTGGCTGCACAGCAGAGAGGTACCCGCAAGGTCAGCGGTTCACACCTGCTCGCAGGCTCTGAGGAAGGACGCTCAGCAAGGGGGCCGCCTCCGAGACCCAAGGGTGCCCTCCTGCGCTGGTCTGTGAGCAGCAGTGGCCCCAGCGGGCCCCACAGAGAGCCTGTGTCTGTCAGAGTGTTTTGTTTGAGTCTCCGTTTGGTCCGCGCTGACTCACAGCGGCCTCCTGTTGAAAGACTGGGCTGTTGTCCAGTGTTGGCCTCTGCTGACCACCCTCTGGAACAGGCCGGGTGGTAGCAATACCCCCCCCCCCAGGGGACACGTGGAGAAGGAGAAGCCCACCACCACCAACAGGGCGTCCTCGAGGTTTATTTCCACTCCTTGCAGGCGGGCTGGCGGCCATCTACCACGATGACAGGGCGCCCCTCCTCCTCACCCACGGGGTTAGACGCTCCGGGAACAGCATGCACCGTGAGAAGACGGAGGACAACTACACAGGTCGCAGGATGTTACACCGTGACGGAACTGCCACATCGCGTCACCATAGGAATGCCGACTCACAGCATTCTATGGCTGCCGGGCCACCAAGAAACGCAGTCCGGACAAGCAGCCACGTATCCGAAGTCCCGTGGCCTGCACTTGTGCAAAACTCTGCTCCCACCTGGAAAAAGATGCTCGGTCCCACACCACAGTGCCGTACACCCACTCCGCACTTACTGACCAGGTCGTTCTGTGCAATGGAAGATGATTACATCGGCTCACCACGTGGCTCACGGCCACATCATGTGACACAGCTACCAAGCCACCGAGGATCGCGGCCCAGCCCAAACACCGTGTGGCAGCTGGCGTCCCTCTGCGCCCCCACCGCAGCTCCCGCTCCTGACAGACGCAGGCCATCGCGTGCCAAAGAGCTGCGTCCTCGATGCTCACGCTTGCCTGAAATATGGCCCTACCTGTGAAAGGTGAGTCACGGAGGCAGTGGTCAGTGAGGGAGGGTGGAGAGCCGGCCTCCTGGAGAGAGGACACCTCCTTCTGGAAGCTCCAGAGAAGAGGGAGACGACTTCCTCTGTGGACTGGCCAGTGCCCCCATGTGTGTCACAGGAGAACTGGCCTCCACAGTGTTTTCAACATCTGGTGTTTTGATGCTGTTTTTTTGTTTTTCCGGAAGTAGGTCACCTTTCGTGCACAGTGTCTCTGGGTGGTTTCCGACCGGCTCCATCTCGATGATCAGCCAGGCTGTGAACCATGTGGCCCCCCAGGGACCCGCCTTTGTCTTAACCTCACTATCGTCCAGTCAGCGGGACACACAGCGGCCCCACAGGACAGGGTAGGACTGCCCCTGTGCGCGTCCAGGGCTGTCAGGCTTCACGGGAGCAAAAAGCCTCATCGTTATAGCAGTGTTTCTCAACCTTCCCATGCCGCGACCCTTTCACACAGGTCCTCATGTGGCCGTGACCCCCAACCATAACATGATTTTCATTGCTACTTCATCACTGTCATTTTGCCATTGTGATGAATCGGGCGACCCCTGGGAAAGGGCTGCTCGACCCCCAAAGGGGTTGCAACCCACAGGTTGAGAACCGCTGGTCTAGAGAAACAAGGCACTAAGAAATAAAACCCCGTTGCCTGAAAACAAAACCCAATCATCTAAGACGTGTGCTGGAAGAACCATCAGAAACAGGAGGGAAGCAGTTGAGTAAATGAAATAAACAAACACAGGGGAAAGCAAGCTTTGCGTCACCCGGCCCCCTGGCAGCTAACAGTGGCTGTGTGCTGTGCTCTGGCCGACGAGATGTAAGGGGAAGTCTGTACCTGGGATTTCTGGAATGTTTGGTCTCCCCACCTGCCCCCAGGCGCATCTCCTGAGCTTTGTTCCTTGCTCATTGGTTGGCTGCACAGCCGTGGGGGAGGAGCTAGTTCACGGACATGAGGACTGAAGAACGGAGAAGCAGAGAGAGCAGGGCTGGGGCAAGGAGGGTTTTGTGGGAGGTCTCCCCTCCCACCCCTGGACTGTCTCCTGCAGAGACCTTGTGATAAGTTCAGCAGGTAGCAGGGGAGACCCACGCTGGTGGTTTAAGCCACTGAGGCTGAGTCTGTGCTGCATACAAGCAGATAGAACCCCAAAGGGGTGCTTAGCCTTTCTCAAGCCAAGCACACAGCCATTGAGTGGAGACCCACTCACAGAGCCTGGGAGGACAGAGGAGAGCTGCCCCTTTGGGTTTTCAAGAGTATAAATCTTTAGGGAGAGGGCAGCCTGCTGCTTCTTCTACAGGGCGACTGGTGGGTTTGAACCACTGACCTTGGGGCTCACAGCTCTCTGAATAGCCCACTCCTTGGCTAGCCGTCCGGTCCTGCTTTACGGATGCAGAAACCAAGGCCCAGAGAGGGGAAGGTTTCTCTCACCTGGAATGCCAGCAGGTCCTCACAGCTCCCACAATGGCCTCCCTGCCCACCTGAGACCAGCCGCTGCCACACAGTCTCCACCTCCAGTACCTGCTTCATAGGCGGGACCCCCTAAGAGCCCCCGTCCATCAGTTCACTGTGCCCTCACTGTGGCGCTGTTATCAATACCGGGAGGACACCGTGGGGACAGGCTCCGGTGCAGCTTCCCGACTAAGACAGGTAGGAGGAAAGACCTGGCTTCCGAGACCCTCCCCCCCCCATGACAGCAGCATATGGCCCAATATGGCGCTGAAGGAGGAGAGCTGAACCACTCAGAGGCACAGCCGCCGGGACAATGGGCTCAGCCGGCGGGGACTTGGCATCATGTCCTTTTGTTGTTCCTGACTGACACTGACCGGACAGCACTAACAGAAACCACAGCGGGAAGTGTGAGTGCCCCACAGTGCTCCCCCCTGTTTTTATTTTAACGAACCATTTCCCTGGGGGCTCTTACAGCTCTTCTCACAACCCCCACAGCCACTGTATGAAGCACACTGTACACATGCTGCCATCATCCTTTTAAAAACATTCTCCTTCTACTGGAGCCCTTGGTATCCGCTCCTCTTTTTCCCTCCTTCCCCCACCCTCTCACCCCTATGGACCCTTGATAAATTATACATTAATTTTATTTTTATATTTTACACCACCCACTGTTCCCCTTTGCCCATGTTTCAGTTGTTCGTCACCCTGTGGGGGAGGAGGGTATATGTTGATCATTGGGATCGGTTCCCCTTTCTCTCCCCCACACTCTCCCTATCCTCATGGTATGGCTACTCCCATTACTATTCCTGAGGGGTTTATCTGTCCTGGATTCCGTGTGTCAAGAGCTCTTATGTGCATGCTCCAGTCTAGCCGGATTCGTAAGGTAGAACTAGGGTCATGATAGATGGGTGCGGGGTGGGGGGTAGGCATTAAAGAACTAGAGGAATGTTGTAAGTTTCCTCAGTGCTTTACTGCACCCTGGCTGGCTCGTCCCTTCCTTGTGACCATTCTAGGAGGGGATGTCCAATTGCCTACAGATGGGCTTTGGGTCTCCACTCCTACCCGCCTCATTCACATTGATATGATGTTTTGTTTTGGGTCTTTGATGCTTGAAAGCTGATCACATCGACACTTCATGATCACATGGGTTGGCGTGATTCTTCCATGTGGGCTTTGTTGCTTCCCTGCTAGATGGTCGTTTGTTTTCCTTCAAGCCTTTAAGACCCCAAATGCTTTATCTTGTAATAGCCAGGCACCATCAGCTTTCTTCACATTTGCTTATGCACCCACTTTGTCTTCAGTGATCATGTCAGGAAGGTGAGCATGATGGAATGCCAGGTTATTAGAACAAAGTGTTCTTGCGTTGAGGGAGGACTTGAATAGAGGCCAATGTCTGTCTGCTACCTTAATACTTAACATATAAATATATGTACATAGACCTAAATCCCTATTGTTATATATAAATATATTTACATATGTACATGCCTGTATTTAGACCTCTGTGAATGTCTTTTGCCTCCTAGTTCTTCCCTCTGTTTCCTTTTACTTTCCTCCTATCCCACTATCATGTTCAACCTTCATTCGACTCTCAGTAATTTCTCTCAGCTACATTGTACTTGATCAAACCCCACCAGGCATCCTATGCCCTCCTCACCACCGATTTTAGATCTCTTGTTGTTCCCTTGTCCCTGGGTTTGTTGGCTCCCCCCCTTCCTTTCTTCAACCTCCAATTCCAAGGAGAAAACAATGGAACCGATGGTTCTGGGGGGACAAGGGACAGGGCGAGGTGGGGGAAAGAAAGGGGGAAGCCCATTTTCCTTCTTGCAAGAGATTCCAAGCCCCATAATTCTGGCCCTGTCCTCTGCTCCTTGGCTCTCTGAACCAGACGGAGCCAGCAGGAATCAGCAGCACCCTAGCAGTGGGGTTGCACCCCACATGTGTGCAGCAAACACTGGGGACAGCACTAGTTCTGGTCCCCCGATTGGAGAGGAAGGCTGTCCTTCCAGCTGCTCAGGAGTCGAAGGGGCACCCCAGCCAGGGGAGGGGGGGATGAGTGTAACATTTCTCCGGGAACCAAGTGTTTCCAGAGCGCATACGTTAACATTTAAGTCTCCCCTGGAATATTCTGACGTGTCACAGGATCACGGTTCCTGGAGTGTCTTCCTTCCCCTGAGAGAAAATGCCACTGCTTTGTTTTAGGAAGAACCACCCCCCCACCCACACCCTCACCCCCAGCTCCACATCTCCTGCTAGCATTGCCCAGGGGTGAGGATCAGGTCCTCGGGCTCACCGACCTTGCCTTCTGGTGGCAGAGCGGGGTGGGCACTGGGCTGCTAGCCACAGGTCAGCGGTTTGAAGTCACCAGGCACTCCGAAGGAGAGCGACGAGGCTTCCTGCTCCGGTCCAGAGTTACAGTCTCGGAAACCCGCAGGGGCAGTTAGACCCTGTCCTCGGGGTCACCCCGTGTAAGTTGGGGTCGACTGGGATGGCCGTGAGTATAGAGATCAGAGCTTGGGCGGGGTGCAGGGGGTGTCAGGGGCAGCTCTGCTCTGACCTCAGGGCTTCGAGGGGTGGGAGTGGACTTAACCGCAGGGCTTCTCTGGCTGGCTGTCATTACAGGAGCCCTGGTGACCCACGAGGTAAGGCCTTTGGCTGCTAAGGAAAGGTCGGAAGTTTGAACCCACCAGCTGCTCCGAGGGAGCAAGATGAGGCAGCTCCCTGACAGAGTGCCAGCCTCAGAAGCCCCCAGGGACAGCTTGGCTCTGTCCGGCAGGGTGACTGTGGGTTGGAACAAACTCAACCACAGTGGGTCTTGGATTTTTTAATCTTCATAAGACTCGCCTGCCAGGTCTTTCCCTGCACGGGAGCAGCTGACAGGCCCGACTGCTGGGTTACGGGGAGCAGCCAGTGCTTAACCACCAGCTGCCTCTCCTGACCCTCAAACCAAAGCCCATCTCCCTGCCATCGAGCCCAGTCAGACTCACCACGACCTCGGGGGACAGAGTCGAACTGCCCCTGTGGGCTTCCGAGACGACTGCCACTCTGCACAGGAGGACAGAGCCTCCTCTTCCTCTCCAGAAGCGGCTGGTGGTTTTGAACTGCAGACCTTGAGGTTAGCAGCCCGATGTGTAACCCAAGCCCCCAGGGCTCCTGGATTGTCCACTCAGGCTGAGAGCACTTTTATGGAAACAGATGGTCACATCTATCTCCTGGGGCGGTGGGTTGGGGAGGGGGGGCATGTTGACGCACAGTGGTGGGTTTGAACCATCAACCGAGTGGTGAGCAGCCTAGTGCTCTTGGCAAACAGATTCTCCCATCTATTCTTTGATCAGCTGTGTTTGTCTAAACAAAGAGCCCAGGATCACGACCCCCTCCCCTCGCTGGGGATGTGTGTGACATACTGACCAGCCACGTGGCAGTGACATCTGGCCTCCCTGCTTTCTTCCTTCCCCGCTCGCTCTTTCTGGAACACCAGCCCGAGAAGACAGCCGGCCACACTTGGAATTTCTATCAGAGAGGGTGGGTGATCCGCTTTCTAATTAGACTTGCCTGCTGGGCCTCTTCCGCAGAAGGTTCACCCAGGAGAGAGGATCTGAGGCAGTGGAGGCAAAGGTCAGAGAAACACTTTCACATCTAGTGAGGTCTTGCTTAGCAATTGGTTAAAAAAAAGGGGGGGTGGGGGAGGGGGAGGGAGGCAGCGATGTTTGCCTGGGGCTGCCACCCTGCAGCCTGTCATTCTTACAAAGTTAAATCCAAGTTTCTGTTCTCCAAAAAGAGGACAAGTTGGCTGCTGATAAGCAGGAGGTCGCCCCTCAACAGTATTTGCATACAAATTAAACCTGTTCCCATCCTGGTCCAGAGCTGGAGGAAGCGCCCGCCAGCTTAGTGCTCCGAGAAGCTGGAGCCGTTCCCCCCAATCACCTTCCAGATTTGTCACACGTTTGGAGAGGCAAGTGACAGAGAACTCACCCAGTCCCAAGTCAGACCAGGCCCGCTTCCAGGGACCCTGACGGACAGAGTGGATCTGCCCCTGTGGGTTTCCGAGACTGACTCTCTACAGAAGCAGAAAGCCTCTTTTCCCCCTGAGGAGTAGCGGGTGGTTTCCAACTGCCGACCTTGAGGTTACCAGTCCAGCATATGACCTCTATGCCACGAGGGTGCCTTTGTTGCTGCTGTTGGGTAGCCACCTTGTGAGGGAGAACAGCACTCGGTGTGTAAGGCAGGGTCTTTGAAGGTGGGGCATTCTGAGTTGGGTGAGCCCCGGTCTACACTGAGTGGAAAAGACTCAAAGGGAGAGTGCCTGGGCGGTCACATAGCTACGCTGCAGCTGCAACCCAAGGACCGTGAGGGACCAGCAGCCGTGAGGGACGGACGAGAAGGACCTTCCCCAGAGCCTTTGGAGAGCGCATGGTCTCGACAACACCCTGAATTAGGACCTCTGCCCCGAGAACGCTGAGAGGATGAACTTCTGTTCTCGGGTGCCACCCAACTCTGCTCTCTGGTTGACTATGCTGGGAGCTGAACTTGGCCGATCAATCAACACCTTTCCGTACCTATGCGCCGCCCCAGACATAGCCATCAGGCAGCCATTGTGAGTTCTTGTGCTGATGTCTGCTGGGTTCCTCTCTCTTGGCTTTTCTAACCAGAACAAAACACCAACACCAACAACACAGCCACAACAAGGGGGGTTAAGTTCACCTGGAGGTGCCGTCAAAGAGTTGGTTCCTGAAAAGCGGCCTTTGAAGATTCCGAGGATGGGGACTGGGTGGGGCTGGCGAAGGCGCTAGCCATGTGTCAAGACTGTCGTTGCTGCGAGGCGCCCCCGAGTCCATCCCAACAGCCCTCCCCACAGCGGAAGGAGACACAGGCCGTCCCTGCGCCGTCCCCACCATGACCAGTATGTCAGAGCCCTTGATGGCAGCCACTGTGAGCGCATCTCACCGTGGATCGCTTACAGAATCCATCGCAGCACCCTAGAAGAATCCTTATCCAGAAAGAGAGAGGACAGAATGGGATTTCAAACTCTTAGGGAATCCCGACTCTCTGGAGTCCTGGAGGCTGCACGCACCTCTGAAATGATTGCCCTGAGATCTTCTTTAGGCCTCCCACCAAAGAGATACCCTCGCATCTTCTTGAACCCGTTGGTCTAGCAGGAGAGGTCTGCCTGGAGCCTTGTGCTCCTGAAGGCCTATCCACAGGAGATCAAAGTGGCAGCAGCATCTGGGGAGGTGAGTGGGAAGGTTGGGGCAGGGAGTGGATGTGCACAGGGAAGGACGACCCACAGAGGGAGGCGGGACCTAAGAGTGGCGGCTCTGAGAGGCTAGGGCCCAGGCACCGAGTTGTCCGTGTCCGTGCGTGCGGAGAGGAGGCTCAAGGGGTGTCTGTTCTGGTGTGTACGTTCTTAGCAACAGCATCAGAAACAATTTAAGAAGGAAGAAAACTCCATGGAGCGCAATCGCTTTCCGGACTCGCTGCTCTGGGAGAAGCCAGCTGCCATGACGTGAGGATGCCCACGGATCCTTTCGGAGTGGTCTGTGTGGCCAGGCACTGGGCCAACAGGTGTGGGAGTGGGTCTGGGGTGGGGGTGGGGGCTCTGCAGTGTTCAGAGGCTGCCGTGTTCCTCCCCATCTGCCCTGCCAGGCAGGACCCTGAGCCAGAGCCAACCAGCCAACTGACCCATAAATTCCTGATCGGTAGCAACTGAGGTGATAAATGTTGAGTGTCTTAAGCCACTGAGTTTTGTGGTCATTTACTGCACGGCCGTGGAGAACACAATCCATCACCCCCCACCCCCCACCCATGTTTTTCCTCCTCTCTCAGGCTCAGGGCACTGGTGACAATTGCCTGTAGGAGTCCCTGCTGAGAGAGGAGCATCGCAGTCCCTGCTGCCTCCCCGGAGCCCTGCACTGGGTCACAGCTTGATGGTAAGGCCCCGCCGCCCCACCCGTGTCGTGTCGGAGCCGATTTCCTCCTCCTCCTCCTCCTCCCCCTCCTATTCCCCCTCCCCCCCAAGGAAGGGAGGAAGGGTGTGGTCGGTCCCTCAGCCCACACACCTTAAGCTGAGCATTTCTAAGACACTTTCTTAGGACAGAGGCTTCTGGATGGAGCAAAAGGTCCAGGCGGGACCACTCACCCAAAGAATGATGGTTCCCCTCCCCCACGGGCCCTTCAATGAGGGGGCTTCTCCTAGAAGACCCCAGCCATGAAACTCGGGGCGCTGTTCTGCTCTGGTGCACGTGGGCAGCCCCAAGTCAGAACTGTCTCCACGGAAACGGTCTTCTCCTGTGGACGACCAGATTGTGTTGCTGTCAGGGCTGATGTGAGGCGCTGTGGGGTCAGTTTCAGATCATCGCCAGCGACCCTGTGCACAAGAGAACGAAACACTGCCTGCTCCCGCGCCAGCCTCACCATCCTCCACCCACGTGAGCCCACGTTCCAGCCACGGGGTCCGTCGCTCTCATCCAGGGCTTGCCACTTTGCCGCTGCCCCTCCACTTTACCAAGCACGATGCCCTTCTCCAGGGACCGGTCTCTCCTGACCACGTGTCCACAGTCTGTGAGACGACGTCTCTGCATCCTGGCTTCTAAGGAACATTCTGGTTGCATTTCTTCTAAGACAGACAGTCTTCCATGCACCCATTCTCCTCCGTCAGCTTTCTAATCAACCACGGTTTAAGAAAAAACAGTAAGTTTGAACCCAAGAGCTAGGATTGGGATCTCAGGAACATATGTCCTGCACAGAGTAACACGTGCACGTCCCAAACAAAACACCTGTCCTCCGGCCTCACTGAGGCAGTTTACTTTTGAAGGGTGGAGGGATCAATGGCTCAGTGAGCCTCACCTTTCTAGTTCTCTTGTTTTGTGCTGGTCGCACCAGGGTGCAGTTGCCTTGGACAGTTCCCTGCTTCAGCTGGCAAGGCTCACTTCCTGCAAGACATCCCTGAGCAAAAGCCACATGGACCTACTCCAGTGCAGCCCTGGGTTCTGGAGCAGCTGTGTTGAGACCCCTGCCAGCACTGAGATGCTTACACGCTCACTGACTCGGCTTTCCTCCTGCAGACGGCGTCATTGTGTGTGTTTTGTGAGATGGAGGAGGACTTTGTGGATTGGTGTTGGACATATGAGTTAATGGGTTAATGTTGGACTTGTGGGCTTGGGCAGCACTGGGTTGGGGTGTTTTTTTGATGTGCACTTAACCTTTATATAAAATTCTCTCTTATACAGGAGTTTCTGTGGATTTGTTTCTCTCTCTAAAGTACCCAGACGGACACACTCACCGAGTTACATGTTAAAACCCCAAGTGGGGGCTGCCCACAACAGAACCGGAAGGACGAGTCTGGTTGAAAGGAGTGCTACGTGGGTCCCGGTGGGCGTGACGGGCGATGTGTTTGAACAAGTCTCTGTGATCGAAAGGCGGCCAATGACAAGTTCTCTCTGTCACGCTGGTCCTAGCCTTGTTAGGGCGCCTTCCCAGGACCGTCCAGTCGAAACAGGGTCTTCCCAGGGGATCTGCTGGCTCGATTACCTTCAGAGCGGAGAGGTCGGCTCAGAAGACCGTCTTTTGGTATCCCCAAGGCGTCATCTTGGTAGATTTTCTCAACGGACACACAGCAAGACCACGGGGGTCTGTTGGGAAGAAGTTTTAAGAAAATGGGGAAGGACAGTGGCGAGGGGGAAAAAGAGTCAGGACATTGTCCTGAGGAAAGTTTTCCGTCGCGACCTTTGTGGCCAGCAGCAGGAGCTGTCCTACCAGGACTTCAGTGGGAAGGCTGACCCCATCCACCCCAAAGTCCCGATCTCACCCATTCCCACTTCTGTTTGTCTCCAACGTGCTAGCTTGAGAATTCTCCAGTGAAGGGTTCACTGGCTGCCTCACAGTCGAGGCGGACTCAGGCGACTCCGTGGGACAGACGTGGACTGCCCTTGAGACGGTCGCTCCTGACGGGAGTGGAACGCCTCGTCTTCCTCCCGTGGTTTCGAACTACTGCCCGTGTGGCTAGCAGCCCACCTGCAACTCACTACACCACCAGATCTCCTCTAGGGCCAGTGGCTTGGGCCCGGGTCCGAGGAGACAGAGAAACAATAGGTTCCCATGTGGATACTTCTCTTTCCTTAAGGCTTTTCAGGATTTTTTTAAGCTTACCTGGTAGCGGATTCGAGTCTCCTATCCTTATCTTCACAGTTGCTGTGCTCCTGTTGATTCGGAACCTGGCCTTTCACCCAGAAGTCCACACGCAAGTCCACAGACGCCGTATCCCGGGACCGCATCCCACGCTAGCGTGTCTAAACCTTCAAGAAGCTCAGTGTTGGGGGGCTGCCTGGACAGCTGGGGGTGCCCCAGTGGAATATTACGCAGTGTGGGTCCTCTCCACTGTGCGGACGGCTAGCCTGCAATGAGGCACTCTGGTGGTGTGCCTGTGAAGCGCTCAGCAGCTTACCTCACTGAAAAATTGGTGGTGACCCCCCGAGACACCCCCAGCTCAAGACCTGGTCCTTGCTTCTGTCAGGGTTGTGGCTCTGTGTGCTGTCCAGCTTGGATGGGCCTGGGGACAGAGGAGCAGTGGCCTCTGGACTTCCCAGGCGGTCATCTCTATGGCAACTCAGCGAGTCCAGCGGGGCAGTGCTACCCTGTCACGTGGGGTCACTCGCAGTCAAAATCAGCCCAGGGGTGCCGATTGTGCTGACCCATCATCTGTTGGCGGAACTTGGGTTGTATCCCCCTGGGCCCCCACAGGACTTGCCCTTTTGTGTCTGATCTGCTTCCTTCAGCGAGGGCTTCACATGTCATGGATGCTTCTGTGCTCTTCAGGGCCGAGTAATACTCCACTCTTTGGAAAGACGGCCTTGTGTTTATGGAACCATCTGCTGGCGGACACCCGGGTGGCCTCCACTTACATGTACGGGAGCTTCATTTCTCTCCATGCTGGTCTATTGTTTGGGAGGGCCACATCTAGCTGATGGACACTTGGACCGTGTCCACTTCCATGTGGGAGACTTCATGTCTCTTTCCGGCTGACTCACAGTGTGTTTGTCCATCCCCTGCTGCAGGACACCTGGGGGGTCCCCACGGCATGTGTGACTGCTTCATTCCTCTCCATGCTGAGTAACGTTCCACAGGTTGGAAAGACTACACTGTGCATATCTGCCGCCTGTCCCTGGACCCTTGGGTGGTCTCCGCTGACAAGCATCGCTCTCTATGACTGAGAAATCGTCCACTGTTCAGAAGGACCCCCTGTGTGTTTCCGCTGTCCACCTGAGAACAGTGCTGCGGTGAACATCAGTACACCTTGCTAGCTTATTTCAAAGACCCCTTGGAGGTTCTTTCCTGTTCACGCTCTGAGGGCACTGCTCCGGGTGGTGGTCACCGGGGTGCCTGGTCCCACTGCCCCACCCCCACCCCAAGATGGCCCCGGTGTGGGTGCAGATGTTGCTCCGGGCTCAGCGCGGCCCGGCACAGGCTCACACACCACGCAGGTCCCCCCAGTCCTCCCGGGGCTGAGCACGGTCTGGGGAAGCACACTGGCTGACATCCTTAGGTTATAGCTCCATTTGCTACATCGAGTCTTTTCAAAGATGCATTTAAATATTTCAAAGGGATCCTAAATTTTTCAGAATTCATAAATTTGGAACAGTAACAAGATTGTAAAAAAATAAAAGAAGACAAAGAGGAGGAAGGCAAAGCCGGTCTCCAGCCCGACCAATGAGAAGCAGCCGGGCGTATTTACATGTGGATCATTTATTCTCGCCTCCCACCTGGATGGTCCCCAGAGGCCGGCCGGCTCCTTTTGTGGAGAATCTACAGGCAGAAAGCAGAGCTCGGAGTTAAGCAATCTCTACTCTCCACCTGTCCAGACTACTGCACGACACCCGTCCTGGTCCTTCTGCACAAGCATCAATCCAGGGACATGGAATTTTAACTCTCAATAAATATTCCGGCAGCGGCCCACCCCGAGCGTTTAATTCCAGCATCAAAATGCAGATCGGCATGAGCACGCTTCGGGATTGATGACAGAGGGGATCTTTTCCAGAGGCATCGGCTCGGAAGAGCTGGGGTGCAGGGCGCTGGGAGCCAGAGATGGGGGAAGGTGACCTTTCCCCCTCCGTGGATTGGTCCTGTAACCCCAGTCAGTGGGGTCATTTAATTGATAATAAACTCACAGGGCTTCCTTTCTATGCACATCATGTTTTGGAGAGGCCCGGTGCCGCTTATAGCTTAGAAAATGCTTTGAAAACTCAGAAGGGAGTGCGGGATTATCACTCAGAGCTGCCGGCAGGGGGGAGGGGGAGGGGCGGGGGGGATGTGCTGCATGGATGCGGCTCTCTGCCAGCAGGTCCTCCGGAAGAGCCCATACCATTCTCTGTCTCCCTGGGCAGGCCAGGCTGCTTTCCCAGCAGGGCTGTCTCTCTGCTACCTCATGCCCAGGGGAGCGTACCCAAGGCCCAGGGCCAGGAGATGGGATGCTCAGCGGGCCCTCTCACCAGGTACCTCCCTGCCCAATGTTCCCCTGCAGAGTCTCCATTGGCAGGGGCTCCCAGGGCAGAGATGAGGTGGTTTCTCATCATGCCAAGAAGAACCCCAATGCCATTGGGCTTCTCCCAGCTCCCAGTGGCCCTGTGGAAGCAAAGGCAGCTCCACAGGGGCTCTGAGGCTGACTGCAGAAAGAGAATGCCTCATCGCTTGCGGCAAAGACCTGGGTCAGGCGCATCTCAGTCCCCCAGGTGACCTCCATTCTCTCCAGCACGTTGAGGATGTCTTACCCGGAGATCAACTCGATACAATGTGTCCTTTGATCTCCCAGCTGCTGCTTCCACAGCATGGACTGTGGATCCAAGCCAGCCACAGTCATTGACTTCCATCCTTTCTCTCTCTGGGGTGACGCCGTCTGTGGGTCCAGGCTGCAGTCTCGGATCTTCATCAGCAAGGGCTCCGAGTCCTTCCTGGAATCCTGATGCTGTGTTCTCCTTCCTACAGTCCAGCTTCTCGGATCAGTTGCTCGACGTGCAGATGGAGTCAGTGCAGTGAGGGGACCACCCGATGCACACCTCTCCCGGCGTTAAACTGAGCTCGATCCCCTTGTCCTGTTTCAGCAGGTTCTGAAGGAGCACACGGAGGCCGGAGTGCCTGTTCTCTGCGATGTGATTCCCAGGTTCTTCAGCTGCACACGTTAGACATCTCTGTGCGGTCCATGAGGCCCAGGTGCGGGTCACCAGCAGCCTGTCTGTGCGCCACACTGTGCGGGCTTGCGTGGGGCCGTGATGCTGGAAGTCCTGCCGCAGGCCTGTCACACACCAGCAGGGTCACCCCAGGTGGACAGGTTTCTGGGGAGCGTCCAGACTCAGGCAGACTGGGAAGAAGGACATGGAAATCTAGGTCTGAAAAAAAAAGAAGAAGCATTGGAAACCAGTGTAATATGGGTTGAGAGGTAAAAAGACGAACCAATCAATAAACGCATTTTCCTGCTCCTGACCTCCGATAATGTGCGCTGGCAGATTAAGGGGCTGTCACTTATTTTTAGCACACTGTTAAATATTAATTAATAGGCATCTACCTTGATCCTGGGAGCAGGGCACCATTCCCAGTGGAGGCTTCCCCTAGGGCTCCCTGGAGGTGTCCCTGCCCCCACCCCTCACCCCAGAGTTTTCAGCAAATTCTAAATCAACCTCGATTCCTGTCCTACCGTTGTCACTGAGGACAGGACAATTATAGGAAGAGAATTCATTGTCCCAGCAAGCTGAGCTCATAATATTAGTGTGGACTTTTTTTAAAAGAAAAAAGACATCATTCCTTGGCCAGGAATTAAAAATAGCTGGTTCTCTGCACACACGCACCCCCACCCCAACCAGCCCCCCTCCCCCGCTCCTTCTCTCTCTTGCCAGATTTAGAATCCGAGGCGCCTGGGCAAGTCACCCTCTTGTTAGTATTCCTGCAGCACCCCACGTCTGTCCGTAGCCAGCGAGCAGTCTTCCTGAAATTCCAGCTCTTGGCAGGCTTCCTGGGAGGGGAGGGGGCCTGGGGTTAAACGGCTGAGCATTCAGGGCCAAGAAAGGGACATCCAGGAGGCAAAGGACTGAGCCAGGGGATCGGAGGGGCCTATAGGAGACCCTGCCCCTAAGCCGGAGTCTCACTCCAGGAGAGGGGGATGTGGACCCTGTTGCTGGGAGCCCTCCTGGGCTCTCGGCGACTTCATTGAAGGCTGTCTTCATCTTCTCCTCCTCCTCCTTCATCTTCTTCTTTCCATTCTCCTCTTCCTCCTCCTCCATCTTCTTCTAAACAAATCATTTTTTGGGGGGCCCTTACAGCTCTTATCACAACCCATACATCCATGGTATCAAGCACACTTGTACATATGTTGCCATCATCATTTTCTAAACATTTTATTTCTACTTGAGCCCTTGGGATCAGCTCCTCTGTTTTTCCTCCCTCCCTTCCTCCCTCCCTCACCCTCCTACCTTCATGGACCCTTGGTGAATTATATATTATTATTATTTTCATATCTAATACCACCCGCTGTCTCCCTTCACCCACATTTCTGTTATTTGTCCCCCTCAGGTGTGTGTATGTGTGTGTTATACATCCATCATTGCTATTGATTTCCCCATTCTCTCCCTTATCTTTCCACCTTTCCGCTACCCTCACGGTATCACTACTCCCTCCCCTTGCTATTCCTGAGGGATTTATCTGTCCTGGATTCCATTTTGCCGAGAGCACTTATCTGTACCAGTGTACATGCTCTGGTCTAGCTGGATTTGTAAGGTAGAACTGGGGCCATGACAGTGGGGGTGGGACAGGAAGCATTAAAGAACTAGAGGAAAGTTGTGCATTTTGTCGATGCTATGCTGCACCCTGGCTGACTCATTCCTTCCTTGTGACCCTTCTGTGAGGGCATGTCCAATTGTCTACAGATGGGCTTTGGGGCTCCACTCCACCTCTCTTCGTTTACATCAATATGATTGCTTGTTTTTGGATCTTCTGATGCCTGATTCCTGATCCCGTCGACACCTTGTGATCACATAGTCTGATGTGGTTCTTCCTTGTGGACTTTGTTGAATGGCCGTTTGTTTACCTTATAGCCTTTAAGACCCCAGATGGTATACCTTTTAAAATAGCCAGGCACCATCAGCCTTCTTCACATTTGCTTATGTCCCATTTTGTCTTCAGTGATCATGTTGGGAAGGTGAGTATCACACAATGCCAGATTATTAGAATCAAGTGTGTGTTGAGGGAGGATTAGAATAGAGGCCTGATGTCCGTGACTTCAATACTAGCAGTAAGACAGCAGGCTGCTGGCTCAAGTCAAAAGAACTGGGGTTCAGATGCCAACGAGGCAGAAACAGGATCCAAATTGAGCACAGAGCTCGGGAGCATGGCCAGAATGTCCCCCCACCCCCACCCCAAGGAAACTCCTTTTCCGTTAATAACAGGTCTCATCGTGGGAATGGGGGCAACTAGAAGGGAACTCCTTGCTTGCTCTGCTCTGAAGGTCTTCAGCTGATTGGACAACACCCATTCGCATCCTACAGGGTGATCCCCTTTACATAAGGTCAACAAATTCAACCACGTCTAGACGACTTCACAACTGTGTCTTACCAGACAACTGGGCACCATGGCCGGGTGTACACAGAGAATGAGCCTCTCCCATCCATTCAAGTTCAGAATCACACCATGACACTCAATGGGAGGTTTCATGGGGTCCTCCCCACCTTCTCTCAGGAAATACTGTTTCCATGCTGCGAGCCCCAGTCTCACCCTTCTTGCCAGAGCGGCCTCATCCTTCGGTGATGTTCCTTTCTAGGAGACTCATGGTGGAGCAGGGCTTCTCCAGCCACCTAGGAGCCTTGTAATGGCGGTTTCTGATGTCCTGGGTCTGTGCTGGCCCTGGAGGGGCCGCGCCTCTCCCATGCTTGTTGTGGAGGTGGCTCCTGGGGTGAGGAGTCCAGCTGCCCTGTCGGCTGTCATCCTGTGGAAGCGGATTGCCAGCCCTTTCTCCCGGGGGACCTCTGGCCAAGCTTGAGTCACTCACCCTCTGATGAGTCATTCCGCTCTAACCACGGGACCGCCCCCACAAGTCTTATCCTTCGAGTGGGGAGGGCTTGCTGTCTTCCTGGGCCTCTGGCTCTAGAATGATTTCCTGGCTTGGGTCTGTAAAACCAACAGGTTATGCCCACCCCCTCCCCACCCCCCAGGAAAGTGCATATGTAGGGCACGTGACCAAGTCCCCGAAACCTTGGGGGGTGATGAAGAGCGGTCCCTTTATTGCTATGGCTTTGGGTTTCGCTGGTACGTCAGGAGCTCTGGGGCTTCCTCGGGGATGTGGCAGGCCGCGCGCATGGAGAGAATTCCTTGGTGGCCCCTTAGCCTTTGGATACACAAGTGCCCAGAATCTAATAATAAGGTTAGTGCCATCAAGAATTATTTTATAATGAGAGGCGGCAGGAGCTGCCCCCGACTTTGAGGATGGCGCGCCAGCCTTTGTCTGGAGCCACGGCTAAGTGAGGACAGAAATGCTTTGCTTGCACGGCCACGATCTCTGTGCCCTGCTCAGGTCTGCTGCTGTCCTTTGTCGAGCTGCTGTTTGGTGTGTAGCAGGACTCTCAGGGTCTTGTAGAAATCCTCCACTCCACCCCCCGCTCCCCGCCGGGGTCCGTATGGCCCACAGTGCCCCTGGAGCACTGGTAGAACTGGGCCTGTGGGTTTCTGAGTTAATAGGTCTTTGTGGGCCTAGGAAGCCTTGTTTCTCCCTACAGAGAGGCTGAGAGTTTTGAACTGCGGGCCTTGCGGTCAGCAGCCCCATGCGTAACCCTGGCAGCAGCGGGACTCATTGAGAAGCAATGATAATTTCAGAAATGATCACTCACTATTATTTCTGGAGGGAATCGCCAAGTATGAAGCCCTCTGCTCTGAGTCTGCTCCAACCCCTTCCCTCCTTTCTTCTTCCTTCGACCCTTGCAGCAAACACATCCCCTCTGGAGCGGCGGTGATGGTCTCTCCAGCCGTGGGGACACAGCAAGGGTCTGGATCTTTCCCAGCTGGCCGTCCAGGCAGCGGTCATTTTTCTGGGACTGGATTTCTGCTTCTGGTGTTGCATCTGTTTGTTGGAAGACCTGACCCCGTATCACATCAGTTCCCAGAGCCTTCGACTTTTGATAACAGCTCCAGTGCGGCCTGGATGTTTGTTTTTCTTTGGGGCCAAGGATTCTGGATTGTGTGGCACCCCCGAAATGGTTGGATGTCAACCTCTTCTTTTTGGTTCCTGACTGTACACGTGCTCTCTGTCTCCTTTCCACCCTTCTTGCGTCATTCTGTGTTTGGTCCACAGAATCCTTCAGTAGGACCATTAGAGGCCTGAATCTTTCCTACGTTCCTTCCGCTTGAGATCTGCCAGGTGAGCTCTTCTTCCCGTTTGACTTCCCAACTCCTGATTTTTACTAGAAGGCTCTATCTCCTCTGTCTTTTTGAGCTGCCTTCTGTCATGTTGAGGTCAGCTCTTCTCCATCCTCATTTCCCTATCATGTCAGGGACTCCAAGTTCAAGAGGGAGTGTCAGAGTCCCCGCTGACAGCCACACTGGCCTGTGCGTCTGATCCTGTCAATTGGACGGTCCTTCTCCCACAGCTCCTCTGGTCTTGGGGCGTTCACATTCGATGTGTCCTCTCTGAGCTTGAGATGGTCTCTAAATTCGGGTGGGCGGTTCTCAGGGAGGAACTCTGGCTCTTGTCGACTTGTTTTAATTTTCCAAAGCTTCAGCTTGAACTTGCCCACAGCGACGGATGGCCTCTGGCCTTGCCCTGACTGGTGAGACTGAACTTCTCCGTTGTCTCTTCCCACAGATGGGGCTGATTTGATTCATGTGTGTTCCACCTGCTGAAGCTCACGTTTATGTGGGTTGGAAGGCAAAAGAAAGTGCTCAGGTATTTGCAATGAACCAGTTGTTTATGCTTGTTAAGATCCCACCTTGATTCAAAGACGTAGCACCACGGGGTCAAAGGTCTAACCACTCAGTTGGCCTGCTGAGGGTTTTAGAGTCTCTGGTCTACCTTGTAGCTTGGTGAGTGGAACCCGAGTCTTAAATGCTGGCTAGTGACCACCCAAGATTGGCCATCGGTGTCTGTTCTCCTGAAACAGCCCAGGAAGGAGGAGACCCGGGAGCACTCAGAATGGACAGTGGGCGCCATGACCGCCATGGGCCTCCTTCCCTTCATGGTCTTGCAACATCGGGAGATGAATACTGCCCTGGTAGACCCAAGAATTCACTGCCATTGAACCAATCCTAACTCACTGTGACCCCATAAACACAGAGCAGAAGTCCCCGAGGGTTGCCGAGTCTGAATCTTTCCAGGTGACAAGAGCCTCCTCTTTCTCCCTAGACATGACCGGTGCTGGAGAACTGCTGACCTTGAGGTTACCGGCCCAGCTGTTCCCCACGACGCCTCCAAGGCCAGCTGTGAGTGTCCCTGGATGTTTCCACCGAGGACCCAGGAGACAGAGCAGACTCAGAGGGAGAGGAAGCGTGGAGCAAAGTGTCAGATTCTGAGAGGAGCCAGACTGGTTGGAGGCCTTGTGCCTGAGGGACCCCCAAGTCTACTGCCCGGAGGTGACTCCTAAGCCTCACTAAAACTGTCCAGGAGCTCACGTTTAAATAGGACAAGGCTGTAGCTCGCCCCGTCAAGGACGCTTGCCTCGCTTGCTCTCACCTGTTGCAGGACTTCCTGTGTGAGCTCAGGTGGACAACCACCCATCCAGACACAAAGGCATCCGGGCGTCCCGGGCACAGGAGTGGACTTAATGGCGGCACCACAATATGGGTCCGGAGAGCAAGTGGGTGCTGATGCCAGGTGTCGCATGGATGTGCACACTGCCCCCTTGTTACTTTGCTGAGTCCTCTGGGCATTCCTTACACATCTCCCTGAGGGCATGGAGAGCTGCTACCTGCAAGGTCAGCAGTTCAAACCCACCAGCTGCCCCCAGGGAGAAAGGAGGCTTCCTGCTCCTATAAGAGTTACGGCCTGAGAAACCCACAGGGGCAGTTTGAGACTGTCCTCAAGGGAGGGTGTGGGGGGAATGGGCTCGAAGGCAGCGGGTCTCCCGCACCAGCATCAGACAAGGGCTTCAACGAGCACAGGTTTATTTTCCACAGATTCAGAGTTCAACTCGGGGCTCCCCCCAGCGCCACCCCTGTGGGCTTCCAAGACTGTCACTCATTTTAGGAATAGCCCCCATCTTTCTCCCGAGAAGTGTCTGATGGTTTTGAACTGCTGACCTTCCGGTGAGCAGCTCAACACATAACCACTATGCCACCAGGTCTCCAGTGTAGGGATCTGGAGTCTCAGAGGTCCTAAGAGACTATTCTAGAACCAACGCTCGATGGCGGTGTTTGATTTGGTTTGGTCATCGTGTGGCTGGCATCCCTCCACCACCCCCACCCCCTGGCCCAAATTTGTGCTCACTCCCTCGCCTATCTCAAGAGACCAGTTCACGACACGCCCTCCACGCTTATGGCCCCATTCACCCCAGGCGATGATGACCCAAGGAGAAGGTGAATGGTGGTCGAGGAGGACACAGGATGTATCTTTTGGGGTGGTCCGAGCTCAAGTCAATGCACAAAACTGGGTGTTCCAGTTGCAGTCAAGAAGGGGAAACTCTGAACTGTTGTGTGAGCCAGGAGCCCCGTGTTACAGTAGGCTACATGTCGGACTGATACAGCAAGGCCAGCAGTTCAAACCCACCTGCCGCTCTGCGGGAGAAAGACGAGACTGTCTCCCCCCTCCCATCAAGACTGACAGCCTTGGAAGGCCTGGGGAGCAGCTCCACTCTGCCCTACAGGGTGGCCAGGAGTGGGAACCACAGATTTGATTGCTTTGGGGTGTGGGGCACCCACACTTTGTAGTGCGTTAACTGCCCAATGGTGGGGCCAGTGACGGTTTAAATAGCGTGTGTAGAGCGGGTTATGAGCTATGCACCAGAGAGCGTCGGGTTTTTGTTTTGTTTTTAAGTGACTTGGGGTTTCTGTTGAATAGACGGAATGTACTATTTCTTGTGCCCCACTGGAAACAATAGGCCAGATTCTCCCGCCACCCAAATCCTTTCTCCACGACCCACGCACACTAAGGGGCGGGCCGGGCTGACTTCTCTGGGCCCCCTCCCACCGTTCTTGCTGCCTCTGAGCCCCCGATACGGGCCAACAGTTATTGATCCAGGTCCTGTCTGGGGCCAACCGTCCAGCCGGGGCCCGTCTTTGCCTCTGCCAACACTCTTGCAGCCCACGGTTGCTCACGTTTGTCTCTGTATGCCCCCCTCCCGCGGCGGCAAACACCGGGCCCTGGAAATGACTGCAGCCCCCCTACCTTCAGCGACGCCACAGTCAGCATCCTCACACACGTCCTGCCCGCATTGTTGATTTTCCCCAGAGTGGGAACGCCCCCTCCAGATGGCCCGGTGTCTACATTTTACTCGACGTTGTCAGGCTGAGGCCAGTAAAAGCTGCGGTCATCCACACGGGGCGCGGCTGCACCCCTCCATGGAGACACCCCCCCGCCCCCTGGAAAGCACCTTAATGGGCTGCGGCTGCTTCTCTGAGTGGTTTCCGGTTTCCAAACATCCCAGGTGAGGGAAGCACTCAGGCCTTGCTACATTGTGTACTGTAGCTACGACCACGGAAGCAATCATAGACGCATTTTGTTCACTGGGAAGTTCATGACGCCCATCAGCACGGCTCCTGGGGCTTTGACTAATGTGTGATGTCAGGCGCCCACCGAGACAGCTCTGCACGAAGGAGATTCACTGTTAAAAATACACCCCCTCCAACCACTAGTCACTCCTGTCCCCCGCCCCACGTCTGACAATCAGTGGGCTCTTCACTGTTGCCATGGCTCCTCCTGTTCCAGAATGTCCCACAGTTGGAAGAAGATCACAGGCAGTCCCCTCCCTCGTCACCTGGCACTGGAGACCCCTCTGCGGCTTCCAGGGCTTGATGGGGGATCCTTTGTATCACTGGGCAGTGACAGGGTGCTGGTTAAGTGCTCGGCCGCTAACCCACAGGTCAGTGGTTAGAAACGCCCCAACTGCTCCGCCGAGAGAGGCCAGGCTCCCTGTTCCCGTGATGATGGGGGTTTAGGAAACCCGATGGGCGGCCCTGCTCTGTCACGTGGGGTCACTGGGAGTTAGAACCCACCCCCCAAACAACGTCCGTCTCACTGCACCGAGATGACATGGACTCATGGGCCTGGAGCAGCAGGCTATGCCCAAGGCATAGCAAGGGCTGTGGTTCAAACCCACCGGCCGTTCTGAAGGAGAAAGACGTGCGGCCTCAGAAACCATGGGCAGATCTGTCCTGTCCTATGAGGTCATTAGGAACAACATATGCCCTCTCTCGGTTTATCGATCTCACTGCCCCAGTCAGTACTGACTCATAGCAACGCCCCTGTGGGTTTCCGGGATTGTAACTGATTACAGGAGTAGAGAGCCCAGTCTTTCTCCCCAGGAGCTGCTGGTGGTGTCAAACTGCCGACCACGTGGATCAGAGCCCGGTGCATAACCACTGTGCTGCCAGGCGCCCTGGCGTGTCGTGATTGTGCGTTGAATCCGTTGGCGGCTCTGCAGGAGAAAGACGAGGCGCTCTGCTCCTGCGAAGGCTTCCAGTCTCAGAAGACTATTGATAGAGATCTATGAATGCAGGTCTAACTGTGAATCCAGATGAGAGAGATGCGGGATTTCAAAAAGTTGGTGCAAGAATTCCATTACCTTGGAATTCCATTTTTTCCACAAACATTTTGAAACTCGGAAGTTTGTGGTGGATTATGCTCTGAGCTGCTCACAGCAAGGTCAGTGCTTTGACCCCACCACCTGCTCTGTGGGGGAAAGGTGAGGCTGTCTGCTTCCTTAAGGATTCAAAGTCTCAGAAAAGCAGAGGGGCAGTTCTGCTCGGTCCTATGAGTTGGAATTGACTCGATGGCAGAGGCTTTTGGTGTGTGTGTGTGTGTGTGTGTGTGTGTGTGTGTGTGTGTGTGTGTGTGACCATGGTGGCTCTGTCAGGTAAGGGCTGGACCACTGACCATAAGGTCAGCAGTTCAAACCCTTTGAGCCACTTCGTGCAGGAAAGATGAGGTTATCTGCTCCCATAGAGACTGATTGTCTCGGAAATTCTCTGAGTCAGCAGGGACTCAATGGCAGTGGGTGCATTGAGACACTTGGGTCATGTGATCCGGAGAGACCAGTCTATGGCCGACATTGTGCTTGGTAAAGCGGAGGGGTGATGGAAAAGAGGAAGGCCCTCAATGAGATGGGTGGACACAGCATGGGTAGACAGATGGGTGGACACCATGGCCTCGGACATAACCATTATGAGGACGGTGCAGACCGGGCGTCTCTGCTGTCCGTCAGGTCACTGTGCATCGGAGCTGGCTCCCTTGATGGTATGCTGTCTGTCGCTGTGTGTGTGCACGGATGTACAGGTTCAGGAAGGAGCCTCGGTCACCCAGTGGCTCAGCACTCAGCAGGAGTCTTGAAGGTTGGGGGCTCAAACCCACCCAGTGCTCCACAGGAGAAAGACACGGGGATTCCCAGCCCAGGACCCTGTGGGGGAGTTCAACTCTGTCAGCAACTCAGTATCACACCCTGGCCTCCAGCTACAGCTCCCATGGGTGCCAAAGCCAGAATCCTCTGAGCCTCACTCTGCCGTCCCACCTCGAGAAGCTTCAAAGTGACCCTCTCCCTCAGGCAGAGCCAAATTGCCATCTGAGACCAGGCTGTGGGTCTGACTGGCCCCACTTCTAGACTTCTTGGTTAGACTCGTGGGAGAAAGGAGAATTCAACACGGTCAACGTTGATGGGGTCTTCTCTGTCCCCACCTGAACCAGGAGAGCCACGGTCCCGGGGCAGAAAGGCGGTTGAGCGGCCGGGTGTCAGCAGAAGGAGCCGCCCGTGTGGGAGGCAGACGCACAGCCGGATCCAATTCCCCGGCCCTTTGTCCCAGCCTCTCCCGCCGGTGTGTGCGTCCGTCTTAATGTTGTAACTTGGCATAAATATTTTAACTAAATCAATAATGCTCTCCTCCAAATGAAATCTTCCGGGCAAAAATGAATTAAGAATCAAATCGTTTTCGTTGTAGAGTGAGATCGGCAGGACCGTGCATGACAGCCAGACTGAAACCCCGCTCCCTCTCTCTCTGGGTACCCTGGTGCGTCAATGACTCACCTCCAGAGAGCCCTGGCAGAACCATGATTGAGTGTGCGGTTGCTGAGAGGTTGGTGGTTCGAGCCCACCAGCGGCTCCGCAGGAGAATGCCGAGGCAGTGGCTCTGTAAAAGATTCACAGCCTTGGGAGCTCCCTGGGGCAGCTCTACTCTGTCCTCCGGGGAGGCTGTGAGCCTGACTCGGCTGGACAGCTCTAACAAGAACAACATGTCCCGGCTGCCACCAGTAACCCTGCTTTCAACAGCCACACCCAGGGCTTGCATGGGCACACCTTTCTGCTTCTCTGGGGCAGATGCCCAAGAGGACCATGGCCGGGCTGTCCGGTCAGCGGTTCTAACCCACTGGTGGACCTGTTCCCATGCCGCTCCTGATGGGGGTGTCATTTCACGTGCCCACCAGCCATGCCTCCATCTGCTCCCCTAAAGCCGAGGGTCTCGGGAACCCACAGGGGCTGCTCCGCTCTGTCCTGCAGGCAGCTAGGAGACAGAACCAGCAAACAAAACCAGCAGGATGTGGGTGCTCTCTGTGTCTTTAGAAGCCCGCAAACTCAGACTCATGGTGAGCACTGAATCCCACTGGTCTGGCAAGGCCCACGCTCCCAGACGGACAGAAAGAACCAGCACAGAGGGAGCTGGCGGCCCTGCTCCAGAGAGAGAGAGAGAGAGAGAGAGAGAGAGAGAGAGATATTATCCCTTATCTGAGAGCAGGTGGGCTGCACAAAGGGAACTCACCCCCCCCCCCCGCCTCCTGCCATTGCCCCCCTCTTCCCGCTGCCTACAGCATTGCAGGGACAGCTGTGGGTGAAACCCCCGTGCCCTGCTGGCTCCCCAGGAGTTTAAAAGATTCTCTGTGTCGTTCATTTCTTTCGAGGGCGGCAGTAAAGTGGAGTATTGGGTGTAAAAGACTAGCTGGGAGCCGGGTGATTCATTGTGCACTGAAATTCTTACAGGTGAGAGCTCTCTTTCCGTGAGTTCCCTACGGAGGATACAGGGCTGTGTTCCAACAGACCAATCCATCCCTTTGCCCCAACTCTGAGCTGCACTGTGGGTAGCCGTCAACACTGGCCGGCCTCCTGGAGCTTGGCCCTGGCTCTCTCTGATGCAGCCCCCAGCTGCTCCTGGCCAGTCTGCCCACCCCACCCCACCCCACCCTGCCCAGCCTACTGTGCCCTCTGGCCCTGGAGCTCTCATTCCCCGCCCCGTGGACCCTGCAGGCAGCTGAGATGCTCGCCCTGTGTGTTACACCAGTCCCCCCTTCACCCTGCTCAGGGAGGCAGCTTGCAAACGGGGTGAGGGGAGGCGGGAGGGGGTGGAAGCAGAATGAGGGGTCGTACTTCCTGGCATGAGCTGATGTCCCCCTGGGCAGCCACAAGAGGAGGAGGGGAACTGGAAGAACAGCAGAAACCCTCCCTCCACCAAAGGGAACGTGAAACGTCTCAGTGAAACGTCTCAGTGGGACCCTGGGCTATGGTGTTCCCAGGCAGCGGTCAGGCCTGCAGGGACCCCAAGAGCAGTCCTCACCAATATAAAGAGGACCCTGAGGACAGGCTGGGGGAGGGGGCTTTGTTCAGGGCAAGCTGACAAAACCTTTGTTGACTGTCAAGTTCTGTGCTTGACACGTGTCAGGTCCGTCCCGTCAGCCATGTCAGGAAGAAGGTCACTGCCACCAGAAGGCATGGTGACCTCGTGGGGCAGAGCAGAGCTGCCCCATGGGGTTTCTGAGGCTGCGATGCTCACAGGAGCATCCCCGGGGCCATCTCCCTTGCAGCTGAGTGTTTAACCGCTGCGCCACCAAGGGGCCTGTAACCCAAACTCTCAAGGGAAGTTGATGAGAGACATGGGCTCAGTTCCTGGCCTGGCAATGCCTGTGTCAGAACCTGAGCACCTAGCTAAGGTCTCAGCCGGCTTCTACAGACTCATCGGCTAATCACTGGTCCATGTGAATCATCAGGAGCCCTGGTGGCGTAGTGGCTGAGCGTTGGGCTGCGATCCGCACCGTCGGCAGTTTGAAACCACCAGCAGCAACTCCGCGGGTGAAAGACCGGACTGTCTACTCCTGGAAACGGTCGCAGTCTAGGAAGCCTCCGGGGGGCGCTGTGAGTCAGCACTGACTTGATGGCAGTGCGTCTGGGGTGGGGCAGGAGAATCCTCTCTGATGGTGGCAGGGAGAGACTTTAGAACCACTGGGGGCGGGGTGTCGGATGGACAACAGATCTGGCCTCGGTTGGCAGAGACTGCCCAGAGAAGAGGAAAGGCTACACCCAACTCCCCACTTCGCGACCTCCTCCTCATCGAGAGTCTCACCTTCATGACCAGAGTGGGAATCTGCTCTCTTACTCCCCACCCCATGCTCATTCTTGGAAGGGGGCGGGAGCAAGGTGGCCGAGAGGGTGCGGGCCCTGTGTCAGTCAGGAGGGTGTGGGCCCTGTGTCAGCCAGGCTGGACTGTGATTCTCAGTGGCTTGACAGTTACTGAATGGTGTGATTTGGCAGTTATGCAATGATGTCTCACACACAAACTCACTGACATCGAGTCGACTCAGGACATGGACTGCCCCCACGGGGCTCCCAGGCTGTGACTCTATGGGAGGCAAAAGCCTCTTCTTTCTCCTGAGGAGCGGCGGGTGGTCTTGAACTGCTGACCTTGCAGTTAGCAGTACAGCATATAACCACAGCGCCCTTGGCAATGATGTATCCAGGTTCCAATCTGAGGTCCCAGGTGATCATCCTCCGTTTACACATAATGACTTCATCTTTGTAACATAACCCTGTGGGTGAGGGAGGAGCGGGCATCGTGGGTCATGGAGGAGCAGGCACTGTGGGTCAGGGAGGAGCGGGCACTGTGGGTGAGGGAGGAGCGGGCACTGTGGTCAGGGAGGAGCAGGCACTGTGGGTCAGGGAGGAGCGGGCACTGTGGGTGAGGGAGGAGCAGGGATCGTGGGTGAGGGAGGAGCAGGGATCGTGGGTGAGGGAGGAGCAGGCACTGTGGGTGAGGGAGGAGCAGGGATCGTGGGTGAGGGAGGAGCAGGCACTGTGGGTCAGGGAGGAGCAGACACTGTGGGTCAGAGAGGAGCAGGCACTGTGGGTCAGGGAGGAGCGGGCACTGTGGTCAGGGAGGAGCAGGCACTGTGGGTCAGGGAGGAGCGGGCACTGTGGGTGAGGGAGGAGCAGGGATCGTGGGTGAGGGAGGAGCAGGCACTGTGGGTGAGGGAGGAGCAGGGATCGTGGGTGAGGGAGGAGCAGGCACTGTGGGTCAGGGAGGAGCGGGCACTGTGGGTCAGGGAGGAGCAGACACTGTGGGTCAGAGAGGAGCAGGCACTGTGGGTCAGGGAGGAGCGGGCACTGTGGGTGAGGGAGGAGCGGGCACTGTGGTCAGGGAGGAGCAGGCACTGTGGGTGAGGGAGGAGCAGGGATCATGGGTCAGGGAGGAGCGGGCACTGTGGGTCAGGGAGGAGCAGGCACTGTGGGTCAGGGAGGAGCAGACACTGTGGGTCAGAGAGGAGCGGGCACTGTGGGTGAGGGAGGAGCAGGGATCGTGGGTGAGGGAGGAGCAGGCACTGTGGGTCAGGGAGGAGCGGGCACTGTGGGTCAGGGAGGAGCAGACACTGTGGGTCAGAGAGGAGCAGGCACTGTGGGTCAGAGAGGAGCAGGCACTGTGGGTCAGGGAGGAGCGGGCACTGTGGGTGAAGGAGGAGCAGGGATCGTGGGTCAGGGAGGAGCGGCACTGTGGGTCAGGGAGGAACGGGCACTGTGGTTCAGGGAGGAGCAGGAATCGTGGGTCAGGGAGGAGCGGCACTGTGGGTGAGGGAGGAGCGGGCACTGTGGGTGAGGCAGGAGCAGGGATCATGGGTCAGG
The DNA here is from genome assembly GCF_050624435.1 of Tenrec ecaudatus. NCBI lineage: Eukaryota > Metazoa > Chordata > Mammalia > Afrosoricida > Tenrecidae > Tenrec > Tenrec ecaudatus. Next base: position 139,868,998 of record NC_134541.1, on the reverse strand, counting down.
GAGGAGTGGGCACTGAGGGTCAGGGAGGAGCTGGAATCGTGGGTCAGGGAAGAGCGGCACTGTGGGTGAGGGAGGAGCGGGCACTGTGGGTGAGGCAGGAGTAGGGATCGTGGGTCAGGGTGGAGCGGGCACTGTGGGTCAAGGAGGAGCGGATACTGTGGGTCAGGGAGGAGCGGGCATCATGGGTCAGGGAGGAGCAGGAATCGTGGGTCAGGGAGGAGCGGGCACTGTGGGTGAGGGAGGAGCAGCACACTGCAATAGGAAACTGTTCTGATGGGAAGGCCTTCAGCACCTCTGAGATCGGGAACAGAGATTTTCCCTTTTCCAGAGACTTCAGAGCAAACGGGGCTCAGAGAAAACCAGGTGATGTCAGCGTTGTTGTGGGTTCCGGGGGCTGGACCTGACTGGCAGTGCCTCCACGGGGCAGAAAGGGCCTGTCCGGCAGGTGGGGGCTTGGTGGGCACGTGCTGGGCTGCTAACCTCAAGGTCAGCAGTTCCAAACCACGAGCTGCTCCTGGGAGAAAAGCACAGCTTTGTCCCCCCAGAAAGAGCTACCACCTAGACCCACAGGGCAGTCGGAATCCACGGGATGGAATTGACCATGAGCTTAGAGTTTAGTCTGCACTGGCGCAGGCTGCCAGGCATTGCTCCCTCAGAGCCGTGGGGTGGTTGCCAGCTGAGCACTTTAACCCCTGCGCTTCCAGGGCGTCTTGAGTTTTGTTGAGTTGCCTGTGTTGACCTGGGAGTTCCTGGGCGGACCAAAACTCACCCTGCTTCTCTGCGGACCAGATTGTCCGTGCCTCAGAAGAAAGGCCTGGAGACCCCCTGAAGCCCCACCCACCCCATTGTCTCAGGGGCTCAGAGGGTGGACCAGAGATCAGAGGTTTAGGGGAACCAGAGAAGCTTCATCAAGTTTTGGTGAGTAGGCATGTTGTTCCTGATGGATCAGGGGGCACAGTCACTGATAAGACAGGAGTGGGCGTTTGGGGGGCTGTCTGTAAAATGGGCCCAGGTGGCAGTCTGGTGCTGTGGTTGCTAGGTGCTGACGAGCCGGTTCCAACCCATGAGACCCCATGTGCGACAGGACAATATACCGCCTGGCCCTGCACCGAGTCATAGCTCATGTTATGTTGCTGCAGCCGCTGTGTCTCCCAGTCTCCTTGAGGCCATCTTCTGTCTCTGCCCTGCACTTGACCCAGCACAGCCTCCTCCCCCAGGGACTGTTCTCTCCTGATCACGTGTCCACAGTATCTGAGATTAAGCCTCGCCCCCTCTCACCCTAAGAGGCAAGCACTCTGGCCGTCCTTCCTCCTGGCAGTAGCCGGCAGGTGTTCTGGGGCTGTGTGTTCCTGTCCGTGGGGGAGGACGGACTTGGAGAGGAGGTGAGGAGGGTGTCACAACTTGCGGGGCACCACCGTGTCACTGATGGCTGGTGTCTAAGCTGCTGGATCTGTTTGAGTGATGCTGGGTGAGTTAGTTTATTGCGCCAACCTGGCCGATAAACACAGGTGGGGCTAATTGAAGGGCAGAGGGATAAATGGTTAGATGAACTAGCCTTTTGAGTTCTCGGGTCTTTTGCTTTGTGATGGTCAGACCAGGGTGAAGCTGCCTTAGCCTCTTCCCTGCTTCAGCTTGCAAGGCTCACTTCCTGCAAGACATCTGTGAGAGGAGAAGCCACATGGACCTACCCCAATGCAGCCCTGGGTGCTGGAGCAGCCGTGTGGAGACCCCTGCCAGTGCTGAGATGCTTACACATTCCCTGACTCGGCTTTCCTCCTGCAGTTGGCATCATTGCATCTGTTTTGTGAGATGGAGGAGGACTTTGTGGATTGGTGTTGGACATATGGGCTAATGTTGGACTTGTGGGCTTGGGCAGCACTGGGTTAGGATGTTTTCTTCATGTGCACTTAACCTTTATATAAAACTCTCTCTTATACATGAATTTCTGTGGATTTGTTCCTCTAAAGTACCCAGACTAACACATTATGGTACCTTGGGAGTGGGCTACTGGAGAAACAAGTCATAAGACGAGAGCAGATGTTTGTGTGACCTCTCCCTCACGGTAGTTATTCTTCCTTGGCTAGCCAGAGGTCAGATAAAGCCACACTGTTTACTCGGTTGTTTTCTGGGGAAAATACGGAAAGTGGAAAATAGAGAGTTTGTAAGCCCACTTGCTTTCAGCCATGAAAATTCAATCTTTAGATGGGTTTAGACCATGCCTGCAAAGAGAGCTTTGAAAGTACATGCCCCGCCCAGTGCTTTGGAGTGCTCAGGAACCTGTAGTCTTTGTCAGAAGCTGGAAAAAAATCTAGAACCATGAAGAAAACTCCCCTCTAGGACTGAATGTTAAAGGGAGCCTGAGGGCAGGCTGAAATGCTTGCTAGGTGACCACCTGGTTCTACTTGCTGAGTGGAAGTGGGAGAAATGCAGCAATACAGAGACGGGTTGAGTTTGGCCACTGACACCTGCGGACTTGGTTTACAGGGAAAAAGGAGAGCGGGTTGACAGGTCTAACGTTCATGACCTAGCACGAGGGGGCTGGGCTTATTGAGTATTGGTGAGAGCCCATGGTCTAAAGGCAAGGCGACCAATGGGCACTCTGTGGAGGCTGAGGGAGGCAGCCCACATTGAGTTGACCAGAACCCGACCAGCTGGAGATTTTTGAACCTGTGAACTGGTGCATATTGTTGCTGACTTTATGGATGGCCTGTCCGGATTTGACTTTGCTTATGGATATGGACTTCACAAGGTTCCAACTGGAATAAAGATTCTTCATGTTGGAAAATAATTGTTTCTCAGAGGACTGGGTTGATGTAAGTGGGCAGTACATAAATTGGATACCCAAAATTGGCTAAAGGCATGAAGTGACTGGTTTACAAATTTTCATAGGTGGGGGAACATATTCACAGGATTAAGGTGTAGATGTTACTTACTTGCAATTGTGAGGATAAATAATTATGTATAGGTGCCAAGTTGGCAAGGGGTAGATTGAGCTAGTTTATTGTGCCAACCTGGCCGATAAACACCTGTGGGTTAATTGAAGGGCAGAGAGATAAATGGCTCAGTAAGCCTCACCTTTCTAGTTCTCAGGTCTCTTTCTAATGGTCAGACCAGGGTACAGCTGCCTTAGATCCCTGCTTCAGCTGGCAAGGCTCACTTCCTGCAAGATGTCCCTGAGGAGAAGCCACATGGACCTACCCCGATGCAGCCCTGGGTGCTGGAACAGCCATGTGCAGACCCCTGCCAGCGCTGAGATGTTTACACATTCACGGACTGGGCTTTCCTCCTGCAGTCGGCATCATTGCGTCTGTTTGCGAGATGGAGGAGGACTTTGTGGATTGGTGTAGGACATGATTAATGGGTTAATGTTGAACTTGTGGGCTTGGGCAGCACTGGGTTGTGATGTTTTCTTGATGTACACTTAACCTTTATATAAAACTCTCTCTTACGCATATGAGTTTCTGTGAATTTGTTTCTCTAAAGTACCCAGACTAACACATTGGGTGTGTCCTGTGGCAGTGACTTCATTTCATCTCAACTTGATAAACAGAGTGGAGGGGTGGAGTCTAGCCTGTCAATCAGGTCAGCCTGAGGATGCCTCCTTGTGGGCATGGCCTAATCATGAGGATTCTGGGAACTTCCTCTTTTTCTCCTGGGTGGACCACTCTCTCTGCTTAACCTTCCTGTTGACCAGCCACATGGGGCCATGCTGATGGCAGACAGAGCCCTGGAGACGCTTCCACCACCATTGGATTCACAAGACTTTCCACCCATAGGCCTGTGATCTTCCTGCATTCGGCCCATTGCATGTGCTGTGTGGGTCTGAAGAGGAATTTATGGACTGGTATCGGACATAAGAGCTAATATCGGACTTATGGACTTGACCTGGACTGGGCTAGGATATTTTCTCAAAATGCAACTGCTCTTTCAAAAAATGCTCCTTCTCATACACCTATGCATGTCCTTGGCTTTGTTTCTCTGGTCAACCAGGTCTGACACAGCCCTCAACAGGGATAAGATCATTAAAACCAGCACCACCGCGACCACGGGGTCTGGTCCCAGCCCCAGTCCCAGTCCTGGTGCTGGCGCAGGACCGGCAGTGGTACCTTCCTGAGGTTCCCGGGGCCTCCAGGAGCAGTTCACAGCCACAGCCCCGTGGTAAGGGTGCAGCTGGCAGCTAGGGAGACGGCCGGGGCTGGGGGAGATGCAGCAGGCAGCCAGGGAGATGTAGCAGGCAGGGCTAATTAGAAGCTCAGCGCTGCCTGGGGCGTCAGCAGGCCTCTGGGGAGGACCCCAGGCTACAGAGAGTCCGGGAGGTACCCTCACAAGCACCGGTGGGAAGCTGTCTCTTCCATCCTTACTCTGGGTTTGAAAGTGTCTTGTCCTGCTTAGCCCAGAACCACACCGGACGATTCTGGGGCGCTCCCTTGTGCCTGGCTCTCAGTGGGAGGGATGCGGGCTCTCACTGGCTGGGGAGGGGGCAGCCAGAGCCTGTGTGTTCACACTGAAGTCTGCAAGGAGCCCAATGACCTGCCTTGGTGATCCTCCCACGGTGCTGGTCAGAGAGGCAACAGGAGTTTGGGGGCAGGTGGGCGCAGAGAAGCAGCAGCCAACAAAGTCAAGCACCCATTACAATGGGGGCTGCTTCCCTGCCCGGGGCCTCCCGCAGGTGCTGGAGATCAGGGATGGTCACTCTGAGGGTAGAGGTTCAGGGGCCCAGGCTGGTGCCTGTGGACAAGGAAGACCAAAGAGGAATAACAGTGGACCCCACCCGGAGGACGAGCAGAGCTGTCCTGGACGAGGTTGAGCCCGAATGCTCCCGAGAAGGGAGGGTGCAGGGGCTTTGTCTTGCTGCTTCGGACAGGCCGCCAAGGTCCAGTCCCTGGATAAGGTCTTCATGCTCAGTGAGGGAGAGAGTCCGAGGGAACGAGGAAGACCCTCTAGCGTAGAGTCTGCCCCCGTGCTGCCGCAGTGGGCGTGGTACACCACGGCGTAGGACCGGGCCGAGTGTGCACACAGGGCCGCTGTGCCTCAGACCACCGGCTGGACGGTACCCAACAGCATGTGTGGCAGGAGATTAATTCAACAGGAAGCTCATCCCCTGATTCTCCCAGCCAGCACCCGGCACCATGATGAGCACACAGGCGCCATCTGCCTCAGCAGCTCCCTGAGGCTGAGGCCTCCTACCCCAGCAGCGGATCTTCCCTGCTCTGCCCTCTCCCTGCCCCAGACCCCCTGTGGGTGTCAGAGGAGCTGCCAGTGAGAGCCAGCCCACGCAGCCTGACCCATGGCGACCCCTCGTTTCTCTAGTTGGCCATCTTTTCGGGGGCAGGTGGCCAGGCCGTTCTTGTACAGAGTTGGCCCAAACCATAACTCACTGCCACCACCGAGTCGATGCCAATTCAGAGCGGCCCTATAGGACACGGGAGGATCCTATAGGACAGGGAGGACCGCCTCTGGATTTCTGAGGCGGTCACTCGTGATGGGAGCAGACAGCCTCATGTTTCTCCTGAGGAAGGGCTGGTGGGTTTGAACTGCTGCCCTTGGGGGTGAGTGGTGCCTGGTTAGCAGCAGGGGGCCTCGCCGCTGTGCCTCCGTGGCTCTCAGTGGGGTTTGCAGGTAGTTGCTCCAGGCCTTTCTTCTGAGGCACCTCTGGGTCGACTCCCACCTCCAACCTTCCTGTGTGTGGCCTAGCAGTTTCACCCCAACTCCCTACCCCCACCCCCGGGGACCCCAGAGCAGGACCACACCACAGACTCGCGTCAATGCTGATTCACAGGGACCCTTCAGAACTGCCCCTGCGGGATTCTGAGATGATCACTCTTCTTTTTTCCCCTTAAAAAAAACCCACAAAAACTTATATTGGGGGCTCTTATATCTCTTATCACAATCCAGACATCCATCCATTGTGTCAAGCATATTTGTACGCATGTTGCCATCATCATTTTCAAAGCATTTTCTTGCTACTTGAGCCCTTGATATCAGCTCCTCATTGTTGAGACTAACTCTTTAGAGTAGAAAGGCTCGTCTTTCTCCTGCAGAGCATCTGCTGGTTTTGAATCCCCGACCTTGAGGTTTCTGGCCCCCTATGCAACCACCTGCAGGACCAGATACAACGTGAGACATGGGCACATGCCCACCCCCACCCCCCCACCCCCCATGCTGTCAGCTGCACACTCGAAGGATGGAGCTGGCAGGGTCGTTAGTGGGAATCGAGACGTGCCACTGTTGTTCCTCCAGGACTGAGGGGCCAGCGGGGCCAGCGTCTGCTCCGTGAACGCTGCTGCCCGCTGCTTGCCCACCCCGTCTGCAGCTGGGCGGAGGTGGAGGGTCCTCCAGTGTCTTGTCCGTTCCTTCCTGCATTTGGCCGCGGAGGGCTTGAGAGTTCCTGAGTGCAATGGGGGATTCTCTCCCCACGTCAACTCCGCCCCTCCTGAAGGAGAAGTTGAGGGGCCTGACAGGCCAGTGGGGTATGCTTCTCTGAGCTGATTTATATCATGAGGGGAAGCTGCCCCAACACCGAACTGTGTTTGAATGTACACATACGTATCTATACATGTATTTATACATACATTTTTCCTCAGAAAGCAAAAACTGCCCTCCAGTCGGTTCCAGCTCCCCTTAGCTCTGAGGACTGGGCAGGGCCGCCCTGGGGTTGTCCGGGAGCAGGCGCCTCGGCTTTCTCCATGGAGCAGTCAGCGGTTTCAAGCGCTTGGTGGGTCAGACAGCACAGGACCATTCCACCGTCAGAAACTCCCTGCCGTCCGTGGATTCTGACTCACGGGGCTTACAGAATGGCCCCGCGGGTTTCCGAGACGGTACCTCTTTATGGGAGTAGACAACCCCATCTTTGGTATTGAGCTTCTGACCTTGGGATTAGCAACCTGATGGGAGACCTCTATGCCCCCAGGCTCCCCTAATGCAGATGGATGTACCTGTGTCAATGCGTGCGTAGATGCACACACACACACACACACACATGAGCACACACATGAGCACACACATGCTATTGCTGTGTGTCTATGATTAGGGACCACAGCTTTGGTCTGGGATGGGCTTCCTAGGCTGCTGGACCTGGGTGGGGAGCGGGGAACGAGCTTGCCTGCTGTCTCCCTCGGCTTCATGCTTGCCCCATAAAGATTTACTGTGAGTTCTGGGGTGCAGGGGTGGGGGTGCGGGTTTGTAGGGGGCTTGGAGACCCTGAACATATGTGTGTGAATTCTGAAATGCAGCATTGGCCCTCTTAGCCTGTCAGTCTGTCTCTCTGTCTCCCTGTCTTGCCTGCCTGGGCCTCTCTCTTTCTCTCGCTCTTGTCCTCTCTCTCTGATTGTGCCCCCCCATCTCTTTCTCACCCACTCTCTCTGCCTCTCTCATTCTATCTCCCTATCTCTCTCTGTCCCCCCACCCTCTCTCTCACACACACCCCATACACCTTTCCACTCTGCATAAGAACTCCACCCCACCCCACCCCTTCCCACCCCACCAGCAGGACCAGGCAGGCAGGGGCTCCCCTGCTCACCCCCGCTGCCAGAGCCAGGAAGAGTCCTCTCTCTGTACAGTGGTTCTCTTCAGGGGTTAGAGGGTCTCTTCCCCTCAGCCGCTCTGCCTCTCTGGGGAAGGAACGGCTCCTGCTTCCCCTGCACCCCTGCCACCTGATAATGTCTTTGATCTGCAGTTAAGTGAAGATAAAAATTTAAGGATTTATTCAGCAAGGTGGGGGAAAGCCGCCGTGAAAGAGGCCCTGAACGGGTCACTCCCCCAACTCGATGCTTTTGACAAGCCCAGCCTGCTGGTGATGGCAACAGAAGTGCCCCTCGGAAGCCCAGCCTGCGAGTCCAGACTGCTTGGCTCTAGGAAACGTCTTGGTCGCCCTGGTCAGAGCTGTCCTCACCTGGAGAATCGGACGGCTACTTCACACGGGTCCGGCGGCAGGGGTGCAGCCTCGGGCTGTGGCGTATGTTGCTCTCGCTGGTTCCTGACCTTTTCCCAATTTCCTGATGCTTTTACTAGGACATCAAGGCAATTCGTGCTTGTGAACAGATGTCTGTAACCCTTTGTTTCCCCACCATCGACTGCATAGCCTCTTCGGAGTCCTCCCTGGGCCCCGTCACCATCTGTCCATCCTTGTCTTGGAACCCTCCAGCCTCCCGAGGCTCCTCCCGGGTGTCCTCCCAGCACAGGCCACCTTTGATCTCAGTGGTTGGTGGTTCTACGAAGTGCCCAGGTCCCTGGTGACCATTCAGCTTGTGAGCCTGACGGCTGTGGGGCAGAGTCGAGGTGTGTGTGTGTGTGTGTGTGTGTTTTTTCAGCTCCAGGTTTGAAGGGTGATTAAGGGCCAGAGTCTTAGGGGGTCCCACCAGTCCCTATGAAACATTTAAAAAAGATTTTGGGTTTAGGTCCACGTTTGTGTCCCAAACTGTCCAGAAACCCCCCTTTCCAAGTCGGTGGTGACTCAGCAGTGGCCAGGCACCATCTAGGTCCTCCGGTCTCAGCTGGGGCCCTGAGGACTGTGGTGTGGGCCTTTAAACTGGACAGCCAGCAACAAACTCTTCAGGGGACAGTGGCACCTTGGTGGTGCCCGCCTTGCCACACGGTTTCTCCCCTTTCTTTCCTGGCAGAGCCGAGGGAGGGGCAGTTACTGGCAAGAGCCCTTTGCGGTCATTGACATGATAGCCGAGGCTGTCATGCCACCGTCACAGAGACATCACGCTGCCTGACAAGGCCGTGACAGCTGCACCAAGCCCGTCTCTTCCTGCCAGGAGATCCTGACAAGGTCACCCAGGGCACCAGGGGTGGGGGGAGAGGGGCAAGGAGGGTCCACCTCACCCATCAGCAGTGACATGTCTCATGCATGAATAATGCCTTCACTGTGAAGCTTGCTGCCTCTCCTGCCATGGAGGCTGCAGAGCATCCCCGGGGGAGGGACACGGTGAGCTCGGGGAAGAGCGGGCATGCTGGACCAGCAGAGGTGTGGGGTGAGGGCTGGGGAGCCAGGTCAGCTGCAGGAACTGTCGAGGGCCTGAGAGAGGACATGAGTGCAGGGAGAGAGGTGGTCAGGGTATCCAGGGTGGCGGGGAAGAATCACAGGCGATCCATTCTGGGGCAGCGGGCAGAGAAGCCGGCCACGGGAGGACTGTGGCTGGTGCACATGGGCCCACGGATGCAGGATGGCTGCGTGGTCCACAGGATGGTGTGTGTGTGTGCGCGCACGCATGCGCGTGTGTGGAGGGGGTGTCAGCTAGTGACCACTAGAGAACCACAGCAGAACAGAACCCGTTTGCCACCCACCCCCACCCCTGCTGTCTGCCAGCTTTGTTGACTCTCAGACCCGCTTGTGTTGGGGCCAAGTGTGAGCACTGTTTCCTGTCCCTGCCACCAGGGATCTCTTTCCGCTGCGCTCTCCTTGTCTGTTGCCCATCCTTCTCCTTGCCTGCCCCCTCCCACCCTCTGGGCGCTCTCCCCGGACACCGCCTAACCCTCTCCCTGGCACAAAGTCCTTCTGCAGGCGCTGGTCCTCCTGACAACCTGCCTCAAGCACGTACGACAAAACCTTGCCACCCTTGTCCCTCCTCTACTTTGTGCCTTCTCCGGGCAGCCGTCCAGGGCTGTTTCCCTCCCATCATCCACACTGCCCCTGGCCTGTCCCTCTCTGCTGTCCCTCGCTCACTGCACAGCTGTCCTGTGCTCGGCGCAGGCCAGTCGGTCCCAGGTACTTGTGAGCCCTCCCGTGCACAGCAGAACGAACCTCACCTTCACCCCAGCTGGTCCCGCGCCCCCTCCCCCCACCGCTCCTCTGCCTGAGCCCACGGAGGACCAGTGGGTTAGCCCATCCTCTTTCTCGCCGCCCCTCCACTGCACCCAGCAAGACCAGAGACTGGTCTCTCCTGATGACATGTCCAAAGGACGTCAGGCGGAGTCTCACCCTCCTGGCCACTGAGGAGCACCCCGGCTGTGCTTCTTCCAGGACAGGTCTGTGCCTTTTCATGGAACTTTCAACATTCTTCCCTGGCACCATCGGTCAAGCGTAAGGACTCCTTTCAGTCTTTCACTCAATGCCCGCCTTCCGCAGGCCCCTGGGCCAGGTGCCCCTCAGACCGCAGAGCGACAGCGTCAAGGCCCTCTGACAGGTGAAGCAGCAGAGGTGTCCCACGCAGCACAGTTTGGGCTCTTGGCTGCTACTTCCGCAGTACAGGAAAAGCTGTGTGTTGTGTGTGGGGGGTGACACAGGGAGACTTGTGGGTCCTGTTGCTGCCGTCGGGACGCCCCGACCAAGATGCAAAGAGAAAGGAAACATGCACCTGCTGCACAGTTGATTCTACCCCTGACGCACCAGGTGCGGCTTCCGGGGAGTGGAAGTGGGGGAGAACTGCGGGGGGAGGGGTGGTCTGGCCGCAGCATTAGCGCTATTGTACTGACCCTGCACCTTGCTCTGAGTCCAGCCGAGCAGCCCTGCACTCCGCAGGGTTGTCAGTGGCAGCTTTTCAGTAGTGACCGCTAGGCCTTTCTTCTGAGCCTCCCTGGGCGGGCTTGACCCTCCGCTATCGCTTAGCCACTGAGCACTCTCACCGTCTTCACCCCACATGTGTTAGGCAGGGTTCTCTAGAGAAACAAACCCAGGACACTTAGGACTATATATATATTCCACACAGTAGTACAAAGGACTCATTTCAACTCACGTCCGTGGAACGGCTAATGTACTGGAAGCCCTTCAACTCACAAGGGCCATTGGGTCCAAGGTCAAGGAAGCAGGCAGCTGAGTCTTCCCTCGGGCAGTCTCCGCACAGGCAGCAAACAGCAAGAGGGTCACCAACAGTCAGCAGCTCAGGAGCTTAGCCAGGCAGCCCAGATGGGATGTCAAATGCAAGCAATGCAAGAGGACAGGATCCACCAGCCTCAAGCTCAAGGGATGTCCACACCAGCAGTGTGGAGAAGCAGGTCTTGAGGGAACCTCAAGCTTCAGCAACAGGATCCATGGGATGGCTGTCCCACAGGTGGTGTAGCACACAGATTGAGGCAGAGAACTAGCTAAGGCAGCTGCCTGCTGGTCCAATCACCAGAGAACAAGAGAGAGGGGCGGGCCTTGCTGCGCCATTTATCTCTGCCCTCCAATCAAGCCGTGACCTGGCTAATCCCACATGTTCCCATTGGCCAGATGGGCACAGTAACCCTACCTATCATACCCACGTCTCCTCTGACTCAGCACCAGCATCACCGCCACCCATCTTGCCAAGAGTGTTCAGACCGCAGCCGTGAGACATGGATTCCCACGTTGGATTTTCAGGGGTGTATCAGTAGGCCTTTCTCCCGAGGGGGTCTGTTGGCTTCAGCCAGAGACTCTGCGACTTGACCCCCCAAACCAGAAAACGAGGAACAAAACAACCCCCCTGCCGTGGAGTCGAAGCGACTCCGAGTGGCATGGAGACCAGGGCAGAGCCGTCGCTGGGGTTTCCAGGACTGTAACTACCCAGGAATAGAGAGCCCACTTCCTCCCGAGCAGCCCAGTGGTTTCAAACTGCAGACCTGGAGCTCAGCAGCCGGATGCATAGCCGTCCCCAGGCCCCAAGGACTGCCCTCTCGCTGCTGTCCAGTCTACGTCGACGCAGTGACCACCCCGTGGGTTTCCGAGACTGTAGCTCTTTACAGGAGTAGAAAGCCCTGTCTTCCTCCCAAGAGCTGCCGGTGGCTTTGAACTGCTGACCACGTTGCCTTTAAATTTCTTCACATTTCACTCACCCCTTGGATGGAGATCGGGGTGGACATTTGCAGGGCCGGTCACTTCTCCACGTTTTGTTTCCTGAACTTAGTTGCCATCCCGAGACATCCCGGCGTGCCGCCCGTGACCCCGTTCCCTCCTCTCCTCTGTCCGTGTTCCGTCCTGTGGGGGGGCTTGGTTTGGAGACAAGCTCTGGCGGTCTCCTCCTGAGGCGGGCAGTCCTCCGTCTCACAGCGGCTGTTCTAAGGAGCGAGCCTCCCTGCATTGCTGTCCACCGGGGAGTCCCGCTGTTGCTTGGCTGGCTTTGAGCCAGGGGGGAGGGGTGTGGTGGTGGGGGAAGTTCTGTTCAGAGAGTGACTGAGAGCCCACACTCAGGGGGGGCCCCCCTAGTCTCTAACGGGCCAGCAACTCCGCCCTCGCCTTTTGAACTCAACTACTTACCTTCCAAATGCTTCCCAGAGGACACTGGGATACTGCTCCCTGGTTCCTGCGTCCACTCATTCCAATGGCCTCACAGCAGGCTCCGGGCCTCAGCTGTAGCTCTGGGAACCCCGCCACCTCGTCTGAGCTGGGAACGGGCAAAGTCAACATCAAAAAGACAGCCAGGGTCACCTTTTCCTGCGACTCAGTTTATTCTCTGTGCCTGATGCCAAGACACAAGACAGCTGCCATATGTCTGCCCATCCCCGGCGCCACTGGGAGTCTGCCCCCCAAGTGACGTTCCCACAGGCAGAGGGGAGACTGCCACCAGCACATGGTGCTCCTCCAGCGCCAGGCGCGGTGATATCCTTCTCGGCCGAGAGGAGCTCGCACATACGGTGTCAGAGGTGTCCCAGTGCCAGACACGTAGCATATGTCCTTGGAGCCGACAAGGCGCTAAATTACTTCTAAATGCCAGTTCCCGGCCCCTTGCCGAGGCGCCGGCCGCATAAATAGCTTCTGTGTTGTGCATTTCCTCCGGCAGCCCCTTGAAGTCTGGGATGGACGAGAGCTCAGCTTTATTTTTATAGCACGGGTGTTCTTCAGAATAGCCATCTCCGAGGAGCAAGATTGGGAAATGCGCTCCGTTGGAAGCGAAGGTGAGCTTTGCTCCATCGCTGCCGAGGTGAGCCGCAGAGTCTTGGCAGGGCGGCGATGGGACCACCCCCCCCACCCCCCCGCCGAGATCCTCAAGGTGACTGCATGTTCTGATGCTTTCAGAGTTCTGACTTCCAGGGTGCAGTGGGTAACGGGGGGTTGGTGGTTTGAGGCCCTCCCCCCACACACCCAGCACCTGTAAAGACAGCAGGCAGGGAACCCTGCGGGTCAGTTGTCCTGTCACGGGGACACTGAGTCAGGATCAAGTCAGTGGCACCACTGGCAACCAGAAAGGTGACCTGCCAGTGCTCCACTGCCAACCAAGGTTGGGGGCTGGCGCCCATGCAGAGGTGCCAAAGGAGAAAGGCCCTGGTGGGGTGCTGGGGCTCGGTGGGAGCTGTGGTCACTTATGGGTATGTGTGAGTGTGTTTGTGAATGAGTGTGTATGTGTTATCAAGGAGTCCTGGTATCCCAATGGTCAGGCGCCCAGCTGCTGACCAAACAGGATTCAGAGCCTAAGTAGAACCCCACCATGTCATGTGGGGTCCCTGGGAGTGGACTTGACTCGATAGCACCCAGTATTCAGGGTAGCCCAGGGTCTCCTCTCTGGACCACTCTGGGGCAGGAGCCAAGTCCATTGAGCCACCTGCACAGGATGGGGACAGGCCCTCAGAGGTTGAGATTAGGGGCGTGGGGGTGGGGAGAACAGTCACAGGTAAGGAGGCCTGGGTACCTAGCTGACCTTGGCAGGTCCTGGCCGAGTCTAAAGGCCACCTGCTGCAGTTCCTGCTTCCTCCTCTCAGACCACCACTGGCTCGGGTCGGTCACACACAGAGCCGCGTGCAAAGGACAGCTAGCTCCCTGCTCCTTCTTCAAGAGCAGGCCGGGGAGTCGGGGCTGGAAAACCCCAGAGAGCCCAGCACTACCAGCTAACATCACATGCCTCACCAGACAGCTGCAGCTCCGGCCGTAGCACGAGGCCCGAGTCAATGACATGTCTGACCGAACAGAGCGGGCTAATGTTGAAGTCGATTAATTTGTATGGCCCGTGAAGGATGTCATCAATATTCAAATGGCCCTCGCCAGAAAAGAGGCTCCTCACCCCTGCTGTAGGCAAGTGCCACCTCCCGCAGGAACACAGAGCCTGTGGAGGGAGGGTGCCAGCCCCCTCTGGCCCCCGAGCCTGCTGCCCTTGTCCAGTGCACAACATGCATAGCATGCACTCAAGGCGGCCCTGGGAACAGAGACACTTCATACTGGCCTCGGAGGTCCCCGGGTGCTGAGAACAACCCACACCGGCTATTTATTAAGAGACAGACGACACCTTTAAGTGAGAGCATCCACAAAGCACACTGCACGCACCTGGAGGGCCAGAATGGCCTCCGGGTCTGCCTGGCAGCAAGTGCAGCCAGGATGCTCTTTAGGGGCCAGGGTGGCAAGACCTCGTCTCCTGTACTTTGGACACGTGGTCAGAAGGACCCCGCCCCTGGAGGAGGACCTCACACTTGCTACAGCAGAGGGTCAGCGAGAGAGGAAGGCCCCGGACAAGATGGACAGACACAGTGGGGGCCACCAGGGACTCAAACTGGGTGATAAGTGTGGGGTGGAGGGGACCAGGAGCAGCTCTGTCCTGCAGCACTGGGGTCACCGCTATGGGTCAGCTCCTGGCAGCATCAGCAAGGGCTAGGGCCTGAGCTCCTCCCTGGGCACAGGACTCGGTCTATTTCAGCCTCCGCCCCTAAAGCGCCTCAGTCCTACAGCCGCACTGATGGCTGCCGTGTGGCTGCGTCATGATTTATTTAACCCCATCCGTCTTGGAAGTACTTTGGACCACTTCCAGGTTTTTGTCTTGTTTCTTGCCACTTCTCCATGCAGACGCCCTTCTGCTGTGGGCATGTGTGTGTGTGTGTGTGTAAAAGTTTCTGCACAGCAGCTTGCATTGGCAACTGCCATGGGGCCAGTAGAGCCAGCAGGGGACCACCCGGGAGAAGTCGGCCTTTCCTTGGCTGGTGCTGCTTCATCCGGGAGGGAAAACACGCTTTGAGTATGGCGAGCTCAAATACCCGAGGGTCAGTCCAAAGTGCCGCTATAGAATCATGTTGTTGTCGGGTTGTTGGGCTCCCAGGGACCCCGTGTAGGACGGGGGGATGCCTGCCTGGTCCTGCGACATTGTCACCACTGTTCCCGTTTGAGCTGCCTGCTGCAGCTACTGTGCCGACCCTTCCCCTGACGGCTTCCTCCCTCGACTGTGCCACGCAGGACGTCCTTCCCGGGGCCTGCCCTCTCCTGGCTTCTGATGCCATCTCACCCTCCGTGCCTCTAAGGAGCACTCTGGACATCCTTCTTCCTCCCAGGATAGATCTGTCTGTTGTTCTGTCCGTAGCTCCTTCTCCAGCACCATCCTTCAAACTTACCGAGTCTTCCCGAATCCCTGGCTGGCTTGCACAGGCTTGGGAGGCGTTCAGGGGCGCCTTAGTCCTCCAAGATACCGCTTGTTCTTTGTGCTAGTGCGGGTGCCCCAGAGAAGCAAATCCTGAGGCACTCGTGTATAAGAGAGCGCTTGATATCACAGAGTCATTGTACCGAAGCAAACACCCCAGCCCAGTCCGGATGCAGTCCTTAGGTCCGACATTAGCCCCTATGTCCAGTGCCAGTCTGTAAGGTCCTCTTCAGACTCACGCAGCACAGGCAATGATGCTGAGTGCTGGAAGATCACAGCCAGGGGGTGCAAAGTCTTGTGGGTCCAGTGGCAGTGGAAGCATCTCAGTGCTGGCGTGGTCTCCACATGGCTCCTCCAGCTCCAGGGCTCTGGCTCCATCAACTTAGCTCCAAGTGGCTTGTCAACAGGAATGTCTCCCAGTGAGATGAAGCAGAGAGTGTCTCTGGCCTCCCGTGAGCTATTTATCTCTGTGGTGCCTCCAAATGAGGTCATCAAGCTGGGGCCCGATTGACAGGCTAGACTCCACCCCTTCGCAAGTTGACAGGAGATGATGTCACTGCCGCGTTCTTTAACACGTCAAGGTGAGCGTATGCAGCTGATCATGCTGTTTGACCTCTTGGCGGCTAGTGCCACGTGGAAGTCCTTGACAACGTCAGCCTTCCCCACAAGCCCAATGGTCACTCTTTCTTTGTCCTTGAGAAAAATCTGTCTAGATGGTACTTTTGAAATCCCCCCAAATGTTCTCCGTAGGCCTGTAAGCGGACCTTGCTGCCCTGAATTGAAATGGCCCAGCAGAGTCCCTCTTGGAATCCAATGTTATGGTTGGAATGGTTTTTGAAGGCACCGGAACTAGACCGGGGGAGTCCTGGTGGCATCAAGGCTATGAGATGGGCCGTTAATCTCAAGGTCAGCAGTTCAAAACCACCAGCCACTCTGTGGAAGAAAGATGAGGCTTTCCACTCCCATAGCAAAGAGTGACAGGCTCAGAAACTTAAAGGGGCCCTTCCCCGCTGTCCTATCGGGTCTCTGTGAGTCAGAAGGGTCTGGGTTCCTGTTTCCCTTTATGTCTAACGGGACTAAGACAAATGAGAGAGCTTGACTGCAGCCGCCCGTGGATGGCACAGCCGTGTTTAGACGTGTCTTGTTTGGAATGGACCTGTGTGTGTGTGTGTATGTATGTGTGTGTGTGTGTGTGTGTGTGTGTGTGAGAGAGAGAGAGAGAGAGAGAGAAGAGAGAGAGAGAGAGAGAGAGTGAGCGAGCTGGAAACTGAGGAGCAGTATTGTTGACTTCGCCCTTGTGCATGGCGACTTCTTAAAGCATGGTGAGCTCGGAGCCCAGGTGAGCCCACTGCACACACCTGTCCCTCTTCTGCCCCAGAAAAGACCTTTTCTTCCAAGTTCTTTCCAGCACATCCTCCTGCCCCCAACGGCCTGGTCCATGTGTGGGCTGCTCATGCGGGGTCCCCCCAGGTGGGAGCAGGGGGTAGAGAGACCGGCTGTCTGTGGAGTCAGTTTCTGCTCATAGCAACCTCATGCACAACAGAGCGACACACCGCCCGGTCCTGCACCCCTCCTTCTGGGGCCCTCACGCTGGATCTTGTTCTGTTGTGTGGGGGGAAGAGGGGAAGCATCCCATTGCTTGTTCACCCCCAGCCAGGGGCAGCTAGCACACTCCCTGCCCACTCCCATGACCATGCATCCGATGGAACCTGAGGCCGAACCCAACCCTTCTGCACCTGGTTCTGCTACACGCCATGGCGGGTGTGTGGGGGATGGTGCCTCCGTCCTGACCCAGAGGGCTCTGTCTGCTGCTGTTCGGTGCTGTGGGGTCGGGTCTGGCCCAGAGTGACCCCTGCACCAGGCCCTGCACTGGCCTCACGATCCTTGCTGGGTCGGAGCCCGTGGTTGCAGCCGCTGTGTCCGACAAGGGCTTCCCCTTTTCACCGACCGCTGACTTTCCCAAGCCCGACCGATGTCCTTCTGCGGGGACCGGTCTCTCCTGGTCACCTGTCCTGAGGATGTGAGACAGAGCCTTGTCTTCCTTGGTTCTAAGGAGTGTCCAGCACAGATGTGTCTGTTGGCATCCAGGGCCCTTTCCAGGGCCATCACCAGCTCTGTCACGCAGATGTGCTGGTTCCCTGGGGTCTTCCTTGTCCAGGGTCCGGCTGTGACAGGCGTGTGTTCTTCTCCCCCAGGGGACGCAAGCATGAATTTTAAGGAGGACCCACAGGAATACTTCCCGGGGGAATTTCCCTCAGCAAAGGCTCAGTGAAAAGACATCTACCAGATCCCATTGAAGGTGGGGCAGGCTTTGAAAAACTCATGCCCCCCCCCCCACCAAATATCTCATGATCTTTACATTTCCCATGAACTCTTTTAAAGCCCCGTCCCCCAATACTTCCAGCACCCACAATATAGGCTTGTCCTGGGGTGGGGGCTGAGGGAGTCTCTTTCTATTTCCCCACATTCCCGGCTCTGTTGTCAACAAAACCTCAGAGCCCTATGGCCTTGTGTGTTTTCTAGACCCAGGGCAGCCCCTTCGCTAGACCAGGGCCCTTCCCCTGCCAAGCCCCTCTCGTCACGCAGACAGGGCGACTCTCAATAAATGCTTCTTGATTGGCTCTGTGTGGCAATTTTATCCAAACTGGCGGGAAGCCTAGAGGAACCACAGTCCTGTCCCCCCGCCCTCTGCCGCCCCCTATATCATCTCCATGCACAGGGTGATCCTGATACTGGTCTTCTTGCAGCTACGACTCACAGGGGGGTTTCTGTGAGGTCAGCGACTAGGCGGTTTCCTGCCCTTCGGCCTCTGTGGGTTTCCGAGACTGCAACTCTTTACGGGGCGGCCAGCCTCGTCTTTCTCCCTGGGAGCAGCTGGCTGGTAGCCCCAAACTCCTGACCTTGCCGTGACTGGCCCAGAGGTTCTTCAAAGCTCCTCTAGCCCAGCACACAGGAAGCCCAAACCTCAGTCAGCCTTGCCTTCTTGGGCCCAGCGTGTGCTGCCCTCTGGTGGGACCCCGCAGAACTGCCCTGGGACGTTTCCGGCCACCACCCAGGTGGAGCAGAGGGCCAGGCCACAGGACTGGGTGGGTTCCGACACTGTTCCTCCCCTGCCATCACCTAGACCCCCACTCAGAGCGACCCTAGAGGGCAGGGTGGAACTGCCCCTGTGGGATTCTGCGACTATCACTCTATGAGAGTAGACAGCCTCCTCTTTCTCTTGTGGAGCCCCTGGTGGGTTTGAACCCCTGCTGGCCTTGTGGTGAGCAGCCTGATGCATAACTCACTGTGCCACCAGGGCTCCTGAACAGCCGCCCAGCAGAGCTGGTGTGAGAATGGAGACGAGCCAGAAACCGAGTTAATGTGAGCACCTTGAACCCTGAGCGTGCCAGGGCCTGCCAGGGGGTGGACACTCGCTGCCATTCTCTGTTCCACAGAAAGGAGTGATTGAGGAAAGGGGAGCCCCTGCCTCAAAGTGTGGGGTGCGGGAACGTTATTCCCCAGCTTGTTCCCCCACAAGCCTAAGATACTGCTTGCTAACCCATGGTCAAAGTCTTACACTTGGAGGTCAGCTGCTTTAAGATGATCTCCCTGAAGGTGATCAGCCATCTAGAGCAAGCAATCAGGCTCAACAGCAGCGGTTCTCAACCTGGGGGTCTCGACCCCTTTGGGGGTCGAACGACCCTTTCACAGGGGTCACCTAAGACCATTGGAAAACATCTTTCTGATGGTCTCAGGAACCGAGACACCGCTCCTCTCTCCGTCTCCAGGTGGGTCTGCCCACATGCAGATATGCCCACCTATGAGTACCCAGGGTGAAGACTGTGACCTGTGCTACACCATGCTTCAAGACAAAACTTCATTGATTTGTCATTATAACTAAATATTTCACAATAGATAATGACATATTGTTTTGTGACAAATCACTATGCTTTCATGATGTTCAGTTTGTAACAAGGAAAATGCATCCTGCGTATCAGATAGTTACAGGATGATTCTGAACAGTAGCAAAAGGCAGTGAAGAAGTAGCAAGGAAAATCATGTTATGGTTGGGGGTCATCACAACATGAGGAACTGTATGAAAAGGTCGCTGTGATAGGAAGGTTGAGAACCACTGCTCTGTAGTCTGTCCCACCCTAAGTGGGGTCCACTCCCTGCTGATAAGGATAGTGGATTGTCCCCCTGAAGGAGAGCCCAAAGACAGGGTCAAGCCAGCTCAAGGAGGGTCAAGGTCAGGCTGCTATCTTGACTTTAGAGTTTGCCTACCTTGTCACATGTGTACCCCTAGTGTCTCCCTATTGCGTGCACACCCCTAGCTCGCCGCCCTCCTACTGCATGTATGTAGGTGGATAGCTACGCTCTCGGCGCCATCCTGGAGGTGAGCAATTGCATGCCTTATCTTGTCTGATGGCTCTTTAATTTTACCCTTCAATTACACAACTGTCCCTGGGACCCGCTCGATTGTGGGGGCTGGTACCCCACACCCAACGCTGGAGTGTCGAGACCCAGAAAACCAAGGCGTTCCGGTGGGTCCGGTCTCGCTGGCGCTGACACCAGGGCCTGGCTCGAAGCAGCTGGGGAAGAGATTTACAGAAGACCCTGGCAAATGTGGAGCCTGACGGCTCTGCTGCACCCTCTCCCTGTTTCTTTTGAGGTGCCCTTGACCTTTCTCCTGGCGAGCAGTGACCCCAGAGAGGGGGGGATGGAGAGGGAGGGCGGAGATGGTTGTCCAGCCGAGGGGAGGGCCGTAACAGCTTGTAGGAGCCCAATAAACCACCAAACTTTGAGGACAACATTCCCATTCAGAGCAGCCAAGGCTCAGAGAGGACTGCAGGGCCAGCCCCACCATGAGACACGACGTCCCCTCACTGACCCACAGTGCTATGGGGGACAGCACTGGAGACACTGTGCAGGAATTGTGCTCTGTTTGACCTCCCCCCCCCCCACACACACATACCCCATCCCCCCCATCTGCTCTCTTCTCTGTCTGATCAGCTGCCCGGGTTCTCTGAGGTGAGCCTCCACCAATCTGGCCTCATTTAGGGAACAAAGGAAGCACCCCTCCCAGTGGTGTTGCAGCCTGAGGACAGCTAGAGGCTGGTGACCCAGTACACAAGGCGAGCAGCCACTTCCTGGCGCTTTCTGGCTCATCTGTAGAAAACAAGTTCACCTATTTTCACCGCAGCCAAGATGCGGTAAAAAAAAACAACCCCCAAAACACATGTAATTGTTTGCTATGGATCAGGAAGTAAGCACAAGCTAGCCTGAGCTTACCTTGCTCCCTGGGACTCTCTACCCAGGTCAAACACCACCACTCACTGCCACCAAGCCGATTCTGACTCCCCGTGACCGACCCTCCACCACAGAGTGGACCTGCCCCTGTGGGCTCCCAAAGCTGGACTCTACAGGAGCAGACAGCCTCATCTGCCTCCCGAGGGAACTGGTGGGTTTGAACTGCTGGCCTTGAGGCGAGCAGCCTGACACACAGCCACTGTGATGTGCCTCAGGGCTACCCCAACCCCGTCAGGGTCTGAGGGTCCTGCAGGAAGGAGCTGTGGGGTTGGGGAGAGGCTGATGCCAGCCAGATGGAGACTCTGCTGTGGTGGAGACACGGAAAACTTCCCTGTAGGTAAGACAGTAAGCACAAGGGAGCCTATGCTTACCCTGGGCACCAGGGTCGGCATGTACCACACATATTTTGGGGTAAGGGGCCCCCAGTTCAATCTGTCACTCTGTGTCTGTGTGTCTATGTCTGTGTGTGTGTGTGTCTGGGTCTCTGTGCGTCTGTGCGTCTGAGTGTGCCTCTGTGTGTGTGTCTATGTTTCTCTGTGATTTATGTTTGGGTCTGTGTCTATGTTTCTGTGTGTGTGATAGATTTGTGTATGTCTGTGTTTGTGTGTAAAGTGTGTGTGTGTCTCTATGTATTTCTGCATGTGTGTCCGTGTGTCTCTGCATGGATGTGATAGGTGGGTGTAGATCTGCGTGTGTGTGCACGCGCGTGTCATTATGAGTGAAAGTCCTGTCTCTGAGGCCCTGGCTGGTGGTTATCACCCAGACCCGAAGTCCTACCCTGTGCTCCAAGCAAGAACTAGGGAGACGCTGCTCCTGGCCACAGGCTGCCGGCTCCCAGCCTCCTCCCAGACCCGCTGCATGTATTAAGTAATAATTCATCTGTTGCCCCATATTTTATTTATCAAAGGCCTCAGTAACTGTCAGGCAGAGCTTCTCCCCGGCAGCACTGCCCGGCTGCCCAGTGTTAGCCCCGGAGCTGCTACCAGCCCTGGAGAGACAGGGTGCTCTGACTGGTTAATTGGCCCGAGCGTTCTCCCGGGCGGCGAGTTCCGGACGCGCCATCTCGCATTTTCGTTGGGCCCTTAATTGGGAATCCCAGATGCTGGTCCCTAAGGTGCCACTGCACCCACACAGGCCCCGCCACCCGAGGTTGGCGACCAGCGGCCTTGGTGTTTTGGACATGCAGTGAGGAGGCCGGGGAGGGGCCTCCCCAGGGCACTCCACACACAGCAGCTGGATTGCTAAAATTAAAGACAGAGGGGGACGGGGGTGGGGTGGGGAAGAGGTTCTGCCTGCGGCAACACCAGCCAAAAATATGTGGAAAAAGTTCTTTGACATAGGAAAAAAAATCCTCCCAGCAGAATGAGCAAGGTGAGAGCCGTGAAGAGCCGTGGTTCCGTGCTCAGCGGCACCACCTGGGAGCTCACGGTTTTCACTGCACCAGCAGCCTGAGGGGGGAAGAGGGGCCTGCCTGCTCCCCGTAACATGGCTTTGGAAGCCCCGTGGGGCAGCCCTCCTCTGTCCTGTAGAGCCGCCGTGAGCTGGTGTGAACTGGACGCAGATGCTCAATGACCAGCACCCGGGAGCCCGGCAGGTGTGAGCCCACCCAGCGGCTGTGGGAGAAAGCCGAGGCAGTCCCCTCATGTCCAGACAAGGACCCCGGGAGGGGAGGGAGCCCCACGGGCACCTCTGCTCTGCCCTAAGTCTCCATGAGTCGGGAGGGAAAGCGGGCGTGTACGCGAGGCGATGTGTGTCCATCTGTAAACATCTCTATTGTTTGCGGAGCTTAAATCCCCATCTTTGACCAGATGGTGCCCACTCCCATTGGCTCCCGAGTCCTCTCCACACAACCACGGGGCTCTGCACGGCCCCCCGCTTCCTGGGATCACAGGGTGTGTTGCTCAAGCCACATCCCACGTGCCCCTTAGAAGAGCCCAAGTGGCCATCACCTCACTCCTCGGGGGGACGAGTCACTGAGCGGGCGCAGGGATGGGCTCACAGCCTTGGGGGTCATTGAGCCCCGGCACTAGCTTAACCACAAAGGCAAGGCTCCCTATCGTATGTCGGCGAGGAAGGACTGGCTGGCATCACACGGCGGCATCTTGCTTCCCACACATGGTCATTCCCCACGCCAGGGTGATGACAGTGAATCCAGACCCCCACTGGGGAGCTGGGGGTGGGGGCTCTCCACTGCCGATGTCGGTGGGAATGGCACCTACACGGTGCTGTGGGAAGGGGCCAGTGATCAACTACCGACCAGGTGTTTGGAGGCTCAGGTGGAGACGCAGGCGCTCACCTGATGGAGAAAACGGACTTGGGATTTCACTGGGAGCTAACATGGGGGGCTGGGCGCTGCGAGGGGCAAGCTCCGGGCTCTCTGTCTCGTGAGCGCTGGGCTCTTTGAGAAGTGTCTGTTTAAACATCGGATCGACTTGGTGACTCAGGGGTCAGACGTGGGGCTGCTAACCACAAGGCCAGCGGTTCAGCCCCCACCCCAGCCTCTCCGGGGAAGAACGATGGGCCTGTCAATGCCCCTACGTTCTCTGAAGCCCGAGGCGGGCCCCTCACAGTCGGGACCCACGTGCTGGCAGTGGGTTTGGCTTGGCGGTTTGTGTTAGTGCCATGGTTGGCATTTGACTGCTGGCAGAAAGGTGGTTCGGGCTCACCTGCTGCCCTGGGCAGGCCGTCTGCTGGCTGGGAAAGCCCAAGGTGCCCTTCCCCTGGGCCAGAATCCACTCCACAGCCACGGGCATGGTGTGGTCACCACCGAATGGCTCTCTGGTTTCCGGACGTTGGTTCTCTCACCTCAATATGGAACAAATACATCTTGCAGAACAATAAAGCAATGCTTAAAGAATCGTGCTGTTGGAAATCGGCACCATTGTAGCCCACTTGTCCTTGCTGGGGGGCCTTAAGTCAGTTCCAGCTGACAGCGGCTCCCTGTGCAGCACAGCGGCCGCCGCCGGGGCCTGGCATCGCACGGACCCTGATGTTCGAGCTCACTGCTACAGCCACCGCAGCCACCTGCCCTGTCCAGGACCCAACAGCACGCGCTTTTCCCTGGTTCTGGTGCCTCTCAATAACACGTCCAAAGGACGCGAGATAAAGTCTTGACATCTCTCTTCTTCCAAGGCAGCTCCATCTGCTCTTCCGGCCGCCCAGCCAGCGGTGTCCTTCAACGGCATCCGCTCTGGCTCAGTCTCCCTCATTCAGTGTCCAACGTCCACATGCGCACAGTCCGCCGAAAATACGCAGGGCTTCAGCGTGATGGCCTTGCCCTTCAGCACCCTAAGGAGGTCTATCTGCCCGATGGAAGGCGCTTGTTGGTCTCCTGATGGTGGGAACTCAAGGTTCTGAGAGGTGGGATGGCCCTGAGCTGTGGGGCCGTAAGTGGCGCAGGTGGAATGGTCCATTTGGATCCACTTGCTAGTATAACAGACAGTAAGAGCCAGAATCGACCGGATGGCACTGAGGGTGCTTTTAATTAGGAAGGGGGCCCTGCAGTGGGTGAAGCAAGGACTGCTCACCTAAAGGTTGGCAGTTCAAACCCACCGACGGTTCCTTGGGAGAAAGTTGAGGCTATCTGTGCCCATATTCAGAAACCCCAGGGAGCAGTCCTGCTCTGGCCTGTGGGTCCCCGAGAGTCAGCCCACAGCTCCGTGCATGGAGAAGCTCATTTGTTTGGGAGGAATGAAAAATGAAACCGAGCAGTTCTCATTTCCTACACTCCAGGCAAATTCCTTCAAAGCTCCCGAATGCCTTCGGAGACTGTGCGAGCTTGCTCCATTCCCAACGGGGCCCTGCTGGCGCGGGGGCACAGGGCCCGGCTGCTAAGGGCTGTTGTGAACCCACCAAGCCTCGCTTGTCCGCCCTCTCCCTCTCTTTCTCGAGTTCTTCCCCACAACTTCTTCCTGGTCTCGGATTCTTGGCACCTCGCTGGGGGTGGCGTTCAACTTACACACCTGTCTACTGCATGGCCGAAATGATTGACCTCGTCAAGGTTGTGGTCCTGCTTGGGTCCCCGGTCCATGCTCCTGGAAGCAGCAATCAGGGGATCAGTCGACGTGTTACCTGGGGCGAATCTGCTGCACAAGACCTCTCCTGGGGACTGATGCGAGCAGGAGGCTCCTTGGGGGAGGAAGAGGCACCTGACCCGAGCCAGGGTATTTTCCGTGGCCTTCTGTATGTGGGAAAGCTGGGCACGGAATAAGGAAGACCCAGGAATCGATGCCTCTGAATGGCGGTGCCGGGGAAGAATAGAGAAAGCACCATGGACGGCCAGCAGGACAAACAGATCTCAGGGCTCCCGAGAAGCAAGGTGACAAGACTTGGCCTCCCGTCCTTTGGGCGTGTGTCAAGAGAGACCAGTATCTGGACAAGGACATCGGGCCTGGTGGAGGAGAGAAGCAGCGAAACGGGGAAGGCCCTCCAGGAGCCGGCTGGACCGTGGCTACAAGGATGGGCTCAGGCGGCAGGGCCGGGGTCGTTTGGGCCGGAACTGATTCAACGGCACCTGGCAACAGTGACACGTGTTTGGCTGATTGCTGAGTCACGGGGCGAGCTCTCTTGCAGGCCAGTGAAGAAGAGGAAGGGCCTGAGCAGAGGGACCGATGCAGCGGCTGCCGTCATGGGCTCAGAGGTGGCCAAGGCGGTGAGGCTGGCCGAGGCCCGGGCAGTGTTTGATTCTGTGACACAAAGGGGCATTGGTACCGTCTGTGTCTGAACCACGCAAAGTCACCCAGCACCAACAACACGGTTCAATCAGACCCAACACCAGCTTCTCGTCCCGTCGTCCGTTTGCTTTTTAAGAAAAGGTGGGGAAGGGGTGCCTACCCCTTCCTGCATTTCTGAGCCGGCCTCCTTCTCTTCTCCCTCCGTTTGTAGGAATGAACTCACCCCAGATATAAATAAAGCGTTCTAAATAAAACTCTGCTCCACGGTGGCAGCAGACGTCTCCGCACAGGTATGTAACTGTCAGCCCAAGTCAATTAGCCTCCAGTGGGAGTCGTCTCCCTGTGTCATTAATTACCGTCCTGTCGGTAGGGAGAGGCAACAGGCCGGCTCTTGCCTGAACTTGGTGAAGAAGCCCCAAAGGAAGCCACACTGTGAACCCGCCCAGCAACCAGTTCAGGCCCTGGCCACTCGGCTTCTGCCTGGATGGTGCCCCTGCAGGGCCTCCAGCAGGACGAGCAAACCCAACCCGGATGTCTGCCATCAGCGGCTTTCTGGAGCACAGAAGTACGCTGCGAGGTACCCATAGGGACTGAGCCACGGGAAGCTGGCCTTGCTGCCCCGCCGATGTCTTCTGACTGGGGAGAGGGATTCAGCTCCCTTGGGAGGTTGAATTCAGAGCAACTTGTGATGCCGCCGTTAGATTCCAGGTGCCTCCAGTTGAGGCCCCGTGGACCCCAGAACCACACAGAGCCTGGTCCTGCGTCTGTCATGTCGCTGTGTCTGAGCCCGTTGTTAAAGCCACTGTGTCCCTCCATCTCCTTGAGCCTCTTCTTCTGGTTCACTGGCCCATTTCTTCCCCAGCACGGTGGTCTTCTCCAGGGGCCCGTCCCTCCTGATGACACCCCCAAGTGCACAGGAAGGAGTGAGCCCCCCGAAGAGCAACCGTTCCCTCTGTGTCTGAGGATGAGGTGGGAAAAGCAAACGCGGCAGCAGGAACGGAGACGGGACCTGCGGTGTATTGCGTGAAACTGGCGACATGGCTCCTCCTTTTGCCCTTTTCCAGCTGCAGGGAAAGGCATGGGATGCTGAGGGCACAGCGACTGTGCTTGGTGACAGGAGAGGATCGGCCGACCCCCGGCAGACCGGAAGCATGGCCCCACGGAACAAGCCATTCTTTTAAAAAATAGCGACATCAACAAAACCTCACCGGGCTGTGTTTTGACGTTTTGCCCTTCTGCTTCCGTAAAGGTGGACAGTCTCCGAAACGTTCTGGGGTGCGTCTGCTCTGCCCTCCAGGCTCCCGTGAGTCCCGAGTGGGAATCGACTCTGGGGCTGTGGGCTCAGTTTGCTGTGGTTTTTACAGGGTTGACACGAGTCAGGAATGGAGCCCACCTGCGGCTCCGCTCGGAGGGAGGGAGACCTGGCCGTCCGCCCGCCGGCGCAAGGAGGGCGGCCCCGGAGCTCTCCAGGTCAGCCCCTCTCTGACCCTCAGCGGTGGGCTGTGGGGCAGAGGCTTCCTGACGCACTCGGCTGGTGGACGGCAGCCTCTTCACCGAGGGGCATCTCCCGATAACTGTCCTAAGCCGGCTAACCATCCTCTGGGAGACGACCTACAGATTCCCGCGTGGTTTCCGTCAAAACCACATCATGACGCTGTGATTTCAGGCGCCTGTCGGCCGAAGCAGAGAGCCGGCAGGCGGGGACTCACTGACCCCCGCGTGGATGCCCAATCCCAGCCTTTTCCCGGTTTTCTCTCTAAAATCACGAAGAAACGAAAGGCTACCTCCTTCCTTCCCTCCCCACCCCCACACTCAGCCCCGGAGCCAAGGAGCCCCGCAGGGCCACTATGCCCCGCTTGTTCCCATGACTCGTCCTGCTCTGCGCAGGTGACCACCCACCACAGGCCCACCTCTCTCACCCCAACTCACCTCTGTTTTTTCCTGTCCCTAGTCACGGCGGCAATTTGGTCCTGATTGTACCGTTACCATAACAACAGCCCAACGGCTGCATCATGGTGGAGGGCTTACAGCCGGGCTGTCCACGGTGCCGCTGGCAAGCAGGCTGATCCGGGTCAGCGCTGCTCGGCACAGACTTGACTTCCCATCCAGTGCCCCTGGCTGGTGGCCCCTGCTGGGTGTCTGGGCCACAAACCCCGTCTCCCTTACCTGGGCTGCAGCGAGTCCCATCTCAGCTCCTGGCTCCCTCCTCGGGCCTTCCAGGATGTTCCAGCAGAGAGATGCAGGCCACACAACCTCCCTCTCATTACGTGTGTCACCAAGCACAGCAGCGCTAGAGGGGAGCTGCTTTGACGGGGTCTCCAGGCTGCTTGTAATGAGGTGGTTTGCCAGCGCGGGGCCGAGCTTCCTGACCCCCACACGCCGACGCCCAAGTGTCCGGATCTGCAGAGCGGGTTCTCTCTTTGGCGGAGCTGTGGCCCAGGGGCACGGAGCTGGCCGGGAAGATGAGGACCGGGAGGACGCCCAGGGAAGTGAGACATGCCAGGTCCACCAGCTCTTTGGTTTTCTGCATGATAAACAAGACAATCGCTCCCGGTAAACTTCCAGCTCTGCCTGGATGTAGGACCGGAGCTCTGGGAAGTGATAGCTCGCAGAGCCTCGCTCGGTACAGGCTGCCAGCATGCGCGCCAACTTCCATCAAAGCCTGAGGCCCGAGAGGGGTGTCCGGGCCAGGAACCGGTCACCTTCCAATGCAGACGCACGGACTTCGTGTACACTCAGCTTCGCCCGGGCGTCCCTGGAGGGGTGTGAGCCCATGACTCGGTCTCCCTTCTGCAGACAGAGGATCCCCTAGTAACTAGGCTGAGCTGGATCCTGGGGGGAACTCGGCACCTGGCCTTCCGGTGGAATCTGAGACACTCAGCCCAAAGGCCACAGAAATGGATTTAAGTGAGTGACCTCAGTGGCAGATTCGGATTCCAAACTGACCAAGGCCAATGTGTTCAATCTTTTTATTTTGTTAAGCCTCTTGATGCTCCACGTGAGAAAGACGGGCTTTCTACTCTTGTGAAGAGTTGCCAGCCCAGAAAGCCACGGGGGCTGTAGTACCTGTCCTAGAGGGTCACTGCGAGTCGGCATCGACTTGGTGGCTGGAGCTGGACTTGGGATTTATTGTGATGGTGGTATGGTCCTCTTTCAGCTCGTCATCAGTTTGGGAGGGTGGTCCTTTCTTGTGCATGGCTTCAGGGAGGGCTTCCTGGAGGAGGGGCCACCAGCGGCACCCAAAGCAGAGAGAGGCATGAGGAGACCTGGGGGTGGAAAGCAGTCTGCGCATACTCAGCAGAGCCACCTGTTGTGGGTCTTCTCGCTGATGAGCATCGGGTTGGAAGGGATTACATCCCACGCCGTCAGCTGGGCCTGCAGCCTGAGGTGGGCTGGGCCTGAGCGCGGTGTGCCGAGGGGATCCACGGCCAGGCTTCTCATAGCGCAGCCAGCTCCCGACAAAGAGATGAACGCCTAGCCACGGGGCGGCTCTTCCTGCCCACTGTGCTCCCTGGCAGGGCCTGGCTGCTCCCACGCAGGGCTGGAAGGAGGCACAGGGACACGGGTCTGAAGAGAGGGTGGCTCGGCCTCTTTCCCTCCAACTTTTCAGAGCCAAGCAAGCCTGCTGGTCTGCCGGCGGGGCACAGCCCGGGTACGTCGCCGCCAATAGCCAGCACAAGCCGGGTTCTATGAGACCAGCACAGCCATGCCTCGGGGGATTTGCATGTTCAGTTCCAGGCCATCACAGGAAAGCTACTGTGGAGATACATCCAGTCACTCAGAGTTTTTTGTTTGCTTGCTTGTTTTTCTTCTGTGCATAGAAAACACCTGGACCCACTAGCTACGAGGTCAGCGGTTCAAACCCACCAGCGGCTTCACAGAAAAAAGATGAGGCTGTCGGTCTACCCCATGATGACCTGAAGCCTCAGACACCTACAGGGGTGGTTCTGCTCGGCCCTATGGGGTCCCTGGGAGTCGGCATCAACTCGATGGTGGTGAGGGCATGGCCCATTAAATAGGGAGTCGGGATGGCGTGGTCCCAGGGCTGCTAAAATCGACGTTGGAGGTTCAGACCCGCCAGCCAGTCCACAGGAGAAAGAAGAAGCTGTCTGCTCCCCTAAAGTTCTCCAGCCTCACAAACCCTACACGGGGTCACCGCAGGCTCGCTGCTGGGGCAGTGGGCTCCCAGCAGCAAGGCCGGCACTGCGACTGCATCGCTGCTTCTCAGAACAAGTCAGGCTTTTGCTGCGCTTGCAGAAAGTACAGCCCGGGGCCATTCTTCTCTGTCCTAGAGGGTCACTGGGATAAGGAGTCAACTCACTGGCTGTGGGTGATTTCTGTCTGTTGCCTGTCTGTATTCTGTTACCAGCCTGCAATAGCATTGTGCAGAAGCAAAATATAAATGGGTTTCACCCAAATGTTTTGTGTGTGTGTGGCGGGGAAAGCCAGAATTGGAAGGCAATGGGATTTTCCATGAACTTTTCAAAGCCGAGTTGTATTGTGAGGACGACCAACCTGGGACACCAAACCGCAAGGAGCGCACAGGCTGCTGGGAAAGGTGAAAACGCAGGCTCTACACAGTGCGGTGAAGTGCAAGTCAGAATCCCGAGGAGTTCCCGTGCCTTCCTCAATCCTGAGTTTCACACTCTCAGGTCTGATAGAGGAGCCCTGGTGACACCGTAGGCTGCACACTGCGCTGCTAACCACAGGGTCAGTGGTTCCAGCCCATCAGTCTCCCAAGCCCATAAAGATGAGGCTGTCCACTCCCATAAAGATTTACAGCCTCAGAAATGGAAGGGGCACTTCTGCCCTGGACTCCACTCAATGGAAGTGAGCTCTGAGTTTCGGAGACTCTGCCATAAACTGGGCGGAGCTGCCCACTCAGAGGGGAGAGAAGGACATTCTGCCGCCTGGAGGAACAGAAATCCACCCATTTCTCACGACGCCGGAGACTGACTGTTCAGATCAGGGCCTCAGCCTTGTAGATTCCTTCTGCGCGTCTTCCTCTGAGGTTCTGATGTCTGCCTGAGGTCCTCGATGCTCCTTAACATCTCCCGAGCCCCACCCCAGCCCCGCCCACCCAGGTAAGGTCTCTGCTTGTTCTGCTCTGCTTATAACTCGGAAGGGATTGCATTTAGGATCTGCTTTGTATTGGTATGATTGCATGAACACAACAAAAGTCCCAATTTATCTAGAGTCATATCTAAAACTCGCTGCCTATGTTAGTCCGGATAGAGAACAAATTCAGACACAACCATATGTGAATAAGAAAGAGCTTTATATACAAGAGCAATTGAATATTGAGAAAGCATCCCATCCCAAGTCAGATCAAGTCCATAAGTCTGATAGTAGCCCATATGCCCAATACCAATCTACAAAGTCCTCTTCAGACTCATGAAACACATGCAATGACGCCAAATGCAGGAAAATCACAGACCAGTGGGTGGGAATTCTTGTGGATCCAATGGTTTTGTAAGCATCTCAGTGCTGGTGTGGGTCTCTATGTGGCTTCTCTGGCTCCAGAGGTCTGGTTGCATCAGGGTAGGTCCAGGTGGCTTCTCCAGCTCCCAGGGTATAGCACCATGTGTCTTGTCAGTAGAGTGTCTCCTAGGGTTGGAGACAGAGAGCGAGAGTGAGAGAGAAGTGTCTGTCTCCCGCCTCCAAGGAGGAAATACTGGATTTCCCAGAATTCTTAGGTGAAGGCCATGCCCACACAGAGGCCTCATTGGCTATGACCAGATTGACAGACTAGACTCCACCCCTTCACTCTTAATCCTTTCCAGTTCTAAATTGACACCAGATGATGTAATGACCACACTGCCATCGAGTCCACTCTGTCTCCTGGGGGCCCCTGTGGGACAGAGCTGCACACCAGTGTTTCTCAAAGTGGGCAGGACCATGCCATCTTGCCCACTGGCATGATTGTGAGGGTGGAGAGGGACGTGGCGGTGGGGGGGCTTCAAAAGCAAGTATCGGCACTTTATCCTGGCTGATGAGCTCTGGCACACAAGCATTTTACTGGGGACAGGAGGGCCCATTAAGTTTGGGAGCCATGGGAGCAGTGAGCCTCAGCCTCTCCCTTGCACAGAGGCTGGTGGTTTCAATCAGTTAATCTGGAGGATAGTAGCCCTATGCTTAACCCACTGTACTACCAGGCTGTCATAGAGAGTCCTCTTGACGGTTACAGGAAGAAGAGGAGGAAGAAGGAAGCCAGTGTCATTGGGGAGATCCAGGCCCATAGCAACCCACTAGGAGCAGCTCCTTAAGGCTCTGAGACGGTCCGTCTTTCAAAGACCATGGTTTCATCTCTCTTTCTTGGTGCAACTGGTGGGTATGAACACAAATTTAACCCACAGCACCACCAGGGCCCTGTTTGTAGGCACAGGGGTTAGGATGTCCATATGTACTGGGGGGCGGGGGACAATCCAGTTCACAGTAGGGGAGTAGTCTCCACCCCCTTTGATCTGGCCGGTGGACAGTCACATTCACAAGCAATGCGGAGTATCTGAGAAGTATGTCACTGTGTTTGACAGGGTTCTCTAGAGAGGCAAAACCAGAGTGCTAATAATTCTCTGTATATTTATACAGAGAGATAGATGTATAACATAAGAAATAAACCATTAATTAAATTATAAAACAATACAAATGGTTCAGTGCAGCTCAATCCCGTCAGACAGTTGTGAGACACTGGCAGTCCTTCAAGTTTTGAGGGTAGTCATCTGTAGAGCAAGTCAGGCTATCTGGTCACAGGCAGCAAACAGCAAGGCAGGTCGCCAACAGTCAGTCAGATGACAGGGTCCGACAGTCCCCAGCTCAAGAGATGTACATTCCAAGGGTGTGGCGAAGCAGGTCTTGAAGGAACCTCAAATTACAGTGACACCGTCCACGGGTTAGGTGTCCCACAGGTAGTGTATCTTGCAAATGGAGGCACAGAACAAGCAAGGCATCCCACACTGGTCCAATGATCAAAGAGCAACAGATAAAAAAGGCAAGGCTCGTCGAGCCATTTCTCTCTCCACCCTTCAATTAATCCCACATGTGTGTATCGCCAGGTTGGCACCATAAACAAACTGCCTCAATCAGACCACAAGGAGTCTCACACTTCTCCCGGGGCCTCTTGGAACGCCTTCTCTGGGAGCCCTGAAGCACTATGGGAAAAGTCCGGGAGGCCTGGGGTGGACGTACCTGAGAGGCCATGTGTTGGTTCTCTGCTCAGTAGTGCTCCTCTTCCTGCTGGACCCACCAATACGGCAGGCATGTGGGAGACAAGGCTTCTTGGACCGCTGGGCAACAATGAGCTACTTCAATCCGAGCCAAACGGAGCCCTGCAGAGCCCTGCCTGAAAACCCCACCAATGAAGCTGTGAGCTGTAAGAAATGAGTGCCCGTGAAAGTTGACCAAGCTCAGGGGTTACTCTGGCTCACACACCTGGTTTCCGGCATGTGCTGTTGGATTAGGGTTGTGACGAATTATGCCCACTCTTAACCATCTCATGCTGCTCCAACAACAACAACAACAACAACAGAAGTGCCACAAGTGAGTGGGTGGCTGTAAACCACAGAAGTGTGTTTTCACCGGTTCTGAACCTCTAAACCACAGTCTCTGCCGGTCGATTCATTCGGTGGGCTTCTCTCCTCATTTGTGGTATCGGCTGGCCATCCTTGGCTTTCTCTATTTGTAGATGGGTCCTCGCGTACCTGTCTTCCCCGTGTGTGTGTGTGTGTGTGTGTGTGTGTGTGTGTGTGCGTGCCTACCCTGCTCTTCTTATGAGACCCCCGAGAGGTGATTAGGTAGATGATGGGACCTCACTGAGTCAGCCTCAGAAAACCCCAATATCCAAATGGGATCCAATTCACAAGTAGAGGGACTGTGGCTTCCATAGCTATTTTAGGGGAGACAGCTCAACTCTTTAAAAAATCATTTTATTGGGGACTCCTACAATTCTTATCACAACCCACCCATCCATCCATTGTGTCAAGCACATTTGTACATTTGTTGCCATCATCGTTTCCAAAACACTTGCTTTCTACTTGAGCCCTTGATATCAGCTCCTCGTTTTTCCCTCCCTGCCTCCTGAACCCTTGATAATTTCTAAATTCTTATGAATTTTTCATGTCGTACACTGACCAATATCTCCCCTCATCCACTTCTCTGTTGTCTATCCCCATGGGAGGGGGTTCTATGTAGATCATTGTGATCGGTTCCCCCTTTCTCCCCAACCTTCCCCTTCCCCTCCTGGCATTGCCACTCTCGTTATTGGTCCTGAGGGTTCACCTGTCCTGGGTTCCCTGACACCCATGGGTCTTGTCCTTACCTGCTCTGGCCGGCAGCATGAGCGCATGCACACACAGGAGCATCCAGTGACATGAAACCTCGCCTTCGAATTGATTGCTCCACCTCGATCACGTCCAGAGAAGTGGCCCTGAAACCAATGTCACATTTTATATCTGGGTGAGGGAGCGGTAATCAGAGTGGGAAAGCTACAGGTCACAGGCCTGTTAGAAGCTAATCTCCTTCCGGGCAGCACACATGTTGCCCAACAACTGACTCCCTTGCCCACAAAGTTGTAGCTATGGGTGCCTGGCTCAGAGAGGGTGGTCAACCTCCCCGCTTTGCAGAGAGTAATGCAAACTCCTGCACCCAGATCCTGAAAGGGCTTGCTCCCCCTCTTCCAAGTATCTCTGCGCAGAGCCTTGACCCAGAGTTTGTTCCATCCCCATTATCCTCCCCGCTCCCCTCCTCAGTTTGAAACAATCGGTTCTATTCTGGCCCCGCCTCTGGATCGGCCAGGGCAGAGCCTGCTCGAACCTGCTCAGAGCTTCTGCACAGAACAGAACGAGGTGGGCGGCGGAGGGCGACCCTGGCTGATCCACTCATGCCCCAAGATGGAGCTGTTGAACGGGGCCCGCCCTGATCCGGAAGCGGCTTCTCCAGGAGCCTCAGAAGTGAAGACTCCAATATAGATGCTCCGTCTGACAGCCCGGTCCCTCAGGGATGCCATGATGCACTGCCTAGTCGCCCAGGATATTTAGATTTCTCAACGTGTGCAGTCTTCCCCACAGAAGAGATGAAATCCCAACCCAGGGACAGACGCATGCGGAGCGAGGGGCGAGGAGCTGTCAACACAGCGATCCCTCACCGGCCTCAGCTCGTTAGAGCCACGGCTCCTGGGCGGGCGCTCAAATTGCGAAAACATCTGCCTCCTTGGAGGTGTGTGGAAAGGGAGGAAATAAACCGAGGCCACACGTGGTGGTGATTCTAAAGTCTGCTTGTTGGGCCTGCTGACGGGATTCTCGTTAAGCTTTTCCGGTCAGATGCCATCTCTTCCCAGGATGACAGCTTCAGGAAAAGACGCACTCCCGGGACCACGGGTATAAACACAGTGCTCTGCTCCTAGTCTGTCTGTCCTGGAAGAAGGACAGCTAGCCTGCTCCTTGGAAGAGAGGAGGGTGGAACTTCACCTCCCATAAGGTGGACATGTGGAGCAGGGCTGGTCAGTGATTGGTCCTATTGAACACGGGCTCACCGGGAGTTGGGACCAATCAGACATCACCTAACAACAGTGATTTCATATCAAAGAGGGGCAGGGGGCTAAGTATGGGCGGCTAACCAGAACGTGCGTGGTTCAAACCCACCCAGAGCCTCCTCGGGAGAAAGACGAGGCAGGGGGGTTCCGTCCCGTCTTGGAGCTTCAGACACTTTGGGAGGCGATTCCACTGCATCCTGCCAGGCCTCTCTGAGTCAGAATGGAGCCAACAACGGTGGGGGTTGGAGTGGGAATGGGATCCATCTAAAATGTAAATAAGTCCAAACATCCTTTGGGATCAGGAAAGAGGTTTCACCGGCAGGGGCAGGAGGTCTGACCCTGACTCGGTCAGGGCCCGGGGAGTGCCCGTGGGACGAGGCCACTTCCCCATGGTCTGAAAGAACCCACCATTTGGGTTTCCGCGACAATCCTTCTTCCTTGGGGGTAAAACAAGGAGCACTCTCCTCTCAAAATAACCCCCCCCTCCCCCTGTGGGTGCACAGTTAATGTATGAAGGGTGATTCGTCTCCGGCTGTGGGAAGAAAAACCATCATTTCTGGGGGTGCAGAGATTCCCGGGGAAAGAAGCCCACGAGACAGTTTTGACCCATTGACGAGCGCTGTCTGATCTGCTCCCCGAGGTGCTGTTTCCCTAAATCTATTAGACTTTTACAGTCCTCCAGGATGTGCAGCCTGGAGATGCTCGATCACACGGTATTAGCTTGACAATGTAATGGACTGCCGTCTCTTATTTTCCCAGGGCGCACCCTGTGTGACCTTGAGACTGAGCCACACTTTAAAATCCTCTGCCCAGCTTTGCCGAGAGAAATACCACCCCCAAGAAGAGACGTCCTGGCCAGGGCCAGCAGACCCCTTTGGGCTGGAAGGAGGGGAGGGGCTTGGAGTGAGGGAGGGAGCCCTTGGGCTTCAGCGAGCTGGGGGTCAGGCTGCTAACGGAGAGGCTGGTGGTTCAAGTCCACCTGGGACTCCAAGGGAGAACCACGAGGCTGCCTGCTGACGGAGATCAGTCCATCGCAAACGGTCAACTATGGTAGGAGGCTGCTTATTGTTGTGATTTAAAAAAAAATCAAGATGAAGGTTTTCATACCAAAGGAAATAGACGTTGACGGTTGTCGAGGAGGTGGGGCAGGGTGGAAGGGAAGCAATGGGAGAGAGTGGACAGGTGCTGCCTTGCAGGAAGGAGACGCTCAGGTGCTGTAAGGCAGGGAGACATCACAGGAGGGGAGGGCAAGCGGAGGGAGGGTTTGATGTCCGAAGCCCTCCACAGATTCTAGCCCATGGCGGCCCCGTGCACAACGGAACCAAACACTGCTAGGTCCTGGGCCCCTCACCAGGGTTCCAGCCACATGTCTGTCCATCTCCTTGGTCTCATAAGTCGCTTAAATTGCTGAATACAAAACTGATGATCTCAAATGTTAAGTCCCCACCTAATTCACAATAGAAAAAAAAAAAAAACCTTTTTTTTTTTTTTTTTAAACAAAAAGATGCTCATCCTGGGAGCTGGCTGGGGCAGTGCGACTCCATCCCACAGGGCCGTTGTGATGAGGGAAGGAGGGGACCACATGGGTTTGGCTTGCTTTGAGGGAGAGAGAAGTCCCAGAGGCTGAGCCAGATGGAGAGGGGAATCAAGGAGACACCACCTAATCATAAGGACAGAGCCCTGGGGTGCTGGTGCTGGACTGCTCACCGCCAGGTAGGTGGTTCAAACCTGCCTACCTCTCCACGGGAGAAAGATGAGGCGTCTGCTCTCGTGGGGATCTACAGCCTTGGAGACACTGTCCGGGGGCCCCATGAGTCAGAATGGACTCGGGAGCCAAGGGGTTTTCTTGCTGTTGACCTTGTGCCAGCCACTGCCCTCCTGAGACAGGCGATGTCCTTGTTCGATAGACAGGACACCGAGGCTCAAATATATCCAGTGGCTTCCTAACTCGCGCTCACCGGCCAGCCAGGCCTGGCCCCATTTTCCCGGTGAAAAAACTCCTGCGTGGCTGTCCCCTGCTGGACTCTGCTAGGCTTCTCACCGAGGCCTGGGCGAAGGCCCACAGCGGTCAGCTTTCCACTCACCCCTTCACACTGAGTTTGCTTCCCAGCATTGGCCGCAAGCCCCACACCACGGTGCGGCCCACCCCATGTCCTCCCTGCGCTACCCCTTCCTGTCCCTCCTCCCTGCCTGTCCACCCTGCTCTGCTGGTTTCCGGTGAGCACACGTGCTATCCTAATGTTGAGGGGGGCAAGTATTCACCCTGGACTTCTCTGATCCTTAGAGACCCATCTGTCTATCACCCCCCCCATAGACCTGTCCAGCTACTGTTCCCCTTTATCATTCCCTATAGACCTATGCATCTACTCTTCCTGTCTACCATTCCCCTATAGACCTGTCCAGCTACTGTTCACCCTACCGTTCCCCTATAGACCTATGCATCTACTCTTCCTGTCTACCGTTCCCCTATAGACCTGTCCAGCTACTGTTCCCCTCTATTGTCTCCCATAGACCTGTCCATATACTATTCCCCTCTATGGTTCCCCTATAAACCTGCCCATTCATTGTCTGACAGAAAGTTGATCTACAGGGATTTGTTCGCTTACAGGTCCATAGGGTGACTGAAGAGACATCAGCTCAGGGGTTCCAGCAATCTCTGCTCAATCTCATTTATGATTTTGAGTTTTATTTTGTTCCTAATCCACCCCCCCTCTATCTAGGAACTTCTCTTGGGATCTCCCTGGGCTAGCAAGGATGGGGCCCATTTTATAGAGGAGAAAACTGAGGCTCAGAGAGGTTAAGTAAGTTACCAAAGGTCAACCACTGCATGTGTGGCAGCACATGGAATTGAACCAAGGTCTCCCTGGCCCTTGGACACGGTGCTGTGAGGTCTGCCTGAGGGCAGTGTCTGCTCCTGAGAGGGGCAGGTCGGGTGTGGGCTGAGCTCCTCCCACACGGCTGCCTGCCGTGCTGTGTGCTTTCCCAGCTCTTTCAAGTGCTCACCCTGAACCAGGGCCAGGCACTTCCTCCAGGGACTACTGGCTGTCTCCCCTCCATCCTCCAAAGGGGCTGATGTGGGACCTCTCTGCATCATTCCAGGGAGGGGACAGCTTGTGCCCTCAGACCAGCTGGCTCATTCTCAGACTCCCTGGACCTAAGGATCCCATCTCTACAGAGTGTAGAGCCTGTAGCCTGGCGGAGCTGAGATTCCCCAGGGACCAAGGAGAAGGTGAACCATTACTGACAATGTAACAGATTAAGTTGTTGTTGACTCAGAGTAGCCTCATGTGTAACAGTAGGAAACACTGGAGTCCTGGGGCTGGAATCAGGGTGGGGCCAGCGGGCTATCAGTTAAGTTGATGAAGTCACTCTCAAGGCGGGTCTGTCCTGGTCCAAATCCCTTCTGAGAAAGACAAACAGGCAGCAATACACACAGATCAGGAAAGACACTATGTAGGTATTGGCTCAGCAGCCAAGGAAGCCCAGAAACTCCTGGGGCCCCCAGAAGCTGAGTGGACAAGTGAGGGTCTTCCCTCCCAAACTTACCGCCCTCACCTCGATGCTGACTCACAGCGAAGCTGTCGGGCAGAGCGGAACTGCTCCTGTGGGTTTCTAAGACTGTGGATTTCTACGGGGGCAGACAGCCTCACCTTTCTCTTGGGGAAGGACTGGTGCATTCGAAATGATGGCCTGGTGGTTATCAACCCAACACATAACCACTGCCTCACCAAGGCCCCCTGAGCCATGGCCAGGCAGTCCTGCTGGCATGCTGAGAGGGCCCCCAGCTCAGTTACCCTGAGACACTCCACCCCTGCTCCCACAAGTGCACCCACTGTGGCCTTCTCTTCCGGTAACCCTCCGTGAAGTAGTTAGTTTCTTGTGCCAACCTGGCCACTAAACACGTGTGGGGTTAATTGAAGGACGGAGGGATAAATGGCTCAGTGAGGCTCACCTTTCTAGTACTTGGGTCTCTTGCTTTCTGATGGTCGGACCAGGGTGCAGCTGCCTTAGCGAGTTCCCTGCTTCGGCTGGCAAGGCTCACTTCCTGCAAGACATCTCTGAGGAGAAGTCACATGGACTTGCCCCAATGCAGCCCTGGGCACTGGAGCAGCCATGTGGAGACCCCTGCCAACAGTGAGATGCTTACACATTCACTGACTTGGCTTTCCTCCTGCAGTTGGCATCATTGCATCTGTTTTGTGAGATGGGGGAGAACTTTGTGGATTGGTGTTGGACGTATGGGTTAATGCTGGACTTGTGGGCTTGAGCAGCACTGAATTGGGATGCTTTTTTGATGTGCATTTAACCTTTATATAAAACTCTCTCTTATACATGAGTTTCTGTGGATTTGTTTCTCTAAAGTACCCAGACTAACACACTTGGACACTGAGCTCTAGTGGGCAGTGGACACAGACTCTGGCCAGGTGCAGCGTTGCAGAAATTTGCTCCCAGATTCACGTCTCCTGCAAGCCACAAAGGCTTTAATTATTGAAGACTGATTCTCCGGCTGACTGGCTCATCGGGCGTGGAAAGAATGAAGTGTCAACGGGCCATGCCTCTATCTGCCGCCGCCGCCGGACAGCTCGAGTAACACCAGCCGAGGACTGTTTCCTGGTTGGGCGAAGAAGACCAGGGCGGACTTGTGTTCTAGAACCCCGGGCTGGCGTGTCCACTGCTTTCCTGGGGACCCCAAGGGGACTTCTAAAGAGAAGGTGCTCATGGGGCCAGGGCAAGACTGGGAAGCAGGTCAAGATGTGTTTGATGTGTCCCTAAGAGGTCCTGCCCCCCATGGGCATATACAGCCCCTCCAAGCCTGTAGCCCCTTGGGGCCCAGGCTCCCCCCAAGCCTCCTTGCCCTTGGCCCTAGGTGCTGGCCTTCTGCAAAGTCAACATGGGGGCAGGGGGTAGGAGCAAGTCTCATCCTCAATAACTAAATAAATACATACTGCCTTCAAGTCCTTTCTGACTCATAATAACCCTATAGAGCAGGGTAGATTTTCCCAGTGGGTTTCTTTTGGGGAGTAGAAAGCCTCCTCTTTATCCCGAGGAGCAGCTGGTGGTTTCAAACCACTGACCTTGAGGTTAGCAGCTCAAGGCATAACCACTATGTCACAGGGCTCCCTAAGTCCCATCCTACACAACCCTGAGGCCATCGATGGATGGGGTGGAAGCCAATTTCGGCACGTTGTGCACACCATAACTCACACAATTAGAAATACTGGTGGCTCGGCTTTCAGGCAGACACTATCCAGGTCTGTAAGGAGGACCGTCACACCAAGGAGGTCCCCACGCCTTCGCATGGTCAACCATGCGGCCCTAGGGGCAGCTGTGCCCAGGAGAATTTGCAGGATGCAGGAAGGGTCAGGGAAGAGGGACAATGGAACAGGAAGCCCAGGGAGAACGGGGAGGAGTGGGCTGTTCCCTTGATATGAGCCTCTCTGGAAGTGGCACAGTGCTCACACACTGGGCTGCTGACAGCAAGGTCAGCAGTTCGAACCCGTCAGTCACCCTGTGGGAGAAAGATGAGGCTGTCTTCTGTCACAGAGACTGGCCGTCTTGGAAACCAGCAGGGACAGCTCTCCTGGTCTTGTCGGGTCACTGTGAGTTGGGCTTGGCTTGGTGGCAGTTGGTTTGGGTTGGTGCATCTACCTGTGTTAACTTCCTGAACTCTGCTTCTCTAGAGCGCCCTAGCCAAGCCCAAAGGTAGTATCTATCTGTATATCTATCTATCATTTATCTATTTACCCATCATCTACCATTCATCTATCTATCTATCATCGATCTATCCATCATCTATCATCTACTATCTATCATTCATCTATATATCTATCATCGATCTATCCATCATCTATCATTCATCTATCTATCTATCATCTATCTATCAATCCATCCATCATCTATCATTTATGTATCTATCATCTATCCATCATCTATCATTTATGTATCTATCATCTATCCATCATCTATCATTTATCATTCATCTATGTATCTATCATCTATCCATCCATCATCTATCATTTATCCTGCACCTAGCTATCTATCCATCACATGTCTATCATCTATCATTCATCCATCCATGCAACTAGTTACTTACTTCTTAACTTACTTATTTACTTGCTTACTTATCTGTATACATACCTATTTATCTGTGGTCAAACTTGTTGTGTCACCCTGCACCCCCTCCTGAGATGACATCATCAGTCTTGAATGGACTCCAAATACATCTTCCTGTTTTACTAGCTTGTCTCAGATCTGAGACGGGACTCTGAAGCTGTCCCACAATGCTGGCCAGGTTCTGATCCTCAGAAGAACAGAAGAGACCCCTGTGAAGATGTTCACCTCCTCAAAGCTGTCTGTTTGGTCCAAAATAAATAAATAAATAGTCTAATTTGGGGGGGGGGGAAGTGAGGGAGAAAAAAATGTTAAAGAAGAAAGAAACAAACAAACGGACCTTAATTACCAGTGAATGAAGCAACTCTCAGAACATATGGCTTTGTGTTTTGCCAATAGTCAAGCGCAATTTATTACTTTATTATTATTGTTGCTGTTAATCTTGGCTTGAAAGCCGCCAAAATGAAAATCTCAAACCCTCTCGCTCCCTCCCTTCCTGTCCTCTCTCCCTCTCTCCCTCCATCTCTCCATCTCCCTCTCCTCCCTCCCTCCCTCCCTTCCTGTCCTCTCTCCCTCTCTCCCTCCATCTCTCCATCTCCCTCTCTTCCCTCCCTCCCTTCCTGTCCTCTCTCCCTCTCTCCCTCCATCTCTCCATCTCCCGCTCCTCCCTCCCTCCCTCCCTTCCTGTCCTCTCTCCCTCTCTCCCTCCATCTCTCCATCTCCCTCTCCTCCCTCCCTCCCTTCCTGTCCTCTCTCCCTCTCTCCCTCCATCTCTCCATCTCCCTCTCCTCCCTCCCTCCCTCCCTTCCTGTCCTCTCTCCCTCTCTCCCTCCACCTCTCCATCTCCCTCTCCTCCCTCCCTCCCTTCCTGTCCTCTCTCCCTCTCTCCCTCCATCTCTCCATCTCCCTCTCCTCCCTCCCTCCCTTCCTGTCCTCTCTCCCTCTCTCCCTCCATCTCTCCATCTCCCTCTCCTCCCTCCCTCCCTTCCTGTCCTCTCTCCCTCTCTCCCTCCATCTCTCCATCTCCCTCTCCTCCCTCCCTCCCTTCCTGTCCTCTCTCCCTCTCTCCCTCCATCTCTCCATCTCCCTCTCCTCCCTCCCTCCCTTCCTGTCCTCTCTCCCTCTCTCCCTCCATCTCTCCATCTCCCTCTCCTCCCTCCCTCCCTTCCTGTCCTCTCTCCCTCTCTCCCTCCATCTCTCCATCTCCCTCTCCTCCCTCCCTCCCTTCCTGTCCTCTCTCCCTCTCTCCCTCCATCTCTCCATCTCCCTCTCCTCCCTCCCTCCCTTCCTGTCCTCTCTCCCTCTCTCCCTCCATCTCTCCATCTCCCTCTCCTCCTCCCTCTGTTTGGAAGACACAAAAGAAAGAGGGTCTCAAAACCAAGGGGGATGGGGGACCGCAGATCAGAGGAGACACCCTGACCAGCAAACCCGCTTTGTCACAGGCTGACATTATGGGGGCCTATGAAGTCGCCTCCACAACGGCCTCTCGCTCCTGCGGCGAAGAAACAGCACTTTCCTTTGTTTGAAAAGCCTGCTTTGATACCTCAGAAAGAATTTGCTTTTCTGATGGCGAATTTGTTCTCCTCTGGCCACCGGGCGCTGCTTGCATCTGAACCAGTATTTGGAAGGGATCGCTCTTCCTCCTTCCCCTCTGCCGCTCCCGCAGGTGCCAGGGAAGAAGGAGACTCACTTGGGAGAAGCCTGTCTTCCCCGCAAGCCCAGGGGAACCTGTGGTTGAAGATACTTGCTCACACATTAGCTTCTACATCCCGAAAAGTCACACTTCCCCCGTTTGCTGCCAGTGACCTGGACGGTCCCCTGAGTGGCCCAAGTCCTTGCCTGGCACCAAGAACTAAGCACATGACTGCAAACTAGAAGGTGGTCTGTTGGCATCCACCCAGCAGTGCCGCGGAAGAACGGCCTGGCTAAGCCTGCATCAGAAAAGTCGCAGCCGCAATACTCCGGTCGACCTTGTGAGCCACGCCCTCGCCTACCCTGAGACCAGGAGCACTGGGTGGCACCCCGCTACCGTAGACAGACCCTGCCAGAAAGGACAAAGAATGTGGGACCCCACTTCAAACACCAAAACAATTTAATTTCATTAAAAAAAATACTACATCGGATAGGCTATTGTTGTAAGGAGAAACACTGAAGGGGAATGTGACAGGACTCTGAGGACCACCGGGAAGCCAGCGAGGGACGGCGGGGGTGGGGCCAAGGAGAGGGCGCTAGAAAATGTGGGGTTTAACACAAAAACTATGCATAAGAAATGAAATATATCAAATAAAGATCGCTTCATTGAGAAAACAGAAACAAAACTCACCCTCCAGATCCCTCACCGCTCCGATCCAAACACCGGTCGGTCGAAGCCACTGGAAAATGAGGAGAAGTGAATTGGAAGTGGGCATGCCATCTTTAACGGCATCCAAGTTCTTCTCACGCCTTAAAAAGGACAAGAGATACAACAGCGCACTACGATCCGGTCGACTCGGCTCCTAGCAAGTGCAGAGCGCCCAGCAGAACTGGCCCTGAGGGGCAATGCATCCGTCCTTTCCTGCCCCTTAATGCTGAGCTGGTGGCCCGAAAAGCTCCATGCAGTGTGAATGTCCCCCCATGGACAGCCTTAAAGAGCAGGTGAGGGGACAGTGTTCTGCAGTTCCCCAGGAGAGGGGCAGGGTGGGCATGGGGGTCTACACAGAGAGGCAGGTGTTGGGGTGGGACACCCACTGAGAATCGCAGCAGCAATGGCTCAAGGGTGGCGGGGCCGGACGCAGTGCCACCCAGGCGTGGTGAGGCGCTTTTTCAGGGTGGGTGGTCATTTCCGGATGACCCTTTTACTCTGTTAGCATGCAGAGGCCCCTGAGCCCGCTAAATGGTGTGAGCAGGCGTCTCTCCCCGGCCCTGTGAGGTCCTTCTGTGGCTAAGTGGGCAGATCCAAGTGC
Organism: Tenrec ecaudatus; assembly: GCF_050624435.1. Taxonomy (NCBI): domain Eukaryota; kingdom Metazoa; phylum Chordata; class Mammalia; order Afrosoricida; family Tenrecidae; genus Tenrec; species Tenrec ecaudatus. Next base: position 139,825,224 of record NC_134541.1, on the reverse strand, counting down.
ATTAATGCTCTTGGGGGTAACTCCTTAAAGCCTCCTGGACAATGGCCCGCCAAGGCCCTGCCTCCTTTACAAGCGGCCTCGCTGCGGGCCATAATGCACTCTGGAAGCTTGGGCATCAGCTGGCTGCAGCGCTGCCCCCCCTTTCCCCCCCGCCCCCGAGAGACCGTGGCAGTAATGGATGGATGTTTTATTAATCCTGGTGACTGCCTGGTCAGCCTGACTCTGGATGTCAACCCCCTGTGGGGACCCACTTCCAAGGAGCCTCTGGAGATGCCCTGTTCCTTGGTCCTGTGCAGTTGATTCTGACTCATAATAAGGTGATCAGATTTTAACATTGGTAAAGCGGGACACCAGTGGGACACCATTGATAAAACTCATATCCTGGTGAAATAGCCACATGACAGCCGAAAACCGTATACCCCAGCTTGTCGTGCATTCTTTCCAAAAATAGGGACTTTTTAAAAACACCGCGGGACGCGGGAAAAATTGTTAAAAATCGAGATTGTCCCACCAAAAGCGGGATGTCTGGTCACCTTATCGTAGGATCCTGTGTACGGAACAGAACACAGCCGGTCAGCACCAGCCTCACAATCATTGCCCTCCTCTTTCTCTCTGCCTCTCCTTCCTGACCCAAGTGCCCTTCCCCAGGGACTGGTCTCTCCCGACGACACGCCCCAAAGCTATGAGACAGTCTGTCCACCCTCCTTCTGCCTGTGCTTCTTCCAGACCAAGACGGCTTTGTTTGCTCTTTGGGCAGCGCGCGGCTCAGTCAGTGCCCTTTGCCAACACGATCCCGCAAACACACCAAGCCTTCCCGCTCCATCGTGCAGCTCCCCACGACCTGGCGGCCTCTGAAAAGACCACGGCTTGGGTCAGTCCTTACAGGGACACCACTGCTCTTTGACGCCTGAAAGAGGTGCTGTCGTCCCTGCTGCTCCCCGGGTGCTGGCGGTGGGTCCAGGGGAAACGTCCGTCTTCTCTCTGTTTCTCAGGAAGGGCCTTGCTGCCGTCCAAACAACAGCTCAAAGCAACTCCCAGTGAAGCCGAAAGACAGGTCCCTCCCAGTGAGGATGCTTCAAGTGAATGGCACCCGTGGCCCACAGAAATGCCCCCGAGGAAGGAGACTTTGTTCTCAGCCCACTCCCCGCCACCTTGCCACCTGCAGACCCTCCCCTCCTCCGTGTTTCACAGCCGCCCCGGTGTCTGCACATTGGTGCTGCCGCTGTGGGGTCCATCAGCTCTGGCAGCTGAGTCAGGAGGGGGTGGTGGTGTGTGTGTGTGTTGTGTGTTCCTACTTCTCTAGGGAGCCCAGCCTAAGACTGGACTCGGAGGGGCGGGGCTGTCAGGTACTGTGTTAGTCAGGAGTGTGGCAATGCTTCTTGATTTCTAAAGGCAGAACTTCATGCCAACAAGCCATTTTGTGTTGAGAGGCATCCCAGCCCAGTCCAGCTCAACTCCGTAAGTCCGATGCAAGCTGGGACCCTCTTCAGCCTCACGTTGCTGCAGGCCAGTGATTGACTGACTCCCAGTTTCTCCTAAGGCCATGCCCACAAGGAGGCCTCATCAGGCTGTGACCTGCTTGACTGGTTGGATTCCACCTCAGCAACTTCATTCAAATTCAAGTTGACGTAAAATCCTCTAACCACCACAGGTACAAAGCAAGACACTGGGAATCAGCCCTGAGCTAGAAGACACTCACTCTGCCCTCATCACAGAGTCTAAGGAGAGAGTCACTCACTCACCTCTGTGTTAATTACTGATTGAGTGCCTACTGGGGACCTGGCATGGCTCTAAGGGACAAAGCTGCACAGGGACCCAAGTAGACGAAGACCACCCTGCTGGCAGGAGGGCCATGTTTGTGGTCATTACACAGTGTGGACAACGGTGAAAGGTGCCAAGCATTATGGAGATGCACAGTCTTAAGAGGTCTGTGATCGGCAGGGTTTTCTGGAGAAAAAACCAGGACACTCCTTGTGTCAGTCCGGGAAGACTAGAAAACCAAATCCAGGGAGACTCATATGTGTGTTAAGAGAGAGCTTTATATACAAGAGCAATTGAATATTGGGAAGACATCCCAGCCCAGTCCAGATCAAGTCCACAAGTCTGATATTAGCTCATATGTCCAATACCAGTCTATAATTACTCTTCAGACTCACACAACACAGGCAAGACACCACATGCAGGAAGATCACAGGCCAGTGGGTGGAAAGTCTGTGGATCCAGTGGCGGTGGAAGCATCTCAGTGCTGGCGGGGGTCTCCACGTGACTCCTCCAGCTCCAGGGCGCTAGCATAGCTCCATGTATCTTGTCATCAGGAATATGAAGCAGAGAGTCTGTCTGGTCTCCAGTGAGCTATTTATGTTGTGCCTCAAAATGAGGTCATTAAGCTGCAACCTGATTGACAGGCTAAACTCCACCCCTTTGCAAGCTGACAAAAGATTATGTAACAACCACAATGATTTTATCTATGTAATGTACATGAGAATAGGTTTTGCAGTGAGAAGCAATGTAATAGCTGATTAGTCCACACAACAGTACAGAGGGCTCAGTTCAACTCACTTCCTTGGGACAGTTAATAGACTGGGAGTCCTTCAACTCAAGAGGGCTGCTGGGTTCAAGGTCAAGGAAGCAGACAGCGGAGTCTTCCCTCAGGCAAGGCAGGCAGTGTCCACCCACAGGCAGCAAACAGCAGGGCAGTCACCAACAGTCAGTAGCTCAGGAACTTAGTGAAGCAGGCCCAGATGGGATATTGAACTCAAGCAATGCACGACGACAGGATCCACCAGCCTCAAGCTCAAGCGATGTATGCACCAGCAGCGTGGCGAAGCAGGTCTTGAAGGAGCCTCAAGCTCTAATGACCCAATCAATGGGTTGGCCTGACCCACAGGTGGTGTAGCTCACGGGTTGAGGCAGAGAACTAGCTCCAGTAGCAGCACGCTCCAGCATGTTCCAATCACCAGAGAGCACGAGAGATGGGGGCGGGCCTTGCAGAGTCATGTGTCTCCTTGCCCTCCAATCAAATTGCAACCTGATTAATCCCACATGTTCCTATTGGCCAGGTTGGCACAATAACCTAACTACCACGCAAGCCTTTGCCGGGATTCAACCAAACTCTCACTTGGCAGTAAAAGCAAACAGATACGTCCCAGCTGCACAACAAATAAGAGTTTATTCCCAGCAGCTGGTGGGAAGGTGGACCCAGAAGGAAGGATAAATGGAAAGACGAGAGACAGGGCAGATGATGGATGGAGACGCCGGTAAGTGCAGCGAACTGGAGCAGGCCGCTGAGCTTGTCTTGGTGGAGGGACAATCAGAATGGTCCTCAGCAACAAGGATGGCGGTGCTGCACCCCACGGACCTTGGACATGTGACCGGAAGGGCCCAGCCCTGGGCAAAGTAGGGGGTCAGCCAGAGAGGAAGCCCCTCCACAAGCTGGTGGGCACAGCGGCCGACAGTGACCTCGTGGCGTGTAATGAAGACAGTGAGGGCGGCACAGGGCGAGGGAACGCTCCGCTCTGCAGTCCATGGTCGCTGTGAGTCAGCACCAACTCCGTCCCACGGTGTCTGAGGGCACCCACGTCACTTCCTGAAGGCGGCATCTTTGTGACGATCAAATGGAAATGGCGACACAGAAAATGGTGAAACCAAGGAGGGAAAAAGAAAAGACACACACTCACAGTCCCACCCCCATGCTCCCCACACTCACACACACATCCACACCCCCACACACACTCACACCCACCCTCACCCAGCCCCCCCCACACACACGCCCACACCTCACCCCCATACTCCCCACACTCACACACACATCCACACCCCCACACACACTCACACCCACCCTCACCCAGCCCCCCCCACACACACACGCCCACACCTCACCCCCATACTCCCCACACTCACACACACATACACACACTCACACACGCACACGCCCACACCTCACCCCCATACTCCCCACACTCACACACATACACACACTCACACACACCCCACCCCCATACTCCCCACACACACACACACACACTCACACACGCACACGCCCACACCTCACCCCCATACTCCCCACACTCACACACATACACACACTCACACACACCTCACCCCTATACTCCCCACACTCACACACACTCACACACGCACATGCCCACACCTCACCCCCATACTCCCCACACTCACACACATACACACACTCACACACACCTCACCCCCATACTCCCCACACTCACACACACATACACACACTCACACACACCCCACACCCATACTCCCCACACTCACACACACATACACACACTCACACACGCACACGCCCACACCTCACCCCATACTCCCCACACTCACACACACTCACACTCACACACACTCACACCTCACCCCATACTCCCCACACTCACACACAAACCCCACCCCATACTCCCCACACTCACACACACATACACACACACACACTCACATCCCCCCACATACCATACACTCACACATCCACATTCACACAATTACACATATGCACTCACACCCCCACCCCCACAACACACTCACACCCACCCTCACCCAGCCCCCCCACACACACACACCTCACCCCATACTCCCCACACTCACACACACATACCATACACGCACACATCCATATCCACACACTTACACATATGCACGCACACCCCCACCCCACACTCTACACACTCACACTCACCCTCACCCACCCTCATCCAGCCCACACTCACACACACACACTCACACCCCACCCTCATACTCCACACACACATATGCACACACTCATACTCACTCACATGCACACACCCACAAACACAATTCACACATACAAACTCGCCCCACACTCACGCACACACTCACACAGCCACACACTTACAAATATGCACTCACACATACACACACACTCACCCCACCCCCATACCCCCATAACCCATACTCACATGTCGACACTTATGCACAATCATGCACACACTCACCTACTTACACTCACACTTACACACTCGCCCTACACACTCATGCACCACACACACTCACCCCCACCCTCACCACCACAGTCACACACACTCACACACACATAAACCTTCACACTACTCACACATACACACTCACACACACCCCATACCCCCACACTCACAAACATAATGCTGCATACACTCACACACCCACACACACACCTACACACCACCCCCCACACACGCACCCAAACACACTCACACCCACATACACACAGTACCACATATACACCCACACACTCACATACACCCCCATACTTGCACACACATACACACTCACACACACTTTCCTCCTGCATACACCCCATTCCACCCCACCCACACACTCACACACTCATGCACACGCACACACCTACACACAGGGCTGGCTTTTATCAAAACAAATGGAAGCGACAAGCTCGGCGAAGCCGGCTGTAAAGAGGGAGCAGGGGCACAAATAACATGGACAGAAAGGGCACAAATTACGGAAAGGGAAGGCAGGATTTAAACACAGGCTGGGGAGAAATTAAACAGCAATCAGAGGAGGCAAGGAACAGCTTCACCACAACACATCTGAGCACATAGATAAAATGAATCACTTTCTAGAAAAACACAGACTGTAAAACTTGGCGAAAGGAGATTTAAAAAACACACACAAAATATAACCATGAAAGAAACAGAATTGACTATTTAAAGTACCACCACCATTTGTATACCCTGCACACCCGCTCCAATACACCCCAGTCCTCATAGACTCCACTCTGCAATCACCCCACTCTCCATACACCCCACTTCCCATACGTACCACTCTCTTCATATACCCTTTATCCCATACACCTCAACCCCTATACATCTCACTCCACAGATACCCCATTATCATGATCACCTAGTCAATGCACACCCCATTCCTTATATACCTCACTCTTTCTCCATACACCTCACTGTCCATAGACCCTAATTCCCACACACCGCACTCGGCAGACACACCATTGTCCCTAAATTCCACTTCCCATACAGCTCAATCCCCACACCCCCCCACTCCCCACACACCCCACTCTCCATGCCCTTACTCTCCAAAGGGGTAGTGACGTCCTTAATCTCTGTCCACCATTAACCAGGCGTATCCACCCCCGTGATTGTGGTCACACGCCCACATCCTCCCATCTGCTGTCTCAGAAGAGTCCTTGTCATTGTTCACGGATGCCCTGGAAGGGATTCTGACTCATGGCGACCCTGTAGGACAGAGTAGACCTGCCCCTGTGGCTCCCCATGCTGTAAACATCACGGAAACAGAGTAGACCTTCCCCTGTGGCTCTCCCACGCTGTGAACGTCACGGAAACAGAGTAGACCTGCTCCCGTGGCTCTCCCACACTGTAAACGTCACAGACACAGAGTAGACCTGCCCCCGTGGCTCTCCCACACTGTAAATGTCACGGAAACAGAGTAGACCTGCCCCCGTGGCTCTCCCACACTGTAAATGTCACGGAAACAGAGTAGACCTGCCCCTGTGGCTCTCCCATGCTGTGAATGTCACGGAAACAGAGTAGACCTGCCCCCGTGGCGCTACTACGCTGTGAATGTCACGGAAACAGAGTAGACCTGCCCCGTGGCTCTCCCATGCTGTAAACGTCACAGACACAGAGTAGACCTTCCCCTGTGGCTCTCCCACACTGTAAATGTCACGGAAACAGAGTAGACCTGCCCCCGTGGCTCTCCCGCACTGTAAATGTCACGGAAACAGAGTAGACCTGCCCCTGTGGCTCTCCCACTCTGTGAATATCACAGACACAGAGTAGACCTGCCCCTGTGGCTCTCCCACACTGTAAATGTCACGGAAACAGAGTAGACCTGCCCCTGTGGCTCTCCCATGCTGTGAACGTCATGGAAACAGACAGCCTCCTCTTTCTCCAGAGGGGCAGTGGCTGGATTCAAACCACTAACCTCTCCACTAGCAGCAAGTGCTAAAGCACCACACCACCAGGGGTTCTCCGATGGAGATTTCATACCCACACAGAAGAACTACTTACAGGCTCTCCTGAGCTAACGTGTATGGGACCATATCTTCAAGTCTGTCCTCCATGGACCAGTTGGTGGATTTGAATCTCTAGCCTTTGGGTTAGCTTAACTGCTGTACTACCAGCCTAGACCTTGCATCAGAAAGGGACAGGGGGGTGGAAACAGACGGTCACTGGTTGTCCTTCTAATTAACCCAAAGGGAAACCCGCTGCCGTTGAGTTGACCTCCAACTCCTGGTGGCCCCATTGGGCAGAGTGGAACTGGCCCATAGAGTTTCCAAGGCTGTCTGTCCACCACCATGTCCTTCCCAAACAGTGCTCTGTTAGGGCCCATTGTGGCACCGACTGGGTCAGTCCATTAATCCGTCCTGCTGGGGTCGCCCTCTTGTTTGCTGTCCCTCTCTCGGCCAAGCTTGGAGCCCTGTTCCGGGGACCGGCTCATCCTGGTGGCTTGCGCACTGAGTGTGAGACTAAGCGTCCCCAGCCTCACTTCCGAGGGGCGTCCTGGTTGCCCTTCTTTTGAGACACACCTGTTCGTTCTCCTGGCAGCCCTGGGCACTTTCCGTGCTGTCCATCGGCCTCGTAATCCACGACGCACCCAGTCTTCTGTAGAGCGACTGCTGGGCTCAGACCACCTCTCAGTGAGCAGCCCTGTCTCAGCGACCCCCTTGTCCAAACAGACCACATGTCAATGCGGGAATGTGGTTCGCTGCACACGTGTCACACCAGAGCCATCACTGGTGGTGACATTGAACAGATGGAGACGCCACCTGGTCCTCAGCCAGCCTCATGGCCGTGCCTGATGCCTAAGCCAGTGTCCATCCATCTCGTCAGAGCCTTCCTCCTTGTTGATGCCCCTGCTTGACCACACCTGATGTCCTTCCCCAGGGACTGGTCTGTACTGACTACATGTCCCAAGTCTGTGGGACAAAGTCTTGCCATCCTTGCCTCTAAGGCGCACTCGGGCCTTACTTCCCATAAAATGGATTCGTTTGTCCTTTAAGCCGTCTTTGGTGCTTTCAGTCTTCTCCAGCACAATTCTAATGCACCAACTCTCCTTTGACCGTCCTTATTCAATCTCTAACTTTCACATGCACATGAGGCGATTGAAAATACCATGGCGTGCTCATTAATCCTCTGAGTAACCTCCGGCTTTTCAGCACTCTGACTTGCCCAGCGCTGCATGTCCTTTGGTCACTGGACCATTGCTTCCGCGAGCCTTGACTGTGGAGCCAAGGAGGGAGAAATCCTTGACAGCTTGCCACTAGATCTAGAGGCCCAATTCAAACACTGGGACTGCAGAGTGGCTCCACCCGTCTACGCAAGGCCACTCACACAACTGCTCAGGAGATTCAGAATGAAACCAGTGGGCGGCCAGTCCCACCAGCAGACATCAGGGCCGAGCCGGCCGAGCCCAAAAGTGCAGACCCCATGACAGTAAGTGAGACAAGCCATGCTCTGTTCCTCACATCAAAATGAAGCACCCTCTTCAGCAACCCAGAAAAGCCAACTACAGAGTGTGATGGGAGACAGAGATCCCAACCCATTCACAGCAGGGACCAAAATAGGCCAGCCAGGTGTGACTCCATCCACTTCAAAGAGAACCGTATGAAGAAACTGGCCAAGCAGATGATCCAAATGACTGAAGGCACCAGGGAGGTATATTTTTTAAAATACTTTTATTGGGGGCTCTTACATCTCTTATACATTCCTCCAGCGTGTCAAGCACATTTGCGCATATGCCACCATCATCATTTTCAAAGCATTCTCTTCCCACTTGAGCCCCTGATATCAGCTCCCCATTTCTCCCTCTCCCTCCCCTGCCCCCTCCCTCACAAACCCTTGATAAGTTATAGATAATTTTTTTCATATTTTACATCGTCCTCCATCACCACTCGTCTACTTTTCTTCTATTTGTCCCCCGGAGAGGTGGCTATAGGTTGATCCTTATGATCAATTCCCTCTTTCTCCCCCCACCCTTCGCTAATTCTCCTGGTATCTCTACTCTCCTTGTTGGTCCTGAGGAGTTTATCTATCCTGGATTATTATTATGTTGTGGGCTCTTATCTGTAGCAGTGTGCATGCTCTGGTCTAATCTGAGTCACAAGGTAGAATTGAGGTCATGATAGTGGGGGGAAGGAAGCACCAAAGAGCTAGGGGTAAAGTTGTGTGTTTTATTGGTGGTATACTGCACCCTGACTGGCTCATCTCTTCCCTGTGACCCCGCTGTAAGGGGATGTCCAATTGTCTACAGATGGGCATTGGGTTACTCCACTCCATGCCCCCCCCACACACACCAATTCACCTTGGATATGGTTTTATTCTGGATCTTAGATGCCTGATACCTGATCCCATCAACACCTCATGATCACACAAGGTGGTGTGCTTCTTCCATGTGGGCTTTGTTGCTTCTGAGCTAGATGGCTGTTTGTTTATCTTCAAGCCTTTAAGACCCCGACTGCTATATCTTTTGATAGCCAGGCACCATCAGCTTTCTTCACCACATTTGCTTATGCACCCATTTTGTGTTCAGCCATTGGGTTGGGAAGGTGAGCATCACAGAATGCCAGATTGTTAGAACAAAGTGTTCTTGTGTTACGGGAGTACTTGAGGCCCAATGTCCATCGTCAGCCTTAATACTTAACATATAGATATGAGTCCATCATTCTCTCTCTCTCTCTTTCGCTACCTATCTATCTCTCTATATTTACATATGCACGTGCCTGTATTTAGGCCTCCATAAGTGTCCTTTGCCTCCTGGTTCTTTCATCTATTTCCTTTTACTTCCCTTTTGTCTCACCATCATGTACGACCTTCATTCGGGTTTAGTAATTCCTCGCTGCTATGTTGCCCTTGATTGATCCCCACTAGGTATCTATGACCTTCCTTTCATTGATTTTATTTCATTTGTTCCTTGTCCCTGGGTTGGTCCCCCCACTATCCTTTCTCCTACCTCCCCTTCTCCCATATCCCCTCGGAACCATTGGCCCCATTCTTTAATCTCTGTGAATTATTTATCTCGCCCATTTTAGCTAGATAGACATGCAGATACATTAATAAGTGAAAAAAACAGGCAAAGACAAAACAACAAAGGAAGTCAAAACCAACAAAACAATAACAACAACAGCAGAAAGCAAGAACAAAATAACAATAGCAAAAAGAAAGCCTCTGACAAAAATGGAAAAGCCTATAAATAGTTCAAGGTCTGTCTGTTGGCCTTTATGAGTGTTTTCCAGTCGAAGCTGATGGGGTGCCACACTCTGTCTCCTGTCTCCCAAGTCTATTTTTGGTATTCCCAGGGGTTTCATCACTCTCCCTCCACTGTTGCTCTGCTGCATGTCCTCAGTGCCTCCCTGCAGTGTGATGGGGCCAGACCGCACATCATTCCCACCCTGTGTCTCCAGTGCTGTCCCCCGCAGCACCATGGTTCAGTGAGGGACGCCGTGTCCCACGGTGCGGCTGGCCCTATGGTCCACTCCATGCATTGTCTGCCCCGAGTAGGACCACTGTCCTCAAGGCTTGGGGGGCCAGGATGTCCTCTCCTCCCTCTCCATCCCGTTGTGTTTCTCTGAGTGCTCTAATCCCATGGGTCCCAAGCTGTAGTCCCAGTGCTGTCCTCTGAAGTGCATTCTTCTGAAGGGTGTGGGGTGGGGGTGGTGACCACGTAGTTGGGATTGGGGCCGGCTCCGCAGACCTCTCTATTGGTTCCCTGGTACATGCCGGTATGTTGTATTCACATCTTGGTGCATCGGGTTGAAGCCTGCTCTCTCTCTCCTTCTCTTGTGGAGATATAAACAATACCCGCCCCTTGGGTGGGTTAGTGCCCTGCTCCCCGCCTACCCATGTCTTTTTTCCCCTTTCTTTCTTTCCCTCTCTTATATAGTTGGCTGCCGTATGTATCCCTGAGCTCCACGGCAGAGGGATTGGGATATTTTCCGACAGACCACGGCGATGGTCGGACAACGCAATGAGCGGAATGGAACGTGTGCACATGTAGGATCAGCAGAGGCTGTGTCCATGTTCAAACCCAAACGCACCGCCATCGGGTTGATTGTCATGCCTAGTGACCCTTTAGGACAGCGTAGAACGGCCCCTGTGAGTTTCCGAGGCTGTAAACTTTGGGGACATCAAAAGTCTCATCTTTCTCCCTCCGAGAGGCTGGTGGTTTTGAACTGCTGCCTTTGTGGTCCTAGCTCACTGTGCCACCTGGCCTCCTCCAGGCGGTGTGGTTTTAGCCTGGGTGGCAAAATGGTTAAGAACTATTCTGCTGACTAGGCTGATCTATGATGCATATGACTGTTATCTGTATACATACATACAACTGATACCTGTATCACAATACGATAATCTTTAAAAGTCATGAGCACACAGTGTGTAACCATGATCCCCCCTTGATTCCTGCATGCTCGACACTCCCTCATTTAAAACACGAGAGAAAGGGAGAACTGGATGGGGAGGGGATGCTAAGGAGGAACCACTTGGCGAGTGATGTGGAATCGACACACAGCACCTTCAGCAATCTCAAGCAGTGTGTCGTGAGGAATCTTTACAAAGATTAGATCTGAAGGGAATCCGGCACCCAACAAGGGTCTGTGTCCTCCATGCCCTTCTTGGGGATAGGCTCCTGAAGGGGAATGACTTTTAGGACTCCTGTTAGGCGCTCTGGCAGGGTAGTAGTTATGCATTGGGCTGCGATCTGTCTGCATGGTCAGCAGTTCAAAATCACCAGCAGTGCTACTGGAGAAAGACTGAATTTTCTACTCCCCCAAACAGTCTCGGAAACTCCCAGGGAGTTGCTGTGAGTCAGCAGTGACTCTATAGCAGTGAGTTTGGTTGGGTCATGGACAGGGTCAGGGTCAGGTGCCATTGAGCCTGTTTTGACTCAAACCGACCCCTTGTGACCAAGTGGAACTGCCCCATGGGGTTTCCTAGGCTCTGGGTCTTTCTGGAAGCAGTCACCAGGCCTTTCTCCCTGGGCACTCCTGGGCAGGCTCTGACTGCCAGCTCTTCCCTTAGCAGCTTGGCAGGGTACCAGCTGAGCCACCACCTGCGGTTGACTGACTCACAGTGACCCTCTCCAGGGTCTCCAAGACTGTCCATCCTGATGGGAGACCAGCCTCCCTTTCTCCCTTGGTGCAGCTGGTGGGCTTGAGCCTTGGACTTGGGGGTCCACAGCCCAGTGCTTACCTGCCCCATCTGCACCGCCTCGCTTCTCAGTCGGATTCTCACCCCTACACCAACCATGCTGGCTTCTTGACCTTCACACGAATGCCTCGGGCCTCTGACGCCCCTCTTCTTGTTCTCAGTATCCAGGGTGCTCATCTCCACCCGCTCTGTTCCTGGTGCCCTCCATGCCAGCCAGAGGAGGTGGCGCTTCCCTACCTTCCTAAGCAGGAGCGGGGTCTGCGTCTTGGCAGTTTCCAGGAGCCTCCTGTCTGGGGAGCTGGTGTCCTGCCAATAGCTGTAGGTGGATTTGACAGAGTTCCCAAATTCCCTCCTGGTCCTTCCGTGTCCTCGCTGCCCACCCCTCTGCCATCTACCTTAAATAAAGTCCCAGCCACATGTCATGGGCTGCAGAAGCAGCTCCCACCGCGGCCCAGACAGCTCACCAGGGGTGTTAAAATAATTAAAACGGAAGAGGGAGACGGCGGGATTATTTTTAGACACTTGCCCAAGGTTTGCTTCTCTCTCGAGTGCCCTTGGTTCCGGTCCCACTAGATGGCAACGTTAACCCCCTCCTCTCATTTCCACCCAGACACTCCAAAGCCCAGCAAACATGCTGAGCTGCCCACGCTGCTGGGGGGCTGTCAAACAGAGCGGGGCCGTGGGTCCCCAGACGGCTGGGAAGGAAGGGCCCGACCACCAACCCCTCCTCTCCTGCGTACCTGCCCTGATGCACCAAGAAGCAGAAGGGGGGACAGACGTGCAGTGAGGAGATGGGCGTGGCCTGAGTGCCCATCGCGGGGCAGGGTGGGGTGGGGAAGAGAAGCACACATTGGTACACCTGCGCCCTGGGGTGCCACCATCGCCGAGGAATCTAGATCAAAGGAGAAGCAGCTCCGACATGGGTGCAGCTGGAGGACATCGTGTTGGGTGATGTCAGTCAAAGTCAAAAGGATAAACCGCGTCAGGAAAACCATCCACAGGGTCAGACACAGACTTGGACGTTCCTGGGCCGGGAGGGAAGCGACAGCCTAGAAGGTGGGTGGGCATTACCTTGAGTGAAGGGGTGATCCTTTTCTGGAAGAGGGAGACGGGAGGCAGGGAGGAAGACGATGATGAAGCAGGGCCCAGGACGGGCGGGTTTGAGATGGTGTGAATATGACAGAATGCAAACATGTCTGATGGCTGAAGCCCTGCCTAGGTCACTGCAAATGGTTGTCGTTTTGAAAACAGCTGAGAAACAAGTTACCCATTCTCCCCTCTCCTCCACTCTGCCAAGTGGCTCACAAACACGTTTTAATTTTCCAAAGGAAACAGCAACTACTGGTAAGGGGTGAGGACGATGAGGTGGACATTGGGACCCTCGTGGGGCGGAAAGGCAGAGTGGAAGAGGGTCCCACGTGGAGTTGCCACATTGCAATGGCTGCACGGCCTCCGATTGGTTCTTAATTCACCGTGACCCCCTGGGATAGAACTTTCCGGGAGCAGCTCGCCCCAAGAGCTGCAAGTGGGTTTGAACCGCTGACCTTCCAGTTCGCAGCCAAGTTCTTCACCATTGGTTTCCCCAGAGCTCTGTAGAAGGGCCACCAAAATGCCACCGACCAACAGAAACACTGCCTTCACTCAGAGCCACCCTACAGGGCAGGGTGGAAGTGCTCCGTGGGCTTCAGGGGCGGAGTGCTTCCTCGGCCTCCTGCAGAGCCGCTGGCCTTTGGTCAGTCTGCCCAACCTGTGACCTGATGCAGTGTCCAGATGCTGTGCGTGCAGATAGATGATAGACAGATTTGGATAGATATGGATGTAGGGGTAGGGATGGCGTAGGGAGAGGGAGTGGGACAGAGAGAGGGGAGGGAGAGAGACAGAGGGAGAGGGAGAGAGAGAGAGAGAGAGAGAGAGAGAGAGAGAGAGAGAGAGAGAGAGAGAAGTAGGCTGATAGCCTCAGGATCAGCAGTTCAAACCCCCCAGCTGCTCTGCCTGAGAAAGATGAAGCTGTCTGTTTTCATAAAGACCTGGAGCCCCATAAGCCCTCTGTAGGCTTACTATACGTGAGAATCAGCTCGATGGTGGTGGGTTTGCTTATCTATGTATATAGAATGTACATGTCTATATGGACGTGGAGCTATACCACAACCAAAGCCAAGGCTACAGAAGCATGTTAATGGGTGTCTTCATTGGCCTGAACATGCACAGACACCTGAAAATTGCCCCAGGTGTGGGCTGCTTCTGTGTAGCCCAGGTTGGGAAGCTGGGCTCCTACCTACCTCCTGCTCCCTTGGAATTTACCTGGAGTTGGTCATTGACATCAGCAAACAGAAGGAAGAGGCTGACTCCAGCCACACACTCACACACACACATACACACACACACACACACACACCCCACACACACACACGACACACTCACACACGTGACCGTACCCCCCTAAACACGCATCCACACACACGCACACACACACTGCACAGTTCTCGTCTCAATGCCTCCTTTTTAACTTGCTTATCGCCCTGTCCTGTCACTGAGGGTGCCCCCACCCCAATGGCGGGTGAGCAAGTCAGCAGAGTCTTGTGCCTGAGCCCGGTCTATGGTGGTGAGGGGGCCTGCTGAGGATGGCCAGTGCATCCAATGGCTGGACACGCTTTTCCAGCATTGACACCCATGATAAACTCTTACCAAGTGCACTGCACCCCAGACCCTCCCTCCCTGGCTCCGGCCCCCGCCCCAGGGAGGTGAGCGGATCCACCAGCCCAGGTGCGAAGGCTGTTAAGCGAAGGCTGAAGGAGCCCTGGTGCACCGCTGTTAAGCGCGTAGCTGCTCCATAAAGCTGACGGCAAGGGCAGTCCCACCCACCGCGGCAGTGGGCTGGGCATTAGACAGGGAGAGAGACAAGGAACTCCACTAAGGAGGGCTTCTCAGCGCCACGCTCTGACTGTGGACTCAGGGACCCCAGAGCCGCAGTGGTGGCTTGTGTGTGATTGTGAGGCTGGGAGCCACGCCACTGGCATTTCAGATGGCAGCAGGGCCGCCGGAGCCACGGTATCTTCAAATGCCGCATATGCGTGCCAAATCCGGCCGTGAACAAGGAGGGCCCAAGCCGAAGCTCTGCGCTGGAATGAGGGTGTGGCGCTTTGGAAAGTGCCGGGGACTGTCAAAAGATGGGATAACAAATCTGTCTTGGAAGGAGAGTCGATGCTCCTTCAGAGCCAGGATGGGGAGACGTCATCTCATACACCTGGGACGTGTTCTCAGGAGGGAGCAGTCCCTGGAGAAGGACATGAGACTCGGTCACGCAGGGGCCGGCAAAACAGAGGGAGCTCCTTGTGGAGCTGGGTGGGCACCATGGTGGATGCCAGGCGCTCGGACGGGGTGAGGGTGGTGCAGGGCTTGGCAGTGCTTCACCTGCTGTACATCGGGTCTCTTGTGTCAGGGTCTAAGGGAGACAACGTCCAGAACTGGGAGAGAATGCATTTTGGTGCTTTAAGGGCCTCCCCAGCCCCCGGGATAGTTCTGGCAGGCAGCACCCAATTGGGAGACGACCACTTCCCCCGAGAAGCTGCCCACCAAGGTCTGAGTTTTTGCGGCAGCGCAGACGGCCGAGGTCACATTCGGTAGCCCGCTGTTCAGAGCCATCACCGTGGTGACCAGGAGCCAGGGGCCATGTGTGCCGCCCAGGCAAGCTGATCTGTGTCTGTGTGAGAGAGAGATTGAGACCATGTGCACACAGGGGCCAATGCCTCTCGGAGCCACCTCCCATTTGGTTAAAGCTAGCTGCCCTGGCTCGAGGGTAGCGCCCGTCCACCTGAGCAACCCGGGAAGGAGGGAAGTTTCATCAAGCTGGAGGCAGGAAGGATGGAGAAGCAGCAAGGTGCTGATTAGATGTCAACTGAATTATGGGGGAGTCTGTCCAGAAAAGGGGCAGAGGGTGTGCTGGAATGATTCAGCCAAGGAGAACAGTGGAAAGCAATAAATTATTGTGACTGCGGAGCAGAAGAACTCAACACAGAGGGGCTGGGGAGCGGGGAGGGAGGAGGGGAGGAAGTGTGGAGTGAGCCGTCCATCGGATTCCAGAGCATCTAAGTTGAAGGAGACAGCTGGTACCTTGGGCCCAGGCAGCGGTCCTCTGTCTGCAGCTCCCTGGGGCCCAGCAAGCCAGTCCAGCTTTTGTCTTTGCCGTCTGGAGTTTGGAGAGAGAGGCTCCTTCTCACCCCCAGAATCCCTGGAACATGGATCAACTCTCGGATCTGTGAGAGGGTGCCGCCACACGGGGACTGGTCAACGACAAGGAGGTGCCCAGGAAGGCTCACCAGAAGCCAACCAAAACAAACGGCCCGGAGATGGAAGGGAGGATGCAGGCGCCACCACAGAATTCTCCAGAAGCCAAAGTCCATGGGCTTCCAGTCTTGTCCAAATCATGGCTAATTAGAGCCTTTTCGCTTCCCACTAAAAGAGAAACAATTTAGAACCAAGTCAGGCAGCCCACGCACCATCACGCCAACACCTTTTTCCTGTAGATGTTTGGAAACGTGCGCCCACATTTCATGATCCGTTTATTTTACAAGATGGGTAAACTGCAGACAATTATGGCGATAATATGGCTGGGGTGTTTGGCTTTTATCTCTTCACAGTAAATTGTGGCTGCTCAAGCCTGCTGATAATGGCTCCCCCCTCTCTCAAGTTCCTCCTAGGACCTGGCAATAAATATGGTTTTCTGGAAAAAAGAGAAGAAAAGAATGCTAGTTTCCTATAGTTTATTATAATCAGATTGCCGGTGCCAATAGAAATGTAATTAAATAACTCCTTGGTAGGCATAACTCAATTAAATTAATTACATGAACACACATATTCTATGGTACATTGCTTGGAAAATACGCCAGAAAGCATACAAACTGTGATGTGTCAGTTTTTCCTCTGCTGAAGTGTTATGGACTGTCGTCTCAAAAAACAAACAAATAAACCAAAACCAAGGACGTGCCATAAATCCTAGAGTCCTTGCCTTAGCGATAGCCCCATCTGGGAATGGATTCCTTTGTTGTGTTAATGAGGCAGAATTAATGCACGGTGATCACTGAGTCAAGTTCTTTTTAAACACACCAGCAGAGCAGAGATGGGGAAGACGGATGCCAAGCCACACAGGGATCTCCAAGGGCCCAGGAAGCAGAAGATGAAGACAGAGGTCCTTCCCCGAGAGCTGACAGATAAACACAACTTGCCCCTAGGGCTGGTGCCTCCTGGACTGCGAGAGAGTGCTTCTGCTTGCCCCAGCCACCGCTGGTGGCTCTTCTGTGGTAGCAGCCCCAGGGAACCTCGGCAGGAATTGGTACCGGGAGTGGGGTGCTGCTCTCAGGGATGGGGAAGCGGTTTTGGAAGTGGGTAATGGGTGGAGGCTGGGAGAGTTTTAAGGAGGCTCAGAGGGTCAGCTTAGGTGGTTGGTATAAGGACACCCATCAGAGACGATTCTGGTGGGGGCTCAGAGGGACACTACCGAGAAAGTGTGCTGCCTTAGAGAATACACAAAGCGCCCACAGCAGACATGTTTCTAGAAGTGTGGATGTGAATCGTGCTCCTGGTGAGGCCTTAAAAGAAAGTGACAGTGATGTCATTGGTCGGGGGACCGTGAGAGATGCTCCTTATGAAGTAGCAAAGCCTTTGGCTGGGTTATGTTTGCATGTTTGGTGGGAGGTAGAGCTTGTACCTGGTGACCTTGGCCGGCCGGCCGGCTGAAGAGATGGCAAATAAGACCTTAATGGCACACATGGGTTCTCCCTGCTGCTAACAGTAAAGTGCAAGAGGGAGAGATGGAATTGAAAATGAGCTGCCGAATGAAAATGGAGCTTAGCGATTTAGAGAATTCAGCGGTGCAGGCTGTAGACGTGTGTCCTGGCATGTCACCAAGGAGCGGACGACTCCGGATTTGGTTAGAGGATTAAGGCCGTGACTGGTGGCTTTAATGAAGGACCACAACAGAAAGCCCGGAGCTTAGACCCAAGCGGGCAGAGGAAGACTGAGAGGAGTGCTGACTACTTCCTGGGACCCTGCAGGCAGTCAACGGGCCACAGGAGCTGCGTCTGTCGTTCCCCCAGGGACAGAACAAGACCACCCTGGTACAGCGTGAGGAGAGCAGCACTTTTGGAAGGGGCAGAGGAAGCAGGGCCCTGAGGAGACACAGGGCGGGGCCACAGTCTCCTGAATCTCAGAGGATCGGGATGCTGGCCCTAGATTTCAGAGGTGCGCCTTACCCACTCAGTTCTGGAGGATGGGCTTCCTTTGAGCCATTCCAGGGCATGGAGACCGCACCCAAAGCTGAGGGGTGGTTTCCCATGCCCAAGGGGACTGAGAGAAGTGGGGCAACACAAAGTCCCGGGAAGAGAGTTCCTGTCTCATTAGGCGTAGAAGGTAGATCTCAAGTTCCGTGTCGAGGGCCCTCTTTGCAGAACACAGAGAGAAGGCCCATCCCCGAGTTTTGCCAATTCCTAGGCAGATCCAGAGAAGAAAGGAGCCTCTTCACGGATTTCCTGCTGGACTTTGGATTTGTTTGATCCCTGTAATTCCTTTCTTTCACTCCCATTTCTAAAATGTGTGCCGTGGTGAGCTAGCTGCGAGCAGATAGCTTGTATTATACGTTTCACAGGTCCACAGTGAAGGGGACTTTAGTAAGACGGAGTGCACCCAAAGTCCCACCCAGCTGTGATGGAAATGATGAACGAGATGAGGTTTGGGGGTTCAGGTTGACTTGACTTTCAGAATGATGTGATGGGGTGAATGGGTTTTGCATCTCACACGGACAAGAATTTGGGGTGGTAGTGGAATATTATAGATTGAATCATGCCTGCGCCTCCCCCGCCCCCTAAAAAATGTGCTCCAAACTCAAACCTCTGTGCCTTGGTCGCTATGAGACAGGACTCACTTGAATGTGGCTGGAAGCCCATTGTCTTTGCTGGGTTTGTAAGGCAGGATCTGTCTACGCGGGGCATCCAGAGTCTGTCTCTTCTAAGACGACAGAGAGATTAAAACAGAGAGAGAGGGGAGAAGACAGATGCCTGGGCACATGGCGGTCTCATAACAAGGCAAGCATCTGGCTCTTGAGTTGACTCCAAAGGACCGCCTTCCTCTGGAGCCGGTGCCCTGGATTCTGACGCCTAGCCTCCTAAAGTTGAGGAAGCGCATTTCTGCTTGTTAGAGCCACTCTTGCCGAGATAGCAGCCCCAGAGAACTAAGGCACTAGGCAAAGAATGAAGTCTGGGTATTGGAGCAGGCAATTTTGCCTTTGAAAGATGCCATCAAAGGACTCCGGGATCTCAGCTCAGATTATATATAGTTTATCTATCAGAAGGCAGTGTATGCCGCACATGGTCCTCGGGCCTGATGGGGACCATCAGCTTT
Organism: Tenrec ecaudatus; assembly: GCF_050624435.1. Taxonomy (NCBI): domain Eukaryota; kingdom Metazoa; phylum Chordata; class Mammalia; order Afrosoricida; family Tenrecidae; genus Tenrec; species Tenrec ecaudatus. The sequence goes on along the minus strand of NC_134541.1, from coordinate 139,805,689 downwards.
CAGAGCTTCCTCTTCAGTCGTCCGGCCAGAAGCGAGTCTGGACCCTTGTGGATGAAGAGGAGCGCTCGGGAGGTTTGCCGTCAAGCGGATCCCAACCCACAGTCACCCCTGAGGACGGTGAAGACCAGCGCCCCGGGCTTCCAAGACGGTCAGTCCTCATGTGCGGACAGCCTCATCTTTCTCCCAAGGAGTGGCCGTGGGTTCAAACGCCGAGCTCGTGGTTCTCAGCACCACACGTAACCCACAACGTCCGTCACTAGGGATCCAGTGGGCCTCTCCCTCAAATCCTCTGCCTTCCAATTGATTCTGACTCACAGGGACCCTTCAGGACAGAGAAGAGCTGCTCTCTGGGGTTTACAAGACGGTCAGTCCTTATGGGAGCGGACAGCCTCATCTTTCCACCACTGACTGTGCTGAGCAGTCTAACTCGCCGTCCACCACGGTTCCACCTGGCTGTCCAGAAAGGTCAAGACTAGGCGGCCACAGCCTTGTTTGAACTGTCTTTGTCCAGGCTCTCTGAGCAGTTGAGAATGAGTTGAGAATGGTGTCAGGAGACCCGTTGGCCCGTGGCCCTCCCCCAGGGATGGCCACCCGGCGCTTTTGGAAAGATGTGCTTCAAGGTAAGCCCTGGAGATGCCCCTCTGAAAGAAGGTAGGCCTTTGAAAACCTGTCGAGCTCAGTTCAGCTTGAATACCTGAGCTGCCCTTTGAAGTGACTTCAAGACCACGTCCTGGACTCTTGCCTCTTCAGAACTCAGCAGGACCAGGTGGCACTGTCCCCGCGAGCCTTTCTCCACAGTGACACAGTAGCCCCGCATCCATGTCAAAGCCCCAAAGCCAAATTCACTGCCACGGAGTGAATTCCCTCTAGGACAGGGAGGAGTTATCCCCTGTGGGTTCCCGAGGCTGGAACTCCTTATGCGAGTAGAAAACCTCCTCTCTCTCCGTGGTGGTGACATCATCAGGTGTCAACTTGAGACTGTTAAGAGTGAGGAGGTGGAGTCTAGTCTGTCAATCAGGTCGCAGCTTGATGACCTCATTTGGAGGCACTAAGGAGATAAATAGCTCGCTGGAGGCAGGACACACCCATTCCCTGTGAGACATTCCTGTCGACAAGTCACATGGAGCTACGCTGATGGCAGCCAGAACCTTAGAGCTGGAGGAGACACATGGAGGCCCGTGCCAGTGCCAAGATGCTTCCACTGCCACTGGATCCACAGACTTTCCACCCCCTGGCCTGTGATCCTACTGCATTCGACGTCATTGCATGTGTTGCATGAGCCTGAAGAGGAATTTACAGACTGGTGTCAGACATATGGGCTACTATCAGACTTGTGGACTTGATTTGGACTGGGCTGGGATGTTTTCTTAATATATAATTGCTCTTTGATATAAAGCTCTCTCTTGTACGCGGATGGCTGTCTCTGGGTTTGTTTCTCTAGTGCACCCAGACTCACACACCCTACATCCTGAATTTTGAAACTCACTGAACATGGCCACAGTATAAAAAACACAAAACACAACTTCACCCCTTACCTCTGTCACTGAGTGCACTCCAAACCCTTAGGGTGGAGCTGAACAATGTCCCTTGGGGTTCCCAAGAATGTCGACCTGTTAGTCTTCCTTTTCACAGGCCTGATAAGACACAGTGTGTGGAATCGCCGTTTCTGTCTGCTGCGTGGCCAGGCTGTGGCCCTAATGGCAGGGACAGCAGCAGAGGTGACCCCTTGTGAATGAGGGGTCATTGTGGGCTCTCGGGACAGAACAGGTCACCAAGGGGGTTGGTCCTCAAAGGGTGAGGGGACACTGACTCTGAGACCAGAGGGGCAGGGATGTGTGTGGTGGTGCTGGGGGCAGCTGCACACCCATTACTTGTTCAACTGATGGGAAGGAACACATTTCCCCAGTTCCCCTACCAGTGGAGGGGTGTGTAGGAGATGCTGCCCAGAGCCTCAGGCCTGTGGACCTCCCCACTACTAGGTGTGGCTGTGTGAGTCTGGGGATAGAGAAATAAATTATAGACACTCTTTTTAAAAAAAAAATCACTTTATGGGGGGCTCATACAACTCTTATCACAATCCATCCATCCATGGTGTCACACACATTTGTAGATTTGTTGCCATCATCGTTCTCAAAAAATTTGCTTTCTACTTGAGCCCTTGATATCAGCTCCTCATTTCCCCCTCCCTCATGGACCCTTGATAATTTATAAATTATTATTATTTTGTCATATCTTACACTGTCTGATGTCTCTCTTCACCCGCGTTTCTGTTGTCCATCCCCCAGGGAGGAGGTTATATGTAGATCCTTGTAATCTACCCCACCTTGCCTGCACCCTCCTGGTATCGCTACTCTCACCACTGGTCCTGAAGGGATCATCTGTACTGTATTCCCTATGTTTCCAGTTCCTATCTTTACCAATGTGCATCCTCTGGTCTAGCCAGATTTGTAAGGTAGAATTGAGATCATAATAGTTGGGGGAGGAAGCATTTAAGAACTAGAGGAAAGTTGTATGTTTCGTCTTTGCTACCTTGCACCCTGACTGGCTCATTTCCTCCCTGAGACCCCTCTGTAAGGGGGTGTCAGTTGCCTACAGATGGACTTTAGGTCTCCACTCTGCACTCACCCTTATGTACAATGATATGATATTCTGTGTATAAGAAAGCGGTTTATATACAAGAGTAATTGAATATTGAGAAACCAGCCCAGCCCAGTCCAGATCAAGTCCATCAGTCTGATGTTAGCCCATCTGTCTGACACCAATCTATGAAGTCCTCTTCAGACTCACGAAACACGTGCAACGATCCTAAATGTAGTAGGATCACAGACCAATGGTGGGAAGTCTTGTGGATCCAGTGGTGTTGTAAGCTTCTCAGTGTTGGCAGGAGTCTCTATGTGGCTCCTCTGACTCCAGAGGTCTGGTTGCATCAGGACAGGTACGTGTGGCTTCTCCAGCTCCCAGGGCAAAGGACCATGTGTCTCATCAGTAGAGCATCTCTCAGGGAGTTGTCTGAGAAAGAATGTGTCTCCTGCCTTCATGGAGGAAATCCAGGGATTCCCAGAATTCTCAGGAGAAGACCATGCCCACACAGAGGCCTCATTGTCTATCATCCGATTGACACACAAGACTCTACCCCATTCACTCTTAATCCTCCCAAGTCCCAAATTGACATCAGATGATGTAACGACCACAGTGGGGTTGCCGTATCTCTGCAGCTGCTGGGGTCGGGGTGGGGGTTACCGGGGCACGGCTTCTTCTTCCTCTCCAGTGGCCCCCAAGATCTTCCCCCTTAGCAATGCCCTTGCACCCATGGACTCCCGCAAAACCCAAATCAAACCTATCATCAATGAGTGGATTCAGTCCACGGAGACCCCGCAGGCACAGGACTGAGCAGGACTGTCCAGCAGAGTTTCCACAGAAGCCGGCCAAGAGGGTGCTCTCGGTCGGGGCACACAGCTTCACCCTTCACCCTTCTCAGTTGGGTGGGAGGTTAGCAGCCTAACCGCAAACAAGCATGTGTGCTCCAGGGCCCCGCCAAGACCTCGGGCACGTGGAAAGAGGCCCTCTCATTCGAAACCCGCTGCCTGCGTGTCGATGTCGGCCAGCTCCTGGTGACCCTGCAGAACAGGGTCACACTGGCCCCGTGGGCAGAGACCTCTACTGCTGGCTACAGACTGACCACATTGCAGTTGGCAGCCCTGTGCATGACCACTGTGCCACCGGGGCTGGCACTGAAGAGAGTCCCCATGGGGAACTGGTTTGCGCAGACAAGTCTACTCAGAGGGGCGTCAGAAGAGCCTCATGGAGACGGGCTGGCACAGCAGCTGTAACTGTGATGTCACATATATGAATATACATGTAATTGGCTGAGAAACCCCTCTGGGGCAGTGCTCTTCCGTCACCTGGGATTTTCAAGACTCAGCACCCAACAGCGACCAGACCCAAACCAAACTCAGGGCCAACTAGATCCCACCTGACTCATCCCACCCGACTAACAGCAGGTCGGGAAATACACCGGGGCTGTGGCTTGTCCTGCAGCGACTGCTCCAGACAGCTGCTCTCCGTCACCGTCTCCATGACAATGACAGAGAAGGGCATCGTGCTTGGAGGGCAGCCGCGAGGAAGACTCAGGGGCTGCAGCAGCCACAGACTCACACCAGACCACCACGGTGAGGACGGCGCAGGACCGGGCAGTGCTTCCTTCTGTTGGACGTGGGCCTGACACGGGTCAGAACTGACCCCAGGGCCCCTCACAGCAACAAGCAGAGCTCGTCCATAGTGACAGCTACCAACCCGCAGACTCTCGAAGCATCTTTCCAAATGTTCCCGCGTGTGATTGTGAACTGACTGTGATCCGATCCTTAACGCATCTGGGTGGTGGTGGTGGCAGGAGGCAGGTGGGGAGACAAGGGATGTTGGGTTTGTTTGATTGATTTTTGTAAAAATCATGTCGAGATCCAAACGGAACCTTCAGAGTGGGGATGATGAGACGGGCCACGTGCTGTGAAGAATGTGAGCAATGCATGGAGACGTTGGTGCGTGGAGCTCACACGCATGCAAATCTTCCCCTCTGCTGGCACAGGTACCTGCTGGGCTGCCCAGTTCAAAACCACCAGCCTCTCCGCAGGAGAAAGACGAGATGTTCTACTCCCAGGAAGAGTCGCCGTCTTTGGGAGCCCACAAGGGCGGCCCCACCCTGTCCTAGAAGGCCACTCCGAGCCAGACTGGACTCAACGGCAGTGAGTTTGGGTTTTGAATCCTTCACAGAAAACACCATGGAAAATGTTGGTCTTTAAAATGAGCAACAGGCAACAAGCAAAGGGGAGTTCCAGCACCCCGTTTGTAGAGCTTTCTCCACTTTCCTGTTGCTCCCCAGTCACTCCCGAGATGTCTTGTGCTCCAGGCCCCCAGTGGGATTTTATTTGGCAGCTTTGGCATAGTGGTTATGCACTGGGCTGCGATCCACAAGGTCAGCGGTTCAAAACCACCAGCTGCTCCTCATGAGCAAGACAGGGATGATGTCTACTCCCGCCGCGGGAGCCCACAGGGGCAGCTCTCCCCTGCGCTGCAAGAGCACTGTGAGTCTGCGTCAACAGCAGGGCACTGAGTGATGCTTTTTGGCGAGCACGTCTTCTCCACTGGCAGGTCCAAAGGCACCCTCGCCTCTCTAAAGCAGGGAGGCCCCACCATGCAGGCCTCTCCTGGGATGTCCTGATGGATCTGAAACTGGACCTCACTCCCTCCTTCCCAGTCCCCTGACAGGGAGCAGATTGGCGCTTGGAAAGCGGCGCAGCTGCTCGGTGACTCACGGGAGGATCATGTTTTGCATGTTTTCCCTGGTGAGATACTGTTATTGCGATGACATGGAACCACTAGAAGCCCAGTTAGCTTGCTCTTAGACTCGGCCCTTCTGGAAGGGAAGGGAAGGGAGGAGTGAAGTCAACAGGCACGGAAAAAACAATGCCAACGAGGCAGAAATAGCCCATTTGGGAGAGCTGGGTGTGGGGAGGGCCTCTCAGGCCACCCCCACAAAATGCTCCCTTAGGAAGTGCCAAGAGCAGAGATGTCCTCCCTGCCGTTGGGTGGAGTCTTACCCACAGTGGGCCCTATAGGATGGAGCCCAACTGCCCACACTGGGTCCCTAAAGCTATTGTCTTCATGGAAGCAGGCTGCTTCTCCTTTATCTGCAGTGCTGTGTGGGCTTGAACTGCCGGCCTCTCGGTTAGCAGCTGAGCATTTGAACCACTGAGCCAAGAGGGCTCCTTAGAGGAATCTAGGCAGGGGCCCAGGACGCGGACAGACAGGAGCTGGTGGCCTTTGAGAAACCGTCCCACGGGGCCTGGGATCAAATGGCCTGCACCCCACACCCCCCAGAGAAGCATGCAGATGCCCCCCCCCGAGTTTAAGGAGCCTCTCTGCAATCAATTGATAGTGGTGTTATGGGCTCTCTCCTCTCGGGGGTCAGTCTCTGGGGGGGGACGCTGCCATTAGCGTGTGAACAGCCAGATGGTGCTCTCTGCAGAGACCTGCTAGCAAGGCCTCTTAGCCCACCCCCACTGCTCCTAGGCTTGTCCCATGGAGGTGGGGCTCAGAACCCCCTCCTCAGGGAAGAAGGGCTTAGAGAGGGGGTTGCTCGTGTGTAAGTGATGGGGTACCTTCCTTTTTAACCTCAGGTGCCTCTGTTCTTGAGACCAAACAAGAGCCTTGCTTTGCTGGTGAGTCGGGAGGACGGAAGAAGATTCGATACGTGTGAATGGGGGTGCTGAAGAAGAGTATTCAAGGTGCCACGAGCGGCTGGATGGACAAACAGCTCTGTCTTGGAAGAAGTACGGCCAGAATGCTCCTGAGAGGCGAGGATGGCAAGACTTCATCTCACGTCCTTTGGACGCATTGTCAGGAGAGACCGGTTCCCGGGGAAGGACATCAGGCTTGGCAGAGTAGAGGGGCAGGGACAATGAGGGTGGCAGCAGCTCTCTGGGTGCAGCTTCCCTGCCAAGGACCAGTGGGAGCCCACCCACCTCGGAGGCTCTGAGTGGTGGGCTCTGCCTGCTCTCAGCCCATCTCATCGATGGGCCACCTACTCTTGTCCACTTACTTTTTTCACACGGTCATGAGGAGTCCGGCCCCTTGGAGCAGTGTTGCCTGTCTGCTCTTTGTCACGCCCCTGCTGTCACCCCTGCTGCCTCACTTCCACGTCACCCATGCTTGGGACTCCAGAGCAGTCAGGGCCCTGTTTGGAAACCCCAGCCACGGAGCTGCAGCTGGTCGAGCTGAGGTGGTAGAAGGACAGTTTGTATCACAATGCTTTGAATCGTGATGCTTTGCCTATCTTGGTGAGCGTCCCTTGGCCACCACTCAGGGTCTCCAGGGTCAGGGCAGCCGCTTGTTCCTGGACCCTGTGATGGAGGCTGGTGGGAGCGTCAGAACTCAGGACACACGCTCCTTTACCGAAGACACGGCCCCATCCCTAGAACTAAGAACCAACAAGCCCAATCACAGGGGAAAGCAGGTGCTGTGGTGCCACTCCGGACTCTGGGGACCTGTGCGTGCCGGGTGGGACGTGCCCACAGGGTCACTAGGCCCTTCTTCCAGGTGCCCCTGGGTGGGCTTGACCCAAACAGCCTTCGGGTGGGCATCAGAAGGCTTACCCTTGTGTGCCAATCAGGGGTCCCAGCCCCTTGTGAACGGGGCGGATGCTTTACGTTGTGATCAGGCTGGCATCAGCACAAGGAGATCTGGCCAGCAGCTCATGAAGCCATCCAGAGACTGGCAGGGGAGCTGGATGTGCAGGGGCCCGGTGTCTCTGGGCACAGGAGGGAAAGGCGGGAGGGGCAACACCACCAGCAAGGAAACAGCGTCCGGTCCTGAGCCTCCTCGCTCTGAGCCTTTGAGCGTCCCAGTTCTTTGTGGCTGCCCCGGCCCATCTGTCTCCCCAACTCCGCCACGTTCCCAAGCCCAGAGCCCTTCTCCAGGGACCGGTCTCTCCTAAAGGCAAGTGCATGAGACAAAGTCTCTCCATCCTCACCTCCAAGGAGCTCTCTCCCTGGGCATCCTCCAGGACAGATCTGCTGGCTCTCTGGGCAGCCCATGGTGCTTGCCATGTTCACCACCCCAGTTTTCCCTAGCCCGATGCCCAACGCCCCAGTGCACAGGGGGGTGAGTGCCGCGTGACTTCTGACACTGTCCGTGCAGCGCACTGGGCTGAGTGTCCAGGATAAAAGATGAAGGGTCATCGATGGTCCCTATGGAGCCCTCGGGTCTTCTGCGAGGATGACCCCCAGGTGCCCTAGGACAAGGACACAAGGCAGGGGATAGACCCCCCACCCCCTGCGGAGAAAGAGGTGCCCAGCATCCTGTTTTGAAACGGCTTTGGAAGATCTCAGGATGAAATCAACCCCACCTGCCGCTGAGCGGACACCGCTCCTGGTGACACTGTGGACAGAGAAGAACTGCCCCCGGGGCGTCCCCAGGGTCTGGCATCAAGAACCCACCTCTCCTCTCAACGAGCAGCATGATGCTCCACCTGCTGCCCCACCGGGGGTCCTGAAATCATGCCACTCCCCCTCGTGGGCCGATGCCAACTCCACGGGTGCAGAGTAAGGCTTTCCAGGCATGACCTTCTGGAGGTAAATCACCAGGCCTTTCTTCAAAGGCACACACACGGGACGTGAGCCCCAACCCTGTGCACCACGCAGGCCCCCAAGACGACAGCTTGGAGACCCTTGTGGGGCGAGGGACTCTGTCCTGGCATTCCGAACTCAGAATCAGCTGACAGCAACCCAACAGCAACAGACCCAGGAGCCCGGCCAGGAGGAGACACCAGAAACCAGCTGGTATTAGTATCAGTACTAGAACTAGTACTATGCTATGTGAACATGGCAGTATTGGTCCTACAGCGCGACCCTGCTCTACTACTCGCAGTATGGGTGCTCCTCCACAGTAATACCACGCACCCCCATGATACTCTGGAACGCTGACACTACACCATGACTGGCCTAGGCCGTTACTATTACTAGGCTCTCCTGTGCTAATCGTACCACTGCACTGTGACACCCCATTTCACTGATACTGTCCTATAATTCAACTCTACGATGACCATTGCTACACGAGTCTATGCTGACATGTCTGCTACACTGTCATAACACTGTCTGATAGAGAGGGACAGAGACAAGATGGGCGGGCAGCGGCTGCAGCAAGGGCTCAGGCACAGGGACAGCTGTGGGGATGGTGCTGGGCTGTCCTGTGGTGCAGACGGTGGCTGGGGGTCAGTTCCGATTCACCTGCACCTAACATTAATCGCAACATCCCCTATGGCTACTCGACGACATCACTCCTGAGAGTACGCAAGAGTAACACTGCACTGTATCAATGCGAACACTTATCGTGGATGAATGCTACACTGTGCTGTACCAGTACTAGGGACACTCGTGGGGGAGTGGGTTACACAGTGAGCTGCTGACCTCTAGGTCAGCAGCTCAAACCCTCCAGCTGAGAGAAAATGGTGAGCCTGTCTGCTGCCAATCGCCGTGGTTTTGCTCTTTTTGCCATATAGAAGCAGAGGCAGGGACAGGTGTAGCTCTAGAGCTAGACACAGATAGGGGTAGACATAGAAGCACATAGACACTGTCTAGATGGATAGAGCTGAAGAGACCAATTTTGGATCTGCTTCTTTCACTCAGAATGAGTGTCAGTTATTGGGCTCACCTCCACGGCTGTACAACGTTCCACTGGGGGGCCACGATCTCTCTCTCTCTCTCTCTCTATTTCCCATGAGCCCAAGGAAGATGTTGGAGCTGCCTCCGGGTTGGAACTAGCCTGCCTTTCGGGGTTGCCCTAAGGAAACGGGGGGCGCCCTGGAAGAGCAGAAGCAATTGCCGCACAGAGCAGAGTCCCGCTGTGCCCGCGAGGCAGGTTCTCTTTTCCTTTTAAGATCCTGTTGTTTATTTTGTGGTTGTTGAGAATCTGCACCAATTCAACAGCTGCTCTGTGTACGATTCACTGACACCGCGCGTCTTCAGATTGCAGGGCCACCTTCACCTGGTCCTTCCTCCTGCGTGAGCCAAACTCACAGACCCGAGGCTCCTAGAGAAACTTCAGCGTCACTGCTGTCATCTTGACCTAGATCGTTCTTAACATAGCAAAATGCACTCAGTAGACCTTTTTTAATTTTTATGACTAATTAAGCTAACCTATTATTTGGCTTTAAATTGACTTCAGGGGGTATTTTTGGTTTAAGGTGTCAGGGCCACAGTTTCAGGGGTGGATCCAACCTTCATGGCTCCTGGAAATCTAGATGCTATGAGGACCTGCCTCCCACCCTACCCCACCCCACCCCACCCCACCCTACCCCGCTTTTGATCAGGATTCTTCCAGGAAATCTTTGGTCAAAATGTTTAACCAAGGCAGTCGGGCACCATCTACTTTTGCTGGTCCCATGGCAAAGATGGCTGGCTGTTCACCACGGGCCCCCTGCTCTTCTTCGCCAATTCCCGACTCCCCTTCTTCCTCTGCTGCTCCGGGGGGAATGGCCACTGTGACTGGAAACCAACTCAGTGGGACCGCACTGGTGGGGCTGCAGTTCAGCCCACTGGGGTGATCCTGTCATCTGATTAATGCTCCCACCATCTGCCTAGGGACGGACAAGCCGCGGCCAGGCCCATCGGCTTTTCTCCACTTGGTCTGTGCACCCTCTGTGCTCCCAGCCAGCTGTGCCTAGTTTGGAAGAGGTAGGCCTGGGAGGGACTGGAGGTGTGTGTGTGAGGGGGGGGTGGGGACGGGCATTCCCAGCTCTGACTGGGCTGGGCCAAAGCCGGCCCGGCCCGTTCTTCTCTTGTCCTGACTCTCACGGTGACCCTGTATTTGCCTGATGCTGACCCCCACCGAGCCCACAGCCAGCGAGACAGCAGCCTTCAGCCTTATCTCCCACGTGCTGCTATTAAACCTCATCTCCCCCTCATCCTGCACATCCCACAGTGGGGAGCAGATTTATGGAAAATACAAGCCGCTTCCAAAATCATTCCGCCAACTTCATGCTTGAGGGACCCATAATGGCATAGGGTGGCAAACTGGGGTGCTGGCGGCACAGCTGCGTGCCTGTCGGAGGATGAAGGATAAATAGCCGTGCTGGACGAGTTGGCTTCTGGGGCCCCTTCCAGCTCTGCTGGTGACCCTTCGCCTGCCCTTCAAGTGCCCTTCAGGGGTACCGGTGCCCCAGGATGGAGCCAGCTGGTCCTGGTGGGGAGGCGTCAGGCTGTGTTTCTGGGTTGTCTCTGGGGCAGGAAGGCAGAGGGGAGAGGAAGGACAGGGAGAGGAAGGAGCAGATGCCCCGCTAACAATGTCAGATGAAGGTCACCCCGCGAGAGTTTCAACAAAAGCTGTTCATTGGTTATCTTCGGGGACACAGTTGCTAGGACCGCCTCCACATCAAAAGGCACCTTGTTCTGTTGCACAAACTTGTTACTACAAGGCTAGTAGTTCATACCCACCAGCTGCTCCTCCGGAGGAAGATGAGACTTCCTATCCCTGTAAAAAGTTAGTTTCAGAACCTCACAGGGGTCTCTGTGAGTCAGAAAAAGGAGCCTGTGTGGCGTGGTAGGTTACATGCTGGGCTCTTCACCATGGGATTAGCGATTCGAAACCACCAGCTGCTCCTCTGGAGAAAGTTGGGGCATTTTCCTTCAAGAGTTACAGTCTGGGGACATAAAGGATCGGTTCTGCTCTGTCCTGTCAAGGTCAACACCCCGGGAGCCCCTGGGGGCAGTTGGACCCTGTCCTGCAGGATTGGTGCGAGTCGGACTTGCCCGTGGCAGACGACGTGCCTGAGGACCACAGGAGACACGATTCTACTGTGACACGCAGGGCCGCTGTGTGAGTCTGAGTCCTTTAGAGAAACAAATCCACAGAAACTCATGTTTTATAGAAAGGCTAAGTGCACATCAAGAAAACATCCCAACCCAGTGCTGCCCAAGCCTACAAGTCCAACATTAACCCATTAACTCATATGTCCAACACCAATCCACAAAGTCCTCCTCCATCTCACAAAACATACACAACGACACCCACTGCAGGAGGAAAGCCAAATCAGAGAACATGTAAGCATCTCAGCACTGGCAGGGGTCTCTACATGGCTGCTCCAGCACCCAGGGCTGCATCGGGGTAGGTCCATGTGGCTTCTCCTTGGGGATGTCTTGCAGGAAGTCATCCTTGCCCGCTGAAGCAGGGAACTCACTAAGGCAGCTGCACCCTGGTCCCACCATCAGAAAGCAAGAGACCCAAGAACTAGAAAGGAGAGGCTTACCGAGCCATTTATCTCTCCGCCCTTCAATGAACCCCACATGTGTTTATTGGCCAGGTTGGCACAATAAATCTCAGCTACAATTTGGAGTCTGACCCCCAGGCGTTTCTCCCTCCCTGGTCTTATTCTGGAAACTCTGCTGAAACCTGTCCACCTTGGGCTTGTGGCCTGGTGGGTGCATGGTATCCTGTGGGCATAGCCGCCAACACTGGAGGCCCCGACAGGCGAGTTGGGGCCAGCAGGAGACCCAGGTTGGGATCTGGCCTCTGGTGCTTGGGTGGGGCTGTTTGTAGGTGCTGTGCAGCCACCCTGTGTGCAAGCAAACACCACACCACCATCCTCACAGTGATTCTCACGTTGGAGCCCACGGCCACAGCCACTGCATCCTCCACCTGGAGGGGCTTCCTCTCTTTGCTGCCCCTCTGCTCTACCAAGCAGGATGTCCTTTTCCAGAGACTGGTCCCTCCCGAGCATGTCTGCCAAGGATGTCACACAAAGTCTCACCATGCTTGCTCCTGAAGAGCGTTCTGGCTGTACTTTCTCTAAGACGGATGTGCCTCCTCTCCGGGCCATCCGGGGACCTGGCTGCACTTCCTCTAAGACGGACGTGCCTCCTCTCTGGGCCGTCCGGGGACCTACACCTTCGTTCAAATGCATCAATTCCTCTTCAGTCTTCCTTAGTCAGTGCCCTCCTTCCACCTGCATGGGTGGTGACGGAGCACACCATGGCCTAGGTCAGGTGCATCATAGTCCTCAAAGTAACCTCCCTACTTTTCAGCACTCTGGCGAAGTCTGCGAAGTGGCTGGGTCCTCCCATCACCCCCTTCCCCTGGTCTCTGACTCATTAGAATGGAAAAGCCAGAGTTCCCTTCCAAGGGATTGTGGTCAGGATTAAAGAAAGTAATTAGGTGGAAAACAGATGCCCCGGAGTAGCAATGAACCTGTGGCTAAAATCTCTCCCTTTCTCCAGAGTGTCTCTCACGTCATTCCTTCTCCAGGCGCTGCAGGGAGGGACAATGGCAGGCTCTGAGAAGAGAGGTGGGAGGCATGTGTGGAACAAAACCCAAAACCCTAAACCTTTGTGTCCTGGTCCAGAGTGAGTGAGCAGTGAAACCTGAGCCTGCACTCACACCTGGGACTCAATCTGCAGACAAACCAAGCAGGCTGTAAGGTGAGCAGTCACATTGGGTGGGGGCGGGGCACCTCTGAGGACAACCAACCCACAGACCTACAGGGCAGCATCTGCCCAAACAGAAAGCTCTGAGGGCAGTCAGAAAGACAAAGGGACATGAGAAGCCCAGGGAGGAGGTGGAGGAGGGGTGTGAGGTCGATGTCCTGGGGATCATGGACAGTGTCAGGAACCAACGTGTGAATTGAATGGAGAACTTAGCTGCTCTATAAATCTTGATTCATCTCTCTCTCTCTCTCTCTTTCTCTCTCTCTCTCTCTCTCTCTCTCTCTCTCTCTCTCTCTCTCTCTTTCTCTCTCTCTCTCTCTCTCTCTCTCTCACACACACACACACACACACACACACACACACACACACACACAGTGAGAGTGAGAGTGAGAGAGAGTGAGCGAGAGAGCGCCAGTCCTAACACTTTCCAAACGGTCACGGACATTTTAAATTTCTCTCCTGCCTGGCCCAGGTATTTGCTGAATGTTTGTTGGAACAACAGAATACCTGGGCCCTCCTGGAGTCAGAAGGGACTGGATGAGCAGAGACGCGCCCCCATGTGCATCACTGCCTGGCTCACCAGAACAGGAGGGTGGCCGTGGCCTAACCGCCCGCAGGTGGACGGACCCTCTGGCACAGACACCCGTGGAGAACTCTGCACCAAGGAAGAGTCAGGGTGAAAGGGGTGGGCACCTCCTGACCAGGACCTGTCTGCAAGGTGCTGTGCTCACCCAACCTGGGCAGTGGTGCCGAGACCAGGGCAGTCGGGGACATGCCATTCACATGCAGTCCTGCCATCTCACCGAAGAGGAGCCCTGCAGTCTTCACCACCACCATCACGTTCAGCATTTTGTTCTGTAATCAAGTAAAAAGGTGTTTGTCTATTTTTCCCCACACCCAGAGGAGGCGACTTTGAGGGTCCTGGAGAAGCTGGGGGGAGGGAGAGGGGAGAGGGAGTACATTTAAATTCCATGGCCTTGAGGTCAGAGGGATTGTTGCTGTTGTGATTGAAAGTCTCCGTCCCTGGGCGTGTCAGTCTGGGAACTTTAGAGAAACAAATCCACAGAGACTCATGTATAAGAGAGAGGTGTTTTTTAAAAAAAATCATTTTATTGGGAGAACATACAACTCTTATCACAACCATACATACATCAATTGTGTAAAACACATCTGTACATTCATTGCCCTCATCATTCTCAAAGCATTTGCGCTCCACTTAAGCCCTTTGAATCAGGTCTTTTCCCCCCCTCCCTCCCGAACCCTTGATAATTTATAAATGATTACTTTGTCATATCTTGCCCTGTCTGACATCTGCCTTCACCCCATTTTCTGTTGTCCATCCCCCAGGGAGGAGGTCACATGTAGATCCTTGTAATCGGTTCCTGCTTTAAGTGTGCATCAAGAAACATCCCTACCCAGTGCTGCCCAAGCCCAACATTACCCTATATGTCCAACACCAATCCACAAAGTCCTCCTCCATCTCACAAAACAGACGCAATGATGCCAACTTCAGAGGGAAAGCTAAGTCAGTGAGCGTGTAAGCATCTCAGCGCTGGCAGGGGTCTCAACACGGGTGCTCCTACACCCAGGGTGTATCTATGTAGGTCCATGTGGCTTCTCCTCAGGAATGTCTTGCAGGAAGTGAGCCTTGCCAGCTAAAGTAGGGAACTGGCTAAGGCAGCTGCATCCCAGTCCAACCATCAGAAAGCAAGAGACCCGAGAACTAGAAAGGCGAGGCTCACTGAGCCATTTATCCCTCTGCCTGTCAACCCCACATGTGTTTATTGGCCAGGTTGGCACAATAAATGGGAGTCACTGGGTTTGTGAACCTCTTTTTTGACCCCAGGTCCCCCATGGCAGAAGAGACTCTCCTGTCTAACAAGTTCCCAGGGGAGGCCATGAAGGGTCCCCCTTGAGTCTCAGTGGCCTGGGTTTTAAGGCAACTGAAAGGGGGCAGGTGGTGGGCAGGGCAGCTGGTTTAAAAGCGGGCTGGTGGAAGGCCACGGACACTTGGTCTACCTCTAGGACCTCTCTTCTGCATCGTGTCCTTAACAAGGGGTCCCAGGAGGTTCTGGCCGCAGAAAACCCCCTCCCCAGGACGTCAGGTGGGTTCCAGGGCCCAGAACAACACATGCCCGGCCAGGGCTCAGAGCAGCACCTGGCGCCGTGCCCATGAGGTAATTGTGTTGCTAGGCTACGGGGCACAGGTGAGGCTGGGATTAACAGTTGGCAATGCTCCTGGAGCGAGTTAAAGAGGCAGCCAGAGGGTCAAGTGCTCACAGGAGCAGAGCCGAGGGGAGGAGGGACCATGGTGGACTGCCCGGCTTTCTACGTGCAAGGGGGTGGGACAGCATCACACTGCAACTTGGCCTCTAAAGGGATCGGGGCATCGTTTTATCTCTCTCTCTCTGAAGAACCACAGGGGCGTGTGTGTGTGTGTGTGAATGTCCTTAATGAGCTGTAGGGAGGAAATCACGCATTAGGCTCGTCATGGCCTCTTAAAGGCGAGCACCCTGGCTGGGTTTCTGACAGTTTTTACACATCCAGGTGGACATCTTGCAGGGAAGCCCCACCAACACTCTGACGTCCATCCTCCCAGGGAAGGAAAAAGGAAACGTCAAGGCACAGGACTCATCTGTCCATACTTGCCATGGGCCTCTGGCAGGGGACTGGCCACCGGCCACGGCGGGCATTTCTGCACCAACACTGGGAGCTCCGTGCCTTGCTTTCAGCCACAGGGGGTTTCCAGCTGTGAATGGGTCGTGTTACCCCTCACCTCCTGGAATGGGCATGGAGGCCGTTGCTAATTTGTCACTGTTGCTATTAGTCACTCTGCAGCCAAGGTTTGGCACCCGTTCCTCCCGGCTCTGTCAAGGCTGAGGAAGGGGAACCGTAAAGACCAGAATTCTGAAAATCTGGGAGAATTGGAATGATAACTGGAGTGAGGTGGGGGAAGCTGGGAATTCGGGTTGAAACACTGCTGGAAACCTAATCTTCCCCCTGGAGACGAGGGCAATGGTGGAAGTTGCCTGGAAACCAAATCTCTCGTCAACCCAACTTTAGCCCCGTTGGCAAATGATGGCACCCCACTCAAAGATGGCGAAGCCACTTGAAGATGGCAGGTGTCTGCACCAGTGTGCATGTGAGCCATGTGTCAAGCCCTGTCATTGAGCTCCTGCAGGGGTTCACCACGCCCCTCCCTGCTCACCCACCCCGGCCTTCCACCTGTGACGTTTCCCATTATGAATCACGGAAATGTGAAAAATTTCGGCAATGTCCTAGTACTTATGATTCCTTCACCGTGACTGACCAGGTTCTCACCTGGCTGTTTCCGCTCATTCCAGTCAATCCTGCGGAGAGTGCCGCCCCACCGCATCCCCAGGTGTGCTGAAACAGAATGCACCTTTTCATGAGATGGAGGGTCCCAGGGGAGGAGTCAGGGCAGGAACCCTGTTCCCACCCCGACCCTGGTCCAATCTCTGGAGGTGGAAAAGCAAGTTCCCACGAGGGGTTCCAACTGGAACGAGCCAGTCCTGACTGCAACCCCGCCCCCCCCCACGCCCAATACCACCACCCAAAGAATCCAAACAACGGAAGCCAATTCACTGTCCTGGAGTCCATTTGGACTCGTGGTGACCCGACAGGACCAGGTCGAGTGTCACTGCTGGCCTTGTGGATCACAGCACAAGGCGTCCCCCGTCCCCGACTGTGAGAGCCAGCGGAGATGCTGTACTCGTGTGCATCGTGAGCTGGATCCCCTGGACTCAAGGTCGCGCACACCGGAAGGTTCGTCTCGTCCTGGCAGCCTCCCTTCCTGAGAGTAGTTCCTGCACACTTCCATCAGGAATACAGGCGGGTCGCCGTGGGCTCCCACAGCTCCACAGGCGGAGGCACAGGGCCTGGTGGTGTTTGGTTTGGCCGCACCTGGCTTGGCGGCGAGTCGGGACCGCGGCGGCAGATCTAGTTCTGAACTCTTTCCTTCCATCTCAGGTGAGGATGAGGGACGAAGAGAAGGCGGCAGGGGAGCCGCGTTTGCCGTCTGCATTACGCTCCTGGGGGAGACGCTGGATCAGGGCTTCCACAGGAGCCCTGGTGGCACAGTGTGCACGTGTTGTGCTGCAGCGCCCACGGTCAGTAGTTCTAAACCACCAGCTGCTCCTCGGGAGACAGACGGGGCTTTCTACTCCTGTAAAGAATCAGAGTCTCGGAAACCCAGAGGCAGTTCTACCCTGCCCTCTAGGGTCGCTGTGAGTCCACGTTGACTGGGTGACAGTGTTTGCAGCTTTAACTCTCTCAGAGATCTTTGGAGTCTGATTCTGTAGGTCTGGGGCCACCGGATCAGATTCTCACTATACACGTACGTACGTACACGTACATGTACACACACACACGGCTGTGCTGCATTTCATCAGAGCTTCCAGGCTGAGGCAGACTAGGAAGAAAGGCCTGGTGAACTACCCCGCAGTAACACCCCGCGGGTCACAATGGTCTCTGGATTGTAGGGGCACCGCGTGTGCCGATGGCTACAGGTGACAGCAAAAGCCCCAGGTCCGTGTGCAGTGCCCACGTGGATGGAGCCCCACTGACTTCCTTTGGAGGGGACCCATGGAGAGCCTTGCCCGCAGGCAGACTACTCTAGATAAAGTGGGTTATCACCCCACCCTGTCCTAACACACCCAGGAAGGGGCATGCTCCCTTAGGGGATCGGAGTGTCAGGGTCTTGGTTTTGCCCTGCTTGGGTCAGAGGGCCTGGACCCATCTTGTAAGCTCTCCAGCATCAAGTCTGTGTCCCAAGCATGGTCCATTCCCCTTTCTGTGGTCCTGCCTACTGCTGTGCTGCTTTACTCATCTGATGCCACCCACGCATGCGTGACAGCTCCCTTGTCCTCCCAGGCCCTAAAGACAGGTAGGGAGATTACAGACAGGGGGGTGGGGGGGTTCCTCCAACAAATGCCCAGGCTAAACGAAAATGAGCTGGCCATGCCACAATTAAGGGGTTAGGAAGAGATCAGGCACACATTAGACCCCTACGGGGACTGTCCAAAGCTGGGCTTGCGCAGACCAAGGTCACCTAGACGCAGGTGAAGGTCAACCTGGGCACACACACTAGACACCAGCATTACATTACACATGTGCCCAAACTCAGCCACTAAGATCTGCCGATACCCTGAGTCTTGCCCCACCCCTTTCAGGTAGGGCTAGGAGGGGGCAAAGGGCAGAGGAGGGTCGGGTTGGTCCCATGTGCAGCTCACACTTCCCACACATGCGTGCCCTCAGGATTCACACGTTCTCTTCTGTCGGTTCTGGGGCTTCTCTTCCTGGACATCGTCCCCCGTGGGCCTTCTTCACCCTCACCTGAAAGGCCACTTTTGGTCTCCAACTCTCCCCAAGACACCGGAGACAGCGAGTCCTACCTGGGACGCCACTCTCCGAGACTTCCCTTTCCCTCACGAAAGTCACTTGATCTACAAAACTGCTTCTGCCCTGTGCGTTCTTCCAGCGCTGGGAAGCAAGAACCGGCGGAAACCATCCCAGAAACGGAACTCCGTCTCAGCTTCAGGGTCTCTGTCTCCTGGGCACCGTGCCGACCTTGGGCTAATGGTCTTCCTCATCCACGAGACCTTATTTTTGTCTTCTTTGCCCTATTTAAGACTTCATCAAGTTCTCCTTATGTTTGAAACTTGGGGTCTCTTGTGTACCCTACAACGGGTTCACCTCTTGAGTCCTCAGCCAACACAGTGCTGGCGGTGCTGCTGGGTTAGTGCTGGGCCCCAAGGTTGGGCGTTCAAGCCCACCAGCTGCCCCTTGGGAGGCTGGTGCAGCCGAGTAACTGAGAGACTTACCCAGGATGATCTCTCCCGACACAACACTCCCCAGTGTGGGAGAAAGACAGGCTGTCCACTCTGTAACCAGTGACAGCTTTGGAAGCCCACAAAGGCAGGTGTACCCCTCCTGAGGATGGCTCTGAGCTGGCAGGGGGTTTGGGGTGTTTCCTGAGAGGGCTCTTGGGCAACTTCCTGGGGAGCAGCGGGGACAGCAGGAAGGAATTCCTCAGGAGCTGCCATGAGTGGCTTCCCAGCTGCCAATCTTGTGGGTCCTGCTAAGTGACAGAGGGCACGGGCTTTCCCAGGTGGCTCTGAGCTCCAAGGCTGCCCAGCGATATTCACGTCAAGCACTGGCACATTACTGGCTGCAAAGACCCAGACCACAGTGGCTGCCCATGAGTGGATTCAAACTCACAGCGAGGCTGCAGTTTCTAAGAACCACCTCCTCCAGGTGCGACTCCTGGGTTTGAACTGCCAACCTGAAGGGTGGCAGCCAAGAGCCTAACCCACAGCGATGCTAAAAGTGCTCGCCATGCAGGCTGCCCGACTACAGGGAGTGCTCGCTGTTTCATGCCGGCCAGGGTATGAGACTCACCACCAGTAAGCCGGTGCCTGCTCATGGCAACCGTATAGGACAGAGGAGAATTGCACCTTTGCGTTTCTGAGATGGTAACACTTTATGGGAGTAGAAAGCCTCATCTTTCTCGTAGTGATCCTTTAATACGCCAGCCAGCCAGGCAACCGCATCAAGCTGCACCAACCCCTGGGCCCTCTGGGAGTCGGAGTCAAAGCTGCTGCACAGGGTGCCAGTGGCCGACTTTCCAGAAGCAGACAGCCTGGCATCTCTTCCCAGGCTTCTTTCAGTGGACTTGCATCTCCAGCTTCCCTTTCGCAGGCGGCACGTTTCGTGTCCGCCTCCTGGATGGCCTCGTGTACACACCAGGCACGGCTGCCCTTTTCCTGCCAGGCTCTCTCTTCCTTTCCAGGTCCCAGGAGACCCAGGGTTGCCGCCCACAGACCTTCGGGAACCCCGGCTGCCCCCTGCACTCCCAGGGCCACCGACTTGTCCATGACACACTTCTCCGTGATACACCTTGGGAACACAGGGTCTTCCTGTCTGGCCCTCCTGGGGGGGGGCGGGTGGTGGTACTGGTCTAGTACAGGACCCACAACTTCCTGCTGACCTCGAACCTCAATTTCCCCTCACTGCTGGAGCACACCTTCTGACATGCTTGTCTGGAGATGGCTTCTGAGGAGAGTGCTGCTGGTGGAAGAGGAGAGAGGGCAGGGGAGATGCTCCGTAGACTGGCTGGTTCCACGATGGGGCTGGAGAGGATGCTACAGGGCAGGCCTGCTTCTGATGACAACTGAGAAGCACCACCTGGTTACGGAGTCCAACCACCTGCGTGGGAAGAGCCTAGTGCTGTCTACAAGGGTGGGGTGGGGGGTCTCTTCCCCACTCCGACAACTGACAACCGCCCGGCTGGGTGAATGAACTCTCCAGTGGACAGGATCCAGGGCTCCTGGGGACTGTGCCATGCCAGCACGCTCACCTGGGCGCCCTGCCCCGCCCTCGACGTGACCTCACTCTCCACCCCCAAGGCCCCAGGTTCCACTGGAGAGGGACACCTCCCCAGCCCTTCCCCCACACAAACACAGGCCTCCCCTAGCCCCCGCAGCGCTGAGCTCATCCCATAAACTAGCCTAATAGATTCCACATGCTGCACCCGCCGGGGCGTTCCCGCCTGGCCTCCCCGTCCGCTGCCCGCACCCCCGCACGCACCCCAGTATCCGTATCCCAGGAGCGCCCAGAGACAGTCCTGGGGCGCTCCTATACCCAGTCCCAGTAGCGCGCCATCCTGCCCCTCCAAGCAGGCCACCCCTACTTCCCATCCTAGGGGCGCACCAGCACGTAATCCCCTACCCACCCCACCAAACCAGACACCCTTCACTGGCCCCCACACCCTCCCATCCTAGAGCACGCTGGTCCCCCAGGAACGCTGCAGCCTGGCTCGGCACCCCGTACCCCACGCCAGGGCCCGTTTTGTTGCGCGCGCCCGCAGCCGCCCAGGCCGGTCCCGCGTGACCTTGGCCTCCTGGGCGGCGGCCCCGCCCCGCTCTCCACGGGCGGCAGTGCGCCCGGCGGCGCCCTTGGCTGCTAGCAATTACAGCGCCGGCGGAGCATGTTTCTCGAGGCCGGAGACGCCCACGTGCTGCTGCTCGCGCTGCACGCCCAACAAGAAGCCCGCGGGCCAGGAAGCGGCGTCTCCGGGGCGTGCAAAGCAATCCCCCTGGCGCACGCCCCTCCGCACCCCAAGTTCGCGGCCGCGCCCACCCTCCAGGCCGCGGATCCCGGAGGCTCCGGAGCCCGCTAGCGCGGCACCTGCTCGAGCTCCGGAGGGTGGTCTCTCCCCGCGCCAGAGCCGGCCGCTTCTTCCGAGCCCAGTCTTCCAAGTCCAAGCCGGAGTCCTCCTTCCCGGCCCGGCCTCTGAGCCCGAGCCCGAGCCCAAGCCGGCCGCCGCTCCCGGCCCACACCAGCCCCCCGAGTCCGAGCCGGCGGTCTCTAGCCTGGCCAAGCCTCTGCGCTCTAAGTCGAGCCGCGCGCCCGCCTTTCCCGGCCCTGGACGCGGCTCAACGCCCGGAGTCCGAGCCGGCAGCCTCGGTTCCCCGGCCCGGCCTCTGCGCCCCCGGCCCAAGCCGGCCGTCTTTCCTTCCCGGTCCTCTGAGCCCGAGCCGGCGATCCTCCCTAGACCTCCTCCCACCTGAGTCCTGCCTGAGCCCCAGCCGGCTGCTTTCCCTCCCGCGACCCGGACCCAGAGCCGGGGTCCTTGGGGTCCTCCTGCGACCCCCCCGGACCCCAGCCCTCCCCGGCGGGTCTGCGCGAGCCCCAGCCCGCGGGCCGCCCGCCCGCCCTCCGGGCCGCAGTGCCGCCGCGCGTCCCTAGGGGGCGCAGGCGGCGCGGCGCGCAGGCCCCGGCGCGAAATTGCAGGCGGGCGGGCGCGGCGCGTTGGGAGAGCCGCGGGCGGGCGGGGCGCGCGGAGGGCCGGGGCGCGGGGCCGGCCAATCGGCGGCGGCGGCGGGCGGCGCGCGGTGAATGGGAGCGGCGGCGCGCGGGCGGGCGCACTTTCTCCTCGGCGCGGGCGGGGGCGGGGGCGGCGGCGGCGGCGGCGTCCTCCTCGCGCCCGGCGGACCCTCGGAGCGCGGCGGCGGCGGCGGCGGGCTCGGCGCGCGGACGGGCGGCCCCGCGACAACTTCTCGGCCGCGTCGCCCCGCTCGGGCTCGGATCGGGATCGGCGCGGCGGGGCCGGGGGCCGGCGGGCGCCGCCTCAGCATGGGCCGGGCCGAGGGCGGCGACGCGGGCCCGGGCCGGCCGCGGGGGGCTGCGGGGCGGCACGCCGCCAAGTGCAACTTGTTCGGCGGCCGCCGGGCGTGGTGGGCGCTCCTCCTGCTGCAGCTGCACTTGTCCCCGGTGGCGCGGGCGCAAGGTAGGCGGGGCGCGCGGGATCGGGGCGCCGGGGCCCGGGTGGGGGCGGGGGGCCCGGTGTCTCGCGACCGTTTCCCCGCCGCCTCGGAACTTTTCGAGCGCGTTTGCACGCCCGACCCCAGGTGTGCAGGCAGCAAGGGGTTAATGAGCGGCGCTCTTTGCCGACTACGCGGGGCGTGAGCAACTTTGTGGGGACCCTGCCTGCCTGGCGGAAGGGTGGGTGTCATCCCCTCTGCCAGGCTGCGGGGCTGAGCTCGGGCGGCGAAAGGGTTAACGCATGGCGTTAACTCGGGTGCGGAATGGGGAGAGCAACTTTGCGGTGGGGGGAACCTGCCTGCAGTGGGCGGTGGGTGGGAGGAGTAGCCTCCTTAGCCCTCCGGGGCGCAGGTTTGGCCGTGGGGTCCAGCACCTGTGTGCCTGGGCCATGGAAGGGTTAACGCGCCGCGACCAGTCCGGTGGCTGAGGGGGATGCAACTTTGCGAGCGCGCGCTCCTCTGCAGCGGGTTCTGCCGGCGGGCCGGCAGCCGAGGGGTTAATGACTGGGTCCTCGGCCATTGCCTTAGCGCCCGAGCAACTTTGTAGGGTCCAGTTCAAGAGGGGTCGCCAGATCTGCCTGACTTGGAGGCTGACCGCTGGTAAGGGCTTGGACCTGTGTGCAGGAGCTAAAGGGTTAACGCAATGCGCCCTTCCCTGGGGATCCCCAGGCCTGGCCAAGAGCTAGTTAATGGGGGACTCTCCAGCTGCCACCTGGACTCCAGGGAGCGCTGAGCTAGCTGTCAGAACCGGAGTGCCCACCTGCAAGGGTTAATAAACTGCGTCCTCACCCACTGCACGGCCCACTTGCAGAAGGCCAGGGGCCATGGGTGTCACCCAGAAAATACTGATTCCTCCCTCCGGGGTCTGGCCCTGGATTGCCCCTCTCTGGTGCAGTAGTCGGGGAGGGGAGGACCCCCTCCCCAGTTGTAGTTGGCCCTGCACCCACTGGCCAGCCTCTCACTGGTGCCCTGGCGGAGGGCCTACACAGCCACCGGAGTCTGGTAATCAGTGAGTGACACCCACCGTGGCTTTCAGATACTGTGGAGCGGCACTGGCCACCCTGCCATTCCCAGCCAGCTGCTAAATCCCCTAGTCCAGGCCATTCCCAGCCAGCTGCTAGATCCCCAAGTCCAGGCCCTGACCCCCTGGGCTGCTTGCTGCAAGGTTAGGGGAGCAAAAAGTTTCAGAGCATCTACACTTGGTTTTGTGTCCCTCCTTCCCCCCTGGAGGGGACGGGGACCTGGGGGGAAGGGGGCTCTGGGGACAGGCAGAAGCTGTAGTGAAATGTGTGCTGGCTACCCTGTGAGAAGCCTTCCCACCCTCCTAATCTTGACGCTCAGAAGACTCCAGAAGAGAGACCCTACCAGTGTAGCATCTTTTTCACCTGAGTTTGTAGCTTTAGGAATCATTGCCCCACCCCATCCCCATGCACAGAATCACGCAGCAACAGAGCGACTATTTTAACGAGGTCTTCAAAAAATGTGTGTGTCGCTCTAGGCAGTTTTTGGACAATGGACTTGTGAGCACGGGAGCCGAGTTGGGGTGGGCCAGTACCCCGAGACTGGAGATGTGGGGGACCTTAGCCTGCAACGAGCTGACCTCTGTGTCCAGTGGCATGATGAGTGCACAGGGACACACATGCGGTGGGCGGAATCACAAATTTTCAAAGTCTGAACTCGGAGCTGCTAAGCTCCCTAGTTGAACAGCTAACTCATAATTGCTACCTTTTTTAAAGACCTAAATTGTGACGTTTCCCTGTGCATGTCCTCCCCCCCCTGCCCCCCCCCCCACACACACCCAGGCTTTTAGAAATGTCTGCTTTCAACTGTCTTTTCTCCTGCTATGCGGAGATAAAATTGCCATATTTCTGGTTAATTTAACGCCTCTATTACTTGGGGGAAATTTTCATTTCACTTATTTGGGCTGCTTTTTGCTTAATTGAGTTACGTCGCAAGAGAAGCGCTGTTATGAAGTCCTCTTGGAAACCAGTCCGTAGCCGTTGCAGGTCCGGTTGAAGACATGGAGAGCTGCTTCGGGGATGACGTTTCAGAGATGTGTGATGATGGTTATTGTTTCTTGAAGATGTTAAAACAATGACTTGCAGTTTGCAGCCAGACCTGTGGGCTTGCTTAGAGATGTGGGGATGTGTACACAAGTTCAAGTGGGGAGGGTGGAGGCCCCCGCGCACGGCATCATCTGACAGCGGCTCTGTTTGGGTTCATAGCGCACACGGTTTCGTGTTTGATCGGCGTACTGTGCTCGAAGGGGGCACCAGGCGTGTTGCGTTTTCACAACTGCAGCTGTTGGTGAGGATGCTCGAGTCTCCCAAGGGCTGAGGAGAAATGGTCGAGAAACAGGGTGTGCCCCTTAGGGTGTCCAGGGCTGTGCATCTTCTCCCGGAGGATGAGGTCGTCCACCCCCGTAAAGGTTTATGGTCTTGGAGAAGACCCAAGCGGCTCTTCTTCTCTGGCCTCACCGGGATCATTTGTGCATCAGGATTGACTTGAAGGCAGTGAGGCCGATTCTTTTTCAAGCTTGACAGAAGCACAAGGCCTCCTCTTTCTCCTGGGGAGCTGCCGGCGGGTTTAAACTGCCGACCTCTCCGTTTGCAGTTGAGCGCCTTCACCACCGGGCCACGTGTTTACAGTCGGCCTGAACTCATCCACTCAACGGGTTTCTGTTCCTTGCAAAGCGCACGTGAAACGTGTGATGTTCATCTTGGAGCGCCTCCTGCATATTTGTGTTAGCAGACAGAAAGTCGCCTTGGAGCAAGCGGCCCTTCTTGAAAATGGACATCCCCTGGCGGAATGACTTCTCTTTAGCCTGATCCAGGGCAGTGCAAGACTTTCTGCCCCCCACCCCATGCCCCCAACCACCACCACAACCACCACCACCACCATCACCAAAAGGGAAAACTTCAGGCTGCGTTGGAGCTGTGCTCAGGGGCCGTGATGATTTGAGTAGCCAGGTGATGCTGCTCCTAGTTTATGTTCCTGAAAGTGTTTTACACAATAGTTTGTCTTAAGGGTCAGCTCACGCTTCAAGGAGTCAAGTGCGCATTTGACTCGTTGAAGTTTCCTGGGTACAGCTGAAGTTCCAGCAGGTGGATCAACCTGGAATGCGCCCTGAACTTCTCTGAGTTTTCTGGGCTTGTACCCTGCCTGCTGTGACTTCCTGGGTCTCTGAAGAGTCAAGTTTTTAATTCGGAAAAGGCAGCTGGCCAGAGGGCTTGCTTTCTGTTAATCCACCTGCTGGGAGCTGCGCCCACCTGGTGCTTTGGGACCGCAGACTCCCCCAGTGGGGGAGAGGCTGGGTGGTCCTGGGGGGGGGGATTTCAGCAGGGAGGAAGAGTCTCTTGCTTTTACAGGGAGTGGGAGGGGAGGGCCTTGGGCAGACTTGCTGTCTGGGTGCTGCTCAGTCCTGGATCCTGTGTCTGTGAGAGAAAGGGGTGGGAGAGGTCCCTCCCTGCTTTCAGCTCCCGGCTTGGTCTTGGGGTTGCTCATAATTCTTGACATCTTCCCTGCCTTTGCCCTGTGTCCCTGTATTAGCATTACTGTATTCAGGCCACCTGGGGGAGAGGTGAGGGGGTGGGGGCTGGAGAGCCTTTCCCTCAGGTGGTTCCCAAAGAGCTTCAGTTGGTGAACTACTAGTTCGTTCTCTCCTGGTTCCAGTCACTTGATGATTTTTAGGAAAACGAACCCAGTGCCTTCTGAACTTGGTGCTCTATAATCACCTGGGGTGTCATGAAATGGGGGTGGGGTGGGGTGGGTGGAGCTGTGACAAACGGTTTGTCTTTGACTTCAAGTTGGACCCGATGATCCAGGAGAGTTAAAACAACATCCCAGGTGAATCTGGTTCACCTGCAAGCCCTTTCTGTGAGTCCCCACCCCCATCCCATCGCTATGAATTGGCTAGTGGCTTCCTAGCGCTGGAGAGCTGTCTTCACTTAGCACCTGTTCTGCACTCCCTGTCTTTCACCTGTAAATAACCTCTCTGCCCCCACCAGCGTCATCATTGCACATCCCAGGTCCCAAGGGCATCCTCACAGTGGGTGGAGGAAAAAACCCCACTGTCTTTTAAGTCCGACCTTCCCGAGAGCTGTCAGAAGCCCCCTTCCATTTCTGTGGAATGCTTGAGTCTCCCTCCTTGAGCTCTAGTCCTGGGTGAGCAAGGTCGGTGGTTCAAACCCATTCATCACTCCTCGGGAGAAAGATGAGGCTGTCTGCTCCCATGAAGATCGACAGCCTTAGTAACCCTTTGGAGGGCCGTCAGGAGTGAATTGGTCTCAGAAAGATTTGTAGATTTTTACAGGAAGTGCAACTGGTGGTTCTTGTATCTGTGTGTGTTGTTTGCATACGTGTGCGCGCGCACGCACGCACCAGTTCCATCACACCAGTATGACACCTTTGGGCTGGGCTACTTCTCTCAGGCCTGTGTCCAGCCTTGTGTAAGCCCTGAGAGCCCGCTGCCGGCTCGCTGTTCTGCCTCACAGCGGTCCTGTAGGGCAGGGGAAAACTACCTGGAACCGCTGACCATGCTGTTAGCATCCGAGGGCTTAGCTGCTGCCCTGTGATGGCCGCGTTCAGCCCTGGGGGAGGTCTCCTCGGTGTGTATTTTTCCGCCTGGCTCGCCCAGGAAGCTGATGTGTGTGGGGTTGCAGATAGGGGCACACCGTGTACTGCGCGTGCTACAGGTGCAAAAATACTGCACCAGTGTTAACGATGGTCACTTTACTTGGGGCCCGTGATGGCCACCCCCTAAACTCAGTGCCATGGGGTCTATGCTGACTCCTAGTGGCTCTGTAGGGCAGGGTGGACTTGCCCCCGGGGGTTTCCAAGACTGCCACTCTCCGCATGGAGTAGAAAGCCTCATCTCTTCCTGTCGGTACTTGTAGTATGGAATAATAAGCTCCTACCTAAGGCAGCAGAAAGACGCTGCAGTGTCGCTGAGGGCTGAGCAATAGCCTGAAAAGTGGGTTGTTGGGCCCCACCCGACAGTGGGCGACCATGAAGACCGCAGCCTTGGGGCCACCCTTTGGGTCGGTGCTGCTGCCCCTGGGGTCCCTGATAGGTGGGACCGACTCACTGGTATCCAAATCAACCAGACCTGATGCTATTGAACATTTTAATTAGTATCAAAACCCAAAGCCAATGTCATCGAGTCAATTTCCTGAAGGTTTCCCGAGCCTGTTTATCTTCACACAGTACGTGGCCTTTCCTTTCTCCTTTAGGGGGCTGGCGGGCGTGAACCACTGACCTTGTGGTTAGCAGCCTGCTGGGTAGAGCCCACTACACCACCAGGACTCACTTCAATTGTAGTTAGCTTCCCATCCATTTCCAAAATCTCGTCATAAGGCATAAAAACCTGGTGCCCGCCATCCTTCTCCAGGGGAAGACCTAGGTCTACTGGAGCAATGGTGGTATGGTGGTCACACACTGCACTGTGATCCACAAAGTCCGCATTTCGAAACCACCAGCTGCCCTCTCTGAGGAAGGGGAGGCCGTCTGCTGCTGCAAGGAGAAAGTCAGGGCTTCCTGCCCCCAGAAAGAGCGGAGTCTGGCGGCAGCCCTGCCCTGCAGGGTCCCTATGAGTTGGTATCCATGGCAGTGAGTTCTGAGTGACCCAGTGTGGCTGAGGGCCCCTACGATCCCCTGGTAAACCAGCGCCCACTAATGTCGCCCCCTGGTGTGTGGGAGGACTGCAATCCACGGGGCTTTTCCATAGCGGCCCCGCCCTCTTGGGAGGAGCCCTGACAGCGCAGGTGCAGGCGAGGGGGTTCGGTGGGGCTGCCAACCGCAAGGTCAGCAGTTCGAACCCCGAAGCCGCTCCGCAGAAGAAGATCGAGGCTGTCTGCTCTGTAAAGACAGTCTGGAGGTGCACCACAGCTTCCGCAACAAAGGCTTCTCTCGCTGTGCTGGCGCCGCTCTCCGCCCTCCGCCCTCCCCCTGGAGACCGTCCGCAGGTGGCTACTCCACCCTCCACCTTAACAACGCGCGGGCATCGCGATCAAAAGTGTCCACCTGTGGGAGGAGACGCACCGGGACTCTGGGTGCGTTACCCAGGCACTGTAGAAAGCTCCCCTCCAGAAGGACAGGTAGCCCACATCAGAAGGTGTTTGATAAATACAACCCCGCTTTTGTGACACACTGCAGCTGGGCAGAAACCCCGTGACAGGTGAAAGTCGGCACTCCACCTGCTTCTACCTGGGCCAGGTGGCCGTGCTTCTGTTCAGATCTGGTTCAAGCACGGGTGGTGCCCACACACCCAGGGTCAAGGACTGCCGCCTCTGTGACCCCGGTGTTGGGGTTTGGTGGTTGCTTGGTGTGCAGTCGCGTACACTTACATGTGTTTTCTGTGTCGTTGTTTCTGTTTGCCGTGTCTCCTGTTTTCCTTCCTCACAATCCATTCTGTTCCAAAAATAATCTGTTGGAGATGTGTGTGTGTGTGTGTGTGGGGGGGGGGGTCTGTAAAAGTCACAGGCAGTTCTCCGCCCTGTGGGGTCATTGCGAGCGAGTCCACTCAACGGGAAGGCTGCCTGCTCGGTTTTGGTTCACTGCTCTTTAGGAAGTGATCCCCAGCTTTTCGGGAAGGTTCTGTGTGGAGATTGCTGTTGGAGTTTTTCCCCCCTGTGAGAGACTGACGTGCTGAAGTGGGTGGTGGCATCTGCTTGCAGCGGCTGCTCTGTCCCCGAGGCCTGCCCAGGAGATGTGTGGCTAGGCCGGGTGCCGGGGCCAGCAGTGACTACACTGTAGGGACACACTGCTTTAGGCAAGTCTGCTTCTTCCTGCCTGTATTTGGAGACCCTAGGGCCTAGGTGGTCTGTTCTCCTGGTAGGTGGTAGTAACGCCCGAGGCTCTGTGCCTCCAATTCCCACTCCCAGGAGGTCTCCATTGGGCCCTGTGGGAAATGAGGCTGTTTTTTATATAGCGCACCTATGCTGGTGTTTGCTTTGCTCTGTCCCTAACTTGTAATTGGAGCCAGCCCCTTAGCTCCCAGCCAGCTTCCCCTGTCAGTGGGAGGAAGGGAATGTGGGAGCAGATATTTTGGAACTGCAGGCGGTGGAGTGCGCGCCCTCCGTCCCCCACTCTGTGGGTGAGACCTGGGAGTCTGAGATTGCCCCGTTCCCTTCCCTTCTGCCAGGGCATCCATCACACGGGAGACCAGGGACATGCGGTATGGTATTCCCCCCTAGGTCGCTTGTCCAACGCGTGATCTATGTACTGCAGCCTGGGCTTGGCTCTGCGCTGAGATGCTAGGGCCTGCACAGTGAATTAGTGTCACTTTGTCTGCGTGGGGGCTGAAGTTTGGAAAATAAATTTCCTTAAAAGTGTGAGATGCTTAGTTATCCAAATGTCTGCGAGCGAGAGGCAGGGCAAGACTTATTTGAAATCTACTCACTCCCATCTAGCCGATCCCACTCGAGACAGGAACCTTACGGGACAGGGTAGAATGGCCTGGGGGGGGGTGTGGTGTGTCGGAGGCTTGGCTCCCCGCTGCTTTTGAACCACTGGCCTTGGGGCGAGCAGCCTAACTTGGACCTCACCAGGCCTAGAGATCATGATTGTCATGTGTGGGGTGAGGGGGCGTCGAGAAGGCACAGCAATCGGGGTGGCTGGGAAAACAGTTCTTGTATTTGCTGGACCGGGACCCTTGTTAATTAAGGCGATTAGGAGGTGTTTGTTGATAAAGGCGTTGCTCACGGGGATGCACGCCTGGGTTAGCTGTCTTCGTCTGGGGCGCACCGTTATTCAGACGGCCCTCCGCGTAACGCCAGGATTGTTCTCCACGCGATAACGGCTTTGCCGGCTCTGTCAGTACACAACGTCTCATGGCGATAACGGCTATCAGTTAAACAATCCAATTTCTTGACAACAGATATACCGGCCCAGAAAGCCGATTAATTCCCTGATCTGTGGCAATTAGTCTCTTGAGTACACGCCGGAGACTGACGTCTGCGGGGACTGGGGCCTCGCTCAGTTTCCTGCTTTTTGTAAAGCATGCGGTCCAGCTGAGGGCCTTCAAAAAGGCCAGCTGTCAAGTAGCTGGCACTACCCTCTGGGGGGAGGCCCTGGGACTTGCTCCCCATCCCCGTCGCCGCTCTGTGTCCCGCACGCTACGCTTGGGGGGCTCTCAGGTAGGAAAGCTGGGCTCTACAGTGATGAATCATGTCTCTGAGGAATAAGCACCAGGGAGGAAGGAACAGAGGCTTGGGCCTGGGAGGCCCAGCGGGGAGCCCGTGGCTCTTGGGGAAAGGCCAGTAGGAGTCATTGGTGGGGGGATTTTAGTAACCCCAGCAGTACTGTTCTACGTGGGGTCCTATCTGGCCAGCTCCGGCGCATCGGGGCCCGTGTTCAGCAGAAGGCAGCACCGCCTGGTCCTGTGCCTTCCTCTTCTGGGCTTAACCCGGGGCTACAGGCGCTGGGTCAGCCCATCTCCTTGTGGATCATTTAGCTGCCTCTGTACCAACCGTGAGTCCTTCTCCAGGGACTGGTCCCTCCCCAAGTCTCGTCAGCTCTGCTTCTGAGGAGCATCCTGTCTGAACACCTTCAAGACAGGTTTGTTTCCTGTGGTGTCTGCGGCACTTTCCTTGGGCTCTCGAGGGCACCGCCGTTCGGATGCATCCATCCTTCTTGCAGGCGGCTGCCTTGGCGCTGCCAGCCCCGCAGCATGTGCCCTCGCCTCTGGGGTAGGAGAGTATTTCAGATCTGGGGAGAGAGGATTTTGTCGCTGGCTTCACCCAGGCTTATTCCATCTCGCTTTAAAGATGGGTGGCTCTAGGGGCCGCATGTGTACGTGTGTCCCTCTCTGTCGTGTCGTGATTCCTCATGCGCATCGTGGGGAGCCCCAGGGCACAGGCTATCCATTGGCACCCACCACCCTCTCAGAGGGGGCTCATTGCAAGTTGGAATGGACTTGGTGGCAGTGAGCAAGGGGTATCTTTGGATTTCTGGTTTAACGCATAAAGGCCTCCTTTTCAAAGTCCCTTCTGGCATGCCTTCTCTCGAGGTGGCTGGGAGGGGACAAAAGGAGAGAAGGCAGGTGTCAAGTGTGTGCAGCTGAGGGCCCTCCCCCCCCCCCCCACTGGGGGTCAGAGCTGGCCGATGTGGAGCATCGAGTGGCATCAGACTTTGTGTGTGCATGCGTGTGCACGTGTATGTATGTGTGTGCATGTATATCTGTGTGAATGTGTGCATCTGTGTGTGTGTGGACTCATGGTTGTCACAGCTGGGTTTCATCTTCCATGGGCCTCTGCTTCTTATACTTGGGCGAGGCATCCGAGAGCAAGGTGAGTTTATATCACACCTGGAGGGCCGAGATCACATGGGGAAGTGAGGTGGGCCAAGGTATTGCTGGCAAAAGAAATAGTATTTGCATTCCCAGAGGGATTCCTTTGCTGGGATGTTAACTTCATGATTTATACGATTGTATCGTCGGGCTTATTACTTGTAATTTTTTTTTATTCAGCCGCGATGATTTGCAGAACATGAAAGAGATGCTTCAGGGTGCGCGCCGTCTGATGTCACGCCTTTGGAAGGAGGCACACACGCTTACAAGCAGCGAGCATATTTATATATTCACCCGCTCAAGCGATTGCGACTTGATGTGGAATTTGTTTTGTTCTTTGCCTGGTAGGCGTTTCTCCCTTCTCCCAAGTGGGGCCTGCGCTTCCTCTGAGGTTGGTTTCCTTCTTCTCCCCACACTTCCGACTGTGAGCGGCGAGCCGCCAGCCAGAGATGCGGCAGGAGTCAAGAGTCGGGCTGACTCGAGGGATCCCAGGTGGCGGGGTCTCACGTGGCACCAGTGGAACACCTTGGAACTTGGCACATTGGTGACGTGGCTCAGCCTGGGGAGTCACAGAGCCAAGTGCTCAGAGTCCCCCTGGATGCTGTCCTCTTGTGGGTTGCTTCTGTTCTCATGACCGCCTCATCCCAGACTCGTCCTGGACATTGGCTTTCTCGACGTGTCTGAAGCCCAGCTGTCACTGGTTGCCGGTCTTCTCATGTCCATCACTGCAGAGCCTGAAAATAAGAGTGGACTTGGAGCTCCCGAGTCTCAACTGGGGAGATGGTTGGCTTTCTGTTTCCGAAGCAGTGCTTTGGGTTGGGAAAAGCCAGAGTGAAGGACTGGGAGGCCGGGCGGTAGTGGAGGTGAGAGAACGTGGTAGGTTGGGCTGGGCATGGGGAGAGCTTGGTGAGGCAGATACGGGCCGTGGCTTGGTCGCAGGTTGGCGGTAGGAGGGGTGTTGTGGTTGCTAAGGTGGTGTGTCAGCCTGGCTGGGCCTGGATTCTCAGTAGTTAGGATGAACGTACCCATGCTCAAATCTGAGATAATCACTTGGATGATGAGAGGGTCGAGAAAGAGCTTCCTTGGGGACACGGCCTCCTTGCCGTCGAGGTAGGTGCTCTGGCCCTGCTCGCCTGCTCTTCGTTGGCTCAGAATCCTGTCCCCGGCTAGTCCTCTGACTACCACGTCTTTGGACTTGACATTGCCTGTTGGTCTTTGGGTCAGACTGTGAGCCAGCAGCTTGCTGTCTGACCTGCTGGTCTTAGCTGTGAGCCAGCGAGTCAGGAGAAACCTCTAGCCTGACATCTGACCCATAGACTTGGAACTTGCCGCCGTCCCTGCAGCCATGTGAGCCGTCTGTTTGACAAAATGTGTGCGTGAGTGTATGCGCACACAGGTAAGCTGTGCTGCCTGTGTTTCTGGAGAGAACCACGTGGGACTGGGCTATATGTCAGGGTTGATGTCCAGGGTTTGTGTGGCTGACCGGTTAGTCAGTCCATCCATCCACTGAGTGGGACACTTCGGTTTGGGCAGTCTGAGAACGATGTTCGCTTAGAGTGGATTGAGTGTGACGGGCTTTGGAATCATCCAGGAAGAAGGAGCTGTAAAGCAGATGTGTGGATGGATGGGTTTTGTCACTGGAGGTGTGGGGTTTGGGGGAGACAGTGTCATGTGGTTACCACGGTTGGGTCTGGCATCCCATAAGACGGCACTGTTCCTAGCTTTGCTTCCTGCCCTCATTTCTGAGCCCTGCTACGAATATGTGGACACCGTGAGGCAGACACAGCGTTCCTGAGCCTCAGAGACCAGGAGACCCCTCTCCCCGCACCAGGCCCACAGAGGCGAGCTCAGAAAATGTGCAGGCGTCAGAGCTGAGTTGGGCCTGAGGGCTGAGCTCTACGGTGTGGTCCTCATTGAGACCACAGGAGAGGTGTGGTAGTTACATCATCTGCTGTCAGTGTGAGACTGTTAAGAATGAAGGAGTGGAGTTTAGCCTGGCAATCAGATTGCAACTTGATGACCTCATCTGGAGGCGCTAAGGAGATAAATTGCTGGCTGGAGGCGGGACACACCCATTCCCTGTGAGACATTCCTGTTGACTAGACAATGGAGCTATACCAATGGAAGCAGAGCCCTGGGGTTGGAGGAGCCACATGGAAACCCACCCCAGCACTGAGATGCTTCTACTACCACTGGATCCGCAAGACTTTATACACCCACGACCTTCCTGCACTTGGCGCCAGCTGCGTGAGTCTGAAGAGGAATTTACAGACTGGTATTGGCCATATGGGCTAATATTGGACTTACAGACTTGATCTGGGCTGGGATGTTTTCATGTATAATTACTGTTAATATAAAGCTCTTTCCTGTACACATGGGTGTCTATGGATTTGTTTCTCTAGTCCACCCCGACTCACACAGGTGTGCCCCCCTGAACCAGGCTGGCTGCGCACAGTGGGGAGCAGCATGGAACTGGGGCCCCTGATGACCCCACAGCCTCTTCTGTCAGATCTCCCGGCTCTTCTGAGTGCCCTATGGACGTGCTTTAAGCCCCGCACCTGTTTGTCTCCTAGGCTCGGCCTTGGCACCCCTCCCCTGGCTGTGGGGTCAGGTAGCAGGATGGCGCTCCCCTGGGGTTTCTGAGACTAAATCTTTACGGGAGCCTCATCATCCGTGGCTGCTCTCTCCTGACAACATGCCCAATGTATGTGAGACAGTCTCGCCATCCTGGCTTCTAAGGAGCCTCCTGGCTGGGTCTGTAGTGTCTCCTGCCGTGGTAGCACGTGTAGGTTGGCTAGCCAGCCAGGGCACCGCCCCGGGCAGGTCTGTCAGTCCCTGTGTGCGAGGCACTGAGACCCAGCGACTAAGGAAGCGCCCCTTTATGGAGCACCTGGTTCACAGATGGGGCAGGAGGCAGTGTGTGGGTCCAAGGGCCCCGTAGAGCCTGGGAGACAAGCCGAGGCAGGCCCTCTGCCCTGTTGGCACCTGGGGTTCAGGTAAGTGATCAGGGAGGCACACAGGACACTGATGTGTTCGTAATAGCGGGGTCCTTGCAAACAGCTGGGACCGAGCATCAAGCATGTCCGTGGCCCTCCTCCCGAATTTAGGTCTTGATGCCCGGAAATTGAACCCCCCCACTGCTGCTGTTGACTGTGTTCCAAGTCACAAGGAGAAGGTGCCTGCCTGGTCTTCAGTGGCTGCTATCGTACAGCAGTGGACAGCCAGGCCTTTCTTCCTCGGGCCTCTGGGTGGATTTGAAGGACTGGCCTCTCAGTTAGTGTCAGAGCATGGACCGCTCATTCTACCAGGAGCCTTGCTCATGGTCACATTGGCTGTTGTGAGTGCTGTCCAGTTGGTTCCAACTCAGTGGCCACGTCCATGTCCAGCAGAAGGAAACAGCTCCCGGCCGTGCTCCTGCCTCACAGTAGCTGCTTTGTTGGCTGAAGCCCCTCGCTGTAGCCACTGTGCCAGTTCATGGCATGTCCTGTCTTCACCAGCCCTGCTCTGCTTTTCCCAGAGGGGTATCCTCTGTGGACTGACCCCCCCACCCCCCCGCAGGCACCCGATAATTTGTCCAAGCTACGTGAGACCATGTCTCACCATCCCCGTGTCTAAGGGGCATTCTGGCTGTACCTCCTCCGAGCCAGATTTGTTTGTCCTTCTGGCAGCCCAGGGAATCTCAGTGCTCTGAAGCCAAGGCCACCACTGAAGTCCATTCTGCGGTCGTCTTTATTCTCAGAGCCGTGGCAAGCCAGGCCTGGGGCTGAAAGTGACACAGGGAGCAGTCCACAGGGGTAAGCGACTCGCCCCGTGGGAAGGGGAAGCAGAAGCGTGTGTGGAAGAGCAGGGACTGTCTGCCACGGTCCTTAGTGCAGTCGAGGACGCAGCCACGGGCTGCCCCTGCCTGTTTCCCGTTGCGCCTGCTGGGCTTTGATTGTTCCTTGGACCTGATATCCTGGGGTCTTGATGCTGAAGTTGCTGCCTGTGACGGGACCCAAAGCTGGGTTACCAAGTACAGTAGGCACCGTCCGTGCCCAGGCCTGGCCTCTTACTGGCAAGGCTCCAGAGGCGGCGCAGGACTGGGTGGTGTTTCTGCTCATTTCATGCGTGGGGTCTCAACCAGTCGGAATCCATAGGTGGCAGTGGCTTTGGGTTTATCTTGATGACCTGAACCCAAAATGCAGCTGCTCCAACAAGCTCACAGTGCCACTGCCACCGCAGGGCCCGGCCGCTCTGTCACCCAACATCAAGATGTGAGCTAAGTGTTAGGAGCCAGCATTTCGTTCCCAGCAAGTGTTTTTGTTTTGGGCTGCCACGATGCTTTCCCTGTGTTGGGAGCCCCAGGGGCCCCAGGGTTACAGTGTTGAAGGGCTCGCGGATGGAGCTGTGCCGATCCGTAATGGGGAGATCGACAGCCTTGGAAATCACCGGCCGGGCCTGCTCTGGCCCCGGGGCCTTGCGAGTCGTCCGGGCGCGGGCAACCAAAGGCGCTGCCATGGAGGCCGTGGGACTCACGGCAACCCCGTGGGGTTGAGTCGGTCCGCCCGTGGGTTTCCGAGGCTGGAGTTTACTCTCACAGTCGCCATGCCTTTTCTCCCCGTGAGGCAGCCGGTGGCGCTGCGTGCAGACCTGTCCGTGGCAGGCTGAGTGCTGTAACCGTCGTGGCTGCATTTGGTTTTTTGTGGGGAAGGGGCTGCACAACTCAATGTGTGTTATCAGGGAGACTGACCAACATAGCCGGCATTCCTGACTTGCTGGGAGCGAAAGGTGTAGAAGCCCAGAGAAGGGAGCTGCCGCGGAAGCGGTAGAACCGGCTTCTGAGTCTAGTCTGTCTGCTCTCTTGTTACAGTGTCTCCACGGAGCCCGGAGGGCGGCATCAAGGGTGAGGTACTGGACTGCTGAGCACAGGTTGCTGGTTCAAAGTTCACCAGCCACTCGGTGGGAGAAAGAGAGGCAGTCTGCTCCCAAGCCCACAGGGGCAACTCCATTGTGTCCTACTGGGTCATTGTGTGCAGGCATCAGCTTGGGGGCAGTGGATGGCCCTTCGTCTGTGACAGGGGCACATGGCGGGAGGGGCTCCAAGTGTGAGCTTTTCATAAGATCACTGGTCTGTGTGTGTGTGTGTGTGCGTGCATGTGTGCGTGTGCAGAGGGGGCCCCCCCCCGCACCTGGAAGGTAACTTACCCTGTCATTGACGCTACATCTCCACCTCATCACAGCCCTGTAGCACAGGGAGGAACTGCCCTGTGGGTTTCTGAGACTGGAACTCTGTACAGGTGCAGAAAACCTCGGCTTTCTCCTTCGGAGCCGTGGGCGGTTTTGAACTGCTGACCCTGTGGTTCGCCCCCCGTGCGTGTGATTTGGAATGGACCAATGGCAGTGTGTTTGCAGTGTTGGGGTCCCTGAGTAAGTAGGATTATGGCAGTGGTCTAGTGGGTTAGGGTTTTTCTTTTGTTTCCTCTCTGAATGTGAAGTTTCATAACGAACGCATTTTGAAACTTTTAAAGATAGGAAAGTAATCAACCTAGTTTCCCGGCATACGTTTGGTGGGTTTTCCGAGGAACGTGGACGGCAGGAGTTAGTGCTTCAGGGTTGACGCGGCGCTAATGGTTTTGCCTGTTGTCCCTGTTTAAGGAACTTAAACAATGGT
The DNA here is from genome assembly GCF_050624435.1 of Tenrec ecaudatus. Lineage (NCBI taxonomy): Eukaryota > Metazoa > Chordata > Mammalia > Afrosoricida > Tenrecidae > Tenrec > Tenrec ecaudatus. The sequence continues at coordinate 139,768,438 of NC_134541.1, read as the reverse complement.
TTGGGCCCGGATTTTGTTCTTCCGTTTAAAATCAGGCACGCACGGTCTTAAAGTACAGGCTCATCGTCAGAACAAAGCTCTTTTGAAAGATAGATTGGTGAACACATTTGCTTCATTGATTTATTTTTTCCTAAACTTTGCCGTTGCTGAGTCCTCCTGGGAAAACACACACCAGCCCAACAGTTTCCCGCTGCACGGCCGTGGGGTGATGACTGCCCCAGGAGGTCTACTGCTCCTCCCTTCCTTTCCAGACGTTCGCACGTCAACATAAGACCCACCCCCATCTGAGGTTCCTATAGATATTGCCTATCAGAGAATAATGGTCCAGACAGAACTTTATTTGTTTAAGCTTTCGGTTTTGAGATGCGTTAGACAGTAATGTGTTGGTCTGGGTAGACTAGTGTGTTAGTCTGGGTAGACTAGAAAAACACATTCATGGACACACATATATGTATAAGAACGAGGTTTATATACAAGAGCAGTTGAATATTGAGAAGACATCCCAGCCCAGTCCAGATCAAGTCCATAGTCTGATAGTAGCCCACATGTCCAATACCGATCTGTGAAGTCCTCTTCAGAATCACGAAACACAGGCACTGATGCCGAGTGCAGGGAGATCACAGGCCAGTGGGTGGGAAGTCTTGTGGGTCACCATGCAGCCCCTCCAGCTCCAGGGGTCTGGCTCCATCAGCGTAAATCCACGTGTCTAGTCATCAGGAAGACGAAGCAGAGGGAGTGTGTATCTGGCCTCCAGTGAGCTATTTATTTCTATCGCGCCTCTGAATGAGGTCATCAAGCTGTGACTTGACTGACAGGCTAGACTCCAACCCTATAACCTATTTAACAAGTTGACGTGAAATTATGTAACCAACACAAATAATTTGGGGTTAAGTTCTAAATGTTATCTCTGGGCAATAGTTCTAGGGGATTCGTCCACCCAGTCTGGCTCTAAGACGTCTAGAGTCCAAGAGACCATAGGATTTACATTTCCCCTCCTTTGATCAGGAATTTCCTAGAGAATTGAAGAGATGGGAGGGGGGCTACTTCAGACTCTGTACAGCTATACAAGGGATGGAATGGGGGGCAACTCCTACTCCAGGCCAGCCCAAGGCTGATTCCCGTGAGAACAGGAATTCCCTCTCTCCTCGTCCGCCCTTCTCTACTCCAGCCTCCCTCCCCCCACAGGCTCTCTGCTCCTCTGCTGGGCCCGGCATCCTCTGCAGTAGCCGTACAGCACCCCCAGACAAAACTCAGGATTGTGTGCCGGGCTCCACGTCAGGACTAGGGGCCGGCAAGGACATCATCCTTTTGTCCACAGCCCCTCTGCTCAGCCTTGGCAGTGGGTTTCATTAGAACACATGGGCCCCAAGATGAGGCTCCTCCTCCGGCTGCCAGAATGGAATGCACCAGAGGGAGGCGGCCTGAGGTTCCTGGCCTTTGAGTGAACTTGCAAGATTGCCCTTGACTTCTATTCCTGTTCTCGGAGTTGCCCTTTCCTCCTCTGCCCCTCAGCAGAGGATGCCCCATAGTCCTCCTTTCCCGAAGGTTCTTTCTCTGCTCATTGACGATTTTGCTGAACCATCGTGCCTGCAACTGTGCTGCCAGCACCAACAAACTAGTCAACCAACCACCCAACCAACCCACCAACCAACAAACTAGCCAACCAACCACCCAACCAACAAACTAGCCAACCAACCACCCAACCAACCCACCGACCGACCGACCAACCAACCAACCCACCGACCAACAAACTAGCCAACCAACTACCCAACCACCCAACCAACAAGCTAGCCAACCAACCAACCAACCCACCAACCAACAAACTAGCCACCCAACCACCCAACCAACCCACCCACCAACCCACCACCCCACCACCCCACCAACCAACCACCCGACCAACCAACCAACCAACCAACCAACCAACCAACCAACCAACCAACCCACCGACCAACAAACCAGCCAACCAACCAACCACCCAACCAACCACCCACCCAACCACCCAACCAACCCACCCACCAACCCACCTACCGACCGACGACCGACCAACCAACCAACCAACAAACTAGCCAACCAACCACCCAACCACCCAACCAACAAACTAGCCAACCAACCAACCAACCAACAAACTAGCCAACCAACCACCCAACCAACCCACCCACCAACCCACCACCCCACCAACCAACCACCTGACCGACCGACTGACCGGCCGACCGACCGACCGACCGACCGACCGACCGACCGACCGACCGACCGGCCGGCCAGCCAGCCAACCAACCAACCCACCGACCAACAAACCAGCCAACCAACCAACCAACCCACCGACCAACAAACCAGCCAACCAACCAACCAACCAACCAACCAACCAACCAACCAACCAACCAACCAACCAACCAACCCACTGACCAACCCACCCAGTTCTCGCTGCCATCACATTCATTCATACGTGCCCCCGCCCCCTCTCACTCAGACCCCGACCCACAGTGACCCTGCAGGGCAGGGTAAAACCACCCCTGTGGGTTTCTAAGACGATCATTGTTGCTGGAAATAGAAAGCCTTGTCTTTCTCCACTGGCATGGCCAGTGGTTTGAACTGCTTACCTAGCAGTTAGCAGCTGTGTTAGTCTTGCTTGACTAGTGAAACAAATGCATGGATATTCATAGGTGTATAATAGAGAACTTTCTATCAGAGTCATTGTATTTTAAGAAAGCACCCCAGCCCAGTCCAGATCAAGTTCCTAAGTCTCATATTGTCCCACATGTCTGTTACCAGTCTGTAATTGCCTCCTCAGACTCATGCAGGACATACAATGACGCCGAGTGCAGGAAGACCACAGGCCAGTGGGTGGGACGTCTTGTGGATGCAGTGGCAGTGGAAGCTTCTCAGTGCTGGCGTGGGTACCGGGGATCCTACTCATAAGCACCCCTGCATAGTTTCCGAGACAGTTGGTCTTCACAGGAGCAGGTGGCTTCATCTTTCTGTGGCCGAGGCTGGTGGGCTTGAACCAGCAACCTTGCAGTTAGCCAGGGCCACTGTGGCTTGGGTACAAAAGCAAACCAAAGAACAGTTCGGTGGGTGGCGGTTTCAAGTGAATCCAATCTTTGGGGTTCACATTTGTGCAAGCCAGGCTGCCTGTCAAGACGAGGCTGGGTGAGGCCAGGCCTTGAGCTCAGGTCAGTCTGGGATTTGGGTCTGGATGGCACCTGGGTGGAGAGGAACGGTGTGTGGTTTGAGGTGTTGCTGAACCCCCGAGCAGGGTGTCCTTGGGCGGCAGCTTTCAGGAGCTAGCCCCGGGAGCCTTCCACAGGGGAGAAGGCGATGTGCCATGGTACGGTGATAAACTAAGGGTCAGAGGCACTGGGGATAGTAAATGGGAGTGAGTGTGTGGCCGTCAGGAGAGCTGTCTCCTTGGGCGAATGCACTGAGGTTCGTGCAGGTGAGCTGCAGGAAGGCACCCTCCCTCCGTCCCTCCCAGTGGAGGAATCACCTGTCGAGTTGTAGGGCACAGGAGGACAGCCTCCCGTTGGGTGACCGACACTGACCCTTCATGGCAACAGGCAGCCTCATCTCTCTTCTGCAGCTGGGGCTGGTGGTTTTGAACTGCTGCCCTTGAGGTGAGCACCTGATGCCACCCGCTTTGCTTCCAGGGCTCCTTTGTACCCAGGAGGGCACAGACAACTGCACAGCAGGGCACCCTTTCACAACAGGAACAGGCACAGTCAGCACCCACAGGGGGACATTTATCAGAACCCCAGAAACCACCCGAGCCGCTCACCCCTTGAAAACGGCGTGTCTGCTGATTTGTCAAGTGCAAGAGCTTAAAAGCCCAACTGGCTCTGTTTCTTGGCTTTTACCTGGCACCTGCATTGCCAGTCTTGTCAGCAGCTGCTTGTTGGTTGGGCTGCTAATCACAAGGTCAGCAGTTTGAAGCCACCAGCCACCCTGTGGCAGAAAAATGAGGCTCTGCTCCCATAAGAGTCTGTCTCAGACTCCCACATGGGCAGCTCTGCTCTGCCCTAGAGGGTGGCTGTCAGTCCTAGTAGATGCTTCTTCACCAGACAGCAGTCACCTGTTTATTCCGGGGCCTTGTGATGGGGAAGTAACCATTCTTAAATGCCGAACTCGCTGCCAGAGAAAGTGAGTTAGAAATTAGGCCGCTAACTACAAGGTTGGCAGTTCAAACCCACCAGCTGCTCAGGGAGACAAATGATGCCGTCTGCTCCCATAAAGACCGACAGTCTTGGAAGCCTGCAGGGCAGCTCTGCTTGGTCCCACAGGGTCCCAGTGAGTCCAGGTTGACTCTGGACAGCGAGTTTGGTTTGGAGACTTCTTGGGAAACCTATATCCCAGTTATGGCGCGTGCTGCCACCCAGTGGAGACCTGGAGAGGCAGCCCTAGCCCCACAGTTCTTCCACCAGAGTTCACTTTGGGACACATGTGTCCCACATAATTGAGTCTGACGGTGTATTGCCCCAAGATTTCAGAAGGCGTTACATTACTGAAAATGTGTTTGATCAACACAAAGTCATGTTAGTCCTGATGAAAGGGTGATGCTGTGGTTGGGTGTCCTTCACAGGATGGGACATCTCCACTCCCTTCCCCCAACAAGGGGCTTCTAGGCTGTAATTCCCGTGGAGTGAGGCCTAAGACCCCTGTGCTGCTGGGCGTGTGTGTGAACCGGCAGCCTTCTTGGGGCGTGTTGGGTGCGTTCAGCCTGCGGTGAGAAAGGCTTCCGGGTGGCTCTGGGTGCTGGGGTGGGGGTGGGGGTGGGTGCTGGACATCAGAGATGATGGGGCAGATGACCCCCACCCCCTTTCCCAGTCTCAGGAAACAAGCTCCCCTCCACCCCCTGGGGTATAACCAAAGTTTAGGACAACGGGGTCCGTAGCCACAGCAGATGGCAGGCTCTGCGTTTGCGGTTAAGATAGAAACGGAAAACACTGCCCTTTGGAGGAAGGCTTCTTAGGGGGCGAATGTGAGGAGGCGGCTGCGTGGTTTTAAAGACTGGTATCGCGCGTTTCTCTCCTATAATTTCCTGAAACAGTGAGAGAGAACGGCTTTGGAGCCTGTTTTTAGCTTGACTGGCATTTCCAGGGGACACAGCACAAGCTTACTGGCTCCAATTTCCCCCCTTTTTGGCACTAGAAATGCACATGGGGAAACTCTCTGTGACCCCCTGGCAGCTGGCTTTGGGTCCCTGGAACCACGTTACCCACACAGACTCCTGGATGGGCAAAGGGCAGCATCTTCAACTTGCCCTGCCCCCCTGAAATGCAGATTCTGAACTGGGAAATCTGTAGACCCCCGTCATGAACATTGTGGGTACACAGCACTGCCGGTCTTGGGCGTCAGTCCCCTACTGTTTCTTCACCCTCCCAACCCCCATCATACTTAGCATCTCGACCTTCATAAGCACCATGTGCGTCTTTGACCCCATGCAGCCGGTTCCAGCTGACGGGAGCCCTGTCCTGCTTCCTGTGGCGTCTCCGAGCCCGCTGTGTTGTGAACTTCTCCAGCTGGGAGCTATGGTTTCTGGTCACAGCCCCTTCCTAGGACAGCGGTTCTCAACCTGTAGGGCCAGACCCCTTTGAGGGGTCGAAGGGCCCTTTCACAGGGGTCGCCCAATTCATCACAGTAGCAAAATGACAGTGATGAAGTAGCAATGACAATGTTATGTTGGGGTCACCACCACATGAGGAACTGTATGAAAGGGTCGTGGCATGAGGAAGGTGGAGAACCACTGCTCTAGGACGTCATGCTCGGTAAGGCGGAGGGACACCCTCTCCCTCGAGATGGACCGACCCAGCAGCTGCAGCAGCGGGCTCAAAGACCAGCCATTGTGAGGGCGGCTCAGGATTGCCTGCCGCTTCCTCCTGTTGTCAGTAGGCTGGCTCTGAGGTCCACTGAGGAGGATGGCGGTTTCCCCAGGGGGTTCTGCCAGCCCCGCCCTGGCACCCTCCAGAAGGCAGCCCTGCCCTGGAGGAAGGAGCACCCCCTGTCCTGCACGCGCCTTCCCTGGCCTCAGTCCCCACCGTGCACTTTGGTTTCCTTTAGACTCCATGAAGCCCCAGAATCGTTCTGTCTGTTCTTGAGAGAGCCTGCCAGGATGCCTGCTTGGGAGTATCGGCCCTACTACAGCATCCCTAGTTCCTGAGCTGACCTCTCTGCTCTGGATTCCCCCCACCCCCAGGTACCCCGGGAAGCCGTGGTTCCACAGCCCCCCGAGAGACTAAGCATTCCCCCGAGAGAGCCTGTCTGCAGCACCCACACATCGCAAAGGCTTGTTTAAACATGCTTTGTTTGGAGTGAGTGAGGGTGTGTGGGGACCGGGGCCCTGGGGGGGGGGATACTTTTTGATGGACCCTTGTGAATCTCTTCAAAGATCTGGAATGGTTTAATGCAGTTTTGTTTCCAACGAGAGCCCCGAGTCTTACTTTGTCTGACAGTCCTGCTAATGGACTTTGAAGTGTGTTTCCATAGCGAATCTTGATTCTGTGAATGCGGTTAGACATCAGCCCTGTCCTACTTGCCCCCAGCCACCACGACCCCTGCCCCCTGCCCCTCGTCCTCTCGGCTGGCACATACTCAAAGTTGGGCTGTGGGTCATGGAGCGTGCACTCGCGGCTGCAGATCCACCAAGCTGCCCCTTCCGAAAGGTCGCTGGCATTCCTCCAGCCACCACCTTCTCACTCCGGAGGCTTTGGGCCGGCCAGCACACGGCTGCCTTTCTAGCCCTGGTTCGTCAGAACGATGTAAGTGGCTTCTTCCCCGGCCCCGCGTCTGCCTTGCAGACATTGGTCGTGACCAATGTCGGCATTCGCAGAAGCAGAGGGAGAGGGGCCACTCCAGGAGAGGGGCCACCTGGGGGCCCCCAAATTCCAAACCCAACTCGTGGCCAGTCCAGTGGGTTCCGACTCTCAGCACCCCTGTAGACAGGGTAGAACTGCCCTGCTGTGGGGTTCCCAGCCTCTTAACGCTCGCTGGGAGCAGCCAGCTTCGTCTTCCTCAGGAGCCTCTGAGGGCTCTGACCCACCAACCTCCCGTGGGAGCAGAAAGCAGCCTCCTCCTCCTCCTCCTCCTCCCAGGATTCCAAGTAATGGTGACTCCGATTTAAAGTCTCAAAGCATGTGTCCATAAGTCTGCTTTTTTGTTAATTTTACAAATTAGACCATGTGGTTCCGGTTTTCTTCCTTGCCCTCCAATGTGGGCATTTTACGTCGGAGCCCCTACCAGGGCTGCACCCACACTTTTCCATGTCTCCTCCATGTGCACAGTTGCTTTCATGAGCGCCCCTTGGCTGGACGGTCGTGGCCTTCTCTGTAGAAATGACCGTGCAGTGAACATCTGCGTGTGCAGCTCTGACGTGTTTTGTGAACACACTGGAGGGCGGATACCTGGCGTGGGGACGGTGAGGAACACCTGCACGTGCAGGCACTGGTGGTGCTGGGCCTCCGGGCAGAGGGGTTCGCAGAGTGACAATGGTGGCAATGGTGGGGCAAGCTCATCAATCGTGAGGAGTGCACTGGGCAGCCGGCGGTGTGTGCCTCCGTTGTCTGCAGGGGCCTGTGAGTTGCAGCCGACTGGACGGAATGCAAATTAACTTGAGAGGAGAACTTCTATCCTGTGTAAAAATGCATCTACTTAATACCCCTAGTTGGGCACAGGGAAGGGACCCATCTGTTAACAAACCACTGCAGAAGGTTAAACTGCTAACAGACGATGGGCACCCCTGAAAAACCCGGAATTGCACTGGGCGGAGCGGAGCTTTCACAGTGTGTGTTTTGCTTGCTAGCTGCGCATCAAGCATCTCTCTCTGAGTCAGTGCACCCAGTGGCGTTGCCTGGGAAGGTTCTCTCTGGTCACAGTGATTTTTTTTTGGTAAAAGCAGTTTCATTTTAACCTCATTTTTTGGGATGACCAATTTAAGAGAAAAGCATGCGACTGTGAAATTTTACTTCCTGCTCGGGGAAAACTGCCGCAGAAACTGCTGTGATGTTGAACACAGCTTACACGGACAGGGCTATGGGAAAAACTCAAGTGGATGAGTGGTTTTCTCGTGTCTTTGCTCCCATAAAAGTGGATAGCCGTGTAATGCCAATTGATGACAAACCTCTTTCTGGATGTCTGTCAACTTCCCGAACAGACGAAAATGTGGAGTTGTAGTGCGTTTGGAGTTTGTTCCACCAGGTCAGACTGTTAACCAAGCTTTCTATTTAGAGGTTCTGAAAAGATAGTGTAACAGTGTGCGACAAAAAAGGCCTGATTTATGACAGACGGGGGACTAGTTTTGCCACCACGACAATGCACCTGCTCATGCAGCCACCTCAGTGTGCCAGTTTTTGGTAAATAAACCAGCATGCCTCTTTTGCCCCACACACCTGACATCACTCTGTGGAACTCTTTATTTCCTCGAACGCAGAGGGGTATGAAAGGACAGCAATTCGATGACATGGAAGAGGTGATGGAGAAAACGAGGGAGGTGCTGTCAGCCATTCAAATAGGAGAGTTTGAAACACCTATCCAAGAATGGAACCACAGACTTGACAAATCTCTTCAGTGTCATGGAGGGTCCTTTGAAGGTGACAAGGTGGTTGTGTAAAGAAACATTAAATGCGCAGCTTGGGGCGAATCCGTTTTGTTGGTGGTTTGCTTGGTACCCCTCGTATAGCCCAGCAGCTCCACTCCTCATTCTCCTCATCCTGAAAGGAAGGCGTTTGTCCCCGGAAGTATTTTCCTCGCAGACGTGCAGTGAGGCGTGTCGCTGCTGGCCGTGTGCTAACTGCTTGACCTGACTCCTGCCAAGGCGCTGCGTTCTTTGACATCTCCACCTGCAGCCGGGGTCCCTGTGTCCCTGCGTGGTCAGCGCTCAGGCATGTCACTCAGAAAGCACCGCCTTCCCACTGGATCGGACAGGAGCCAAGGTGGAGAAGTGGGTGTGCCTGTGAGTCACCCGGTCCGAGGTTGGGACGGGCAGCTGCTCCTGTATAGATGTGGATCCCGCAGGGGAGGGTCTGCTCTCTCCTCCAGGGTCCCCGGTGCATGAGATGACGATGACGTTGACCGTGTCTTCTCTGGAGACCTGCCTCTGCAGCTCTTTGGCTTTGGTGGCTTCCTGCCGCTGGGTCTGGTTCCAGCCTCTGCTTGGGTGGCTCCGTCGCAGAGCCCGTGTGGTGAGAGCCGGGGGCTGAAGGCTTCTATCGCTTCCAGCTGCCTCTTGGATTTGTCCCCAAGTCCTCTGGCCCTGGACAGATGGGTGCTTTCTGGAAGTGGCACTTCCCACTTGACATCACACTGTTCCCTTTCACCCTTAGAAGCCTGCGCCCTGAGGACCCTGGCCACCTTGCCCTTTCCCAGCCCCTCCTTCAGATGGCTGGCTGGGAAGCAAGGGGAAGGGAGGGAGCCTGAGCAGGATCCCTGGGGACGCTGGGTAGGGGGTGGGGTCCTGGAGAGGGGAGGACGCCTCCCTCTGCCAGGCCACGGATGGAGTTCTTACCACATGGAAGGGCGTGGGCACCATGCCCCAGGATGCACGCCCAGGGGCACCATTGTCCAAGAGAGCCTGCTCCTTTCCTGTCTCTGGTTTGTTTGGTCACTCTCAGTGACATGCCAGACATTGCCCACGTGGCCTTGGCACCCTTTGTGGGCGGCGCGTTGCCAGTGTTCACAATAGCATGCTGTCACGGGCCGTGGAGTCCGCTCCGACTCAGTGACCCCGTGCACGACCCTGAAACACCGCCTCGTCCTGTGCCGGCCTCCCCATTGTTACCCTGCCTGAGCCCCTGGCTGCAGCCACGGGCCCTTCCACTTGCCAGGGGGTCTTCCTCTCTTGTGTCCCTCGACCACTCACGATGAGCTTATCCATGACTGCTCTGTACTGACCACATGTCCAGCGTCCATGAGATGGACTTAGACTTGCTTGGAGACACAAGTGACCCAATATCTGCGAGGGACATTTTATCTTGCCCCGGATCTACAATCCCGGGGTCTCTGAGGTCGGCCTGGACAGCAGACGGAGGCGGCTCTGAGCGGTGGGAGGGGAGTTAGGGCCCGGTGCCTGGGCAAGGGCTGGGCTCTTTGCTCCCTTATTCTCTAGCACTCTGTAGCACAGGACTGCACAAATGCAGACTTCCAGAAGAGCCGTCCCTCCCGTCCAGCACAGCTGGGAGAAGGAAGCCCGACGGACCAGATAGGGCAGTGGCCTGCAGGTTGGGCTGCTAACCACAAGAGAAGCAGTTTGAAACCACCAGCTGCTCCATGGGAGAAAGACGAGGTTCCCACTCCCCTAGATTTGCTCCTGGAAGCCCACATGGCGACCCACCTGTCCTCCGGGGGTGCAGCAAGTAAGAAGCCACTTGGTGGTGGCCGAGTGGTGTGGCCACTCCTATCCTGTCCCTTGAGCCTTCCATTCCCCTGCAGCTGCAGCCGGGCTGAGCCAGGTGGATGCCCAGCCCTCCACGGGGTCAGGGTGGGGTGGGGGAGCTGTGGGGAGCTGATTGTCCATTTGCTGCCCTGCAGGAGCAGGTGGGTGGTGGTGGCAGGGTCTTCTGCGGGCCGATTGCCTGTCCCCCGCGGTGGGAGCAGGTGGCCCCTCTGCTGTTCTGTCAGTTTCGGTGCCCAGCTGAGTCTCTGTTCTGCCAGCCCCAGAGAGGTTTGGTGGTGTGTGTGTGTGTGTGTGTGTGTGTGTGTGTGTGTGTGTGTGTGTGATGTGTGAGCCCGGGCTAATGAGTATTGGGCTTGGCTGCCTCTCTCTCTGAGTGATCATCCGAGGTGGAGGAAGACAGAGCTGGTGGGCACTGCCCGGCTTCCCCTCCCTGGGCAATAGCGGGGATGATGGGCACGGTGATCACTGGAGCTGTGTGTCAGACATGATGCGTGGCTCTGTGGCTTCCCTTCCTCGTGGGGGCTGGATCCCACCGTCCTGGGTGGAGGCAGGGATGGATCAGTTGCATTAGTGGCTTGAAGGGGGAACTGAGCCCCGAGAGGCGGTGAATGGTCCCCTTTGTCAAGGTGGTGGTGGGGACAGGACACTCCCATCCCCTGGGACTGCTGGGAGCTGGACGATCCCAAAGGAACCAGGTGTCTCGCCACACACACCCCGTTGCACAGATGCTGTAAACACTGTTGCTCATCACACCAGACCCGGGAAAGCTCCTCGTGACCTAGGGAGAAGCGCTGGGGGCCAGCGCCGGGGTGAGTCAGCTTCGGGAGGGGCTGGGACTAGGAATTTAGAGCCACCACCATGACAAAGGTCTCAGCCAGCGTCAGCAAGTTCTTTCCACACAGGTGACAGTTAGGCCCCGCTGGCCTAACTTGATTTGGACCTCCCGGGAATGATGACACTCGAATGGGCTCTGATGGGGCCGAGAGGACAGAGTCGGAGCCGGGGAACTTGAAGCAAATGGGATTCACCCCGTGGGAAAACCCCAGGCTGGGGAGAAACGGTCTCACAGGCCTTGGGGGAGAAAGGGGCAGTTGAGGGAAGGTTTGAAACGGCACATGTACTATGTGTTAGTCTGGGTAGACGAGAGAAGCAAATTCAGAGACACTCGTGTATAAGAAAGAGCTTTAAATACACTGGCAGTTTAATATGGAAAAAACATCCCAGTCGGGACCAAGTCCTTAAGTCTGATATTAGCCCATATGCCCTATAGCAGTCTATACATTCCTCTCCAGACTCACACAGCACATGCAATGACGCCGAATGCAGGAAGATCACAGGCCAGCGGGTGGGAGGTCTTGTGGACCCAGTGGCGGTGGAAGCCTCTCAGCGCTGGCAGGGCCCTCCAGCTCAGGGCACTAGCCTAGCTCCCTGTGGCATGTCCCTGGAATGTCTCCCAGGGAGTGAGCCTGTGTCCTGCCTCCAGTGAACTATTTATCTCCATGGCCTCTCCAAATGAGGTCATCAAGCTGCCACCTGATTGACAGGCCAAATGCCACCCTCTCACTCTGAATACTCAATGGACAACGGATGATGTTGTCTACCACATCTGGGAAGCACAGCAACCCGGCGATGGGAAGATGTAGCTGCAGGGATTGGGGGAGAGGTGCCCATGGGCCAGACCAGCTGAGACTGGAGCGTGCCCGGAGCTGAACGTTACTCATGGGAACGTCGTTTTTGGTAAGAGGGTGCTTGATGGAGACTACAACCACGTGGAAATGTGTAGACGCTGCAGCGCACAGCTGCTACTTACAGAAGCCTGGAGACACGGATTTAACTTTAGAAAGCCACAGTGAGGTGGGGATCACAGAGAAGAGTCTCTCCAGGTGGTCTGGTGGGTTAGCTGCTCATTGCTAGGTCAGCAGTTTGAACCCCTCCGCTGCCCCTTGGGAGAAAGAGGAGGCTCTCTGCTCCCCTGAAGTGTGCAGTCTCGGGACTCCCCAGGGGCCGTTAACCCTGCCCTGTAGGGTCGCTGTCAACTGGAATCCATTTGTTGGCAAAGAGTTTGCTTTAGTCTTTCCTACCACCAAAGCCTCTGGTAGCAGACATTCAGCAGGGGGTGGACTAGATGCCTCAATACCTTCAATATCAAAGACAAAACAGGAAAAACAATTGGGGAATCAGTACTTAAAATTGGTCCACAAATTAAGAGTTTTCTTGTATATAAGCCTATACTATAGTATTGCTTTGAAATGGTCCTGTCTGCAGAATAGAAAATTAGATTCCAGTGTGTGGGGACATTGAAGCTCACAGGCGGTAGTTCAGGTCAATGGGAGTGGAGGGGGGTGGGCTGGGAAAACCTGGATGGGCCAGGATGCTGTTAATAAACTAGGACTTTGAACCAGTAACTCCAGTCACATTGTGGGGGGGAGGGGGGAGAGCATAGCTAAATCTGAGTGAGCTGGAACTTCCACCTGAGCAGGAAAACAGGGATTGGTGCCCTGCTGGGAACTTGAATGCAGGAAACAAGAGTGGGAACTGGTGCTTGGTTCAAAGGTGATGGTCCAAAGAGAGAGCAGTATGTCTGCGCCCCCTCCATCCCCCCACTCTCCCACATCAATACTGAAAGGGCTGCTGACCTGTCATTGTTCCCAAATCAAATAATCTAACACCCCCCCACCCTTTCCTGAACGGATTTGAAGCTCTGGTTGCAACTTGCCATCGCCTGGAAGCAGGAACAGTGGGGCTTGGAAAACAAGGGGATTCAAATCGTTCATGGAAAATTGGAGCCGGAGGTGCGGTGTTCCCGCAAACCCTTTGGAGAGGCATTGTAAATACACGCACGTTCCAGGAGGCTCGTGCTCATGAGCGCTGAGGGAAGGAGTGGTGGGTGGTCTACCGCAAAGTCTGAGACCTTTAAACTCGTTCCTGGAATCTGCTTCATTAGGAAGGGCAGACGCAGCTGGCGCACCTGACCCTACGGGTTTGAATGGCATGTAGGGTAAATGGAGTACCACCATGTGTGATTCAGATGCCAGGATGTGAATGGACGTGGAGAGGATAGCGGATAAAAGCCAGACAAGTGTGATTAATAGAGCAGTGAGCACAAATGACCAAGCATACAAAGTTAAACTTGACTGGTCGGGGACACAGATGCAGGGGCTGCAGCGGGGTGTGCTGAGCCTAAGAGGAGCCCTGCCACCTGCTGCTGGTTGGGAGGGGGTGGGGACGGACAACATCCTGGCAGCATTGACTGAAAGTCGACTCGGATACATACCTCTCAGTATGTGCTGCGTGGGCCCAGACACATGCTTCGACTCTGCTATGCCTCTGACGTCGTTCCGTTCCGCAGAATCGACTGTGGGCCCGCAAGACAAGAAGGGGTCTCTTGTGCCGTTGCCCTGCAGAGAGAGCGGGTTATTGGGCAGAGGTGACGGAAACCGTGGGGCATTGCGCGGCCATGGGCTCAAAGGGGGGCTGTATCGGATGGCTTTTAACAATTCTGAACGGCGAGTCGGTGTTCCGTTCAACAGTTTGCACATTGTCTTCTGACGCTGCTTGCCGTCTCCACGGTATCATGGCCTCTGGCCACTTCCTGTCTGTCCCGGACGCCTTGCTCCTCTCCTAGCCTTCTCCCCAGGCCCGTGCTTGCCCTAGTACGGCTGGTGGGTGTAAGGAGTGTGAGGAGAATCACCTAGTGGGGGCTCACGCCTGCATTTGGTTGGGCTGAGCACTGGGCCGCGTGGGGTTGAGTTCAGTGCCAGGCCAGAGGGTGATAAGGGCCACAGGATTGGGGGTTTCACCATCCCTGTCAGACCAGCAAGCCTGGCCGTCCTAGGATTTTGAGTTTGATTATGCATGCTCTGCCCACTCTATCCACAACCCCCATGGGGTCCTCTCTGAGTGGTCAGCCGTGTGGCCGGGCATCACCTAGTTCTTCAGGTGTTTGAGGTCGGTCTCATGGAGCATTGAGCTGGAACGTCAAATTGCAAAACGGTGTGCTCCATGCCTGTCTTTGGAAAACACTGACAGAAACCTCACATACATGTGACTGTGTGTTTAGATAAGTAGTGTGTTAGTCTGGGCAGACTAGAGAAATTCATAGACACTCGTGTGTGTACAAGAAAGAGCTTGATATAAAAGAGCAATTGAATATTGAGAAAACATCCCAACCCAGTTCAGATCAAGTCCATCAGCCCTATATTAGCCCATATACCAATCTGTAAATTCCTCTTCAGACTCATGCAACACATGCAATGATGCTGAATGCAGGCAGATCACAAGGCAGTGGGTGGAAAGTCTTGTGGATCCAGTGGCAGTGGATGTATGCATCTCCGTGCAGTAGGAGTGTCCATGTGGCTCCTCCAGGGCTTTAGCGTAGCTCCATGTGTCTTCTTAATAGGAATGTCTCGCAGGGAGTGAGCGTGTGTCCTTCCTCTAGTGAGCTATTTATCTCCTTAGCGCCTCCAAATGAGGTCACCAGGCTGCGACCTGATTGACAGGTTAAACTCCACCCCTTCACTCTTCAGTTTCAAATTGACAACAGATGGTGTAATGACCACAAGCAGCACTTGCATCTACAATGATGGTGGAAGCAACAGTGTGGCATGCGCTGGACATGTCTGCACAAGGCTTCTTTATGGTGTTAGAAAGCAAAGATGCCATTTGGAAGACTACAAGGGGGTACACCAAAAACACCCCAGAATAAAGCTTCCCTGGGCAGAGCTTGCATAGTAGCGTTTTCCCCCATGAGGGGAGCATGGAGCATCCAGCAGCTCGCTCTGGGTTAGTGCACCAGGATGTTACCGGGTAGGCTCTCTCTGGTCATAGATAATTTTTTCGTAAAACCAGGTTCAATTGAACCTCGCTTTTGTGGTGGCTGATTTAAGAGGACAGCATGCGGCTGTGAAATTGTGTTTCCTGGTTGGGAAAAATGCCGCAGAAACTGTTGTGATGTTGAACACAGCTTACAAGGACAGGGCTATGGAAAAAAACTCAAGTGTACGAGTGGTTTACTCATTTCAAAAAAGGTGAAATGCCGATGGGTGACAAATGTTGTTCTTGATGTCTGTCAGCTTCCCCAGTGGATGGAAATGCCGACAAAACGTTGTCACCTGTGCTCAAAGACTGACGGTGGGAAAGAGACGAGGTAGTTAGCTGGCCTCTCTTGGAGCCCGGCTGGGTGAATTTTAATGGAAGATTTGGGAATGAGAAGGGTCAGTTCTGACTGACCACCAAAAGGAGCGCCCGCTGGAAGCATTGCCGTGCTTTGAAGGAGTAGCTCCAAAGGGACCCGGCACGTTTTCCAAAGGTCACCAGTGGCGGTGAGACAAGGTGCTGTTCTCATGACCAGGAAAGTAGGCATCCACTCAGCCAGTGCAAGATGCCATCGCCACCTCGCCCCAAAGAAGCTCATCAAGGGAAACCAAAGAGCAAGACGATGCTCGTTTGTTGATGGAGGGGGATCGTGCCTTTGGAGTTTGTGTCAACAGGTCAGATGGGCAAGCTTTCTGTTTAGAGGTTCTGGGGACGTTGCCTAGCAGTGTGCAACCAAAAAGCCTGAGCTGTGGCAGACGGGGCACCGGTTTTGCTACCACGACAATGCACCTCTCATGTAGCCATCTCAGCGCGCCAGTGTTTGGCAAAAGAACAGCATGCCTCTCTTGCCCCCACACACCTTACTCAGCTGACCTCATGCTGTGGGACTTCCTTTGTTTCCACGGAAGAAGAGGGACATGAATGGACAGGGCTTTGATAATGGAGGAGAGGTGTAGAAAAAACGAGGGAGGTGCCAGTCATCCACCGAGATGATTTGAAAAATGTGTCCAAGAATGGAATCAGAGATTTGACAAATGCATTAGGCATAATGGAGAGTATTTTGAGGGTGGCAAGTTTTGTAAAAATATTTACAGAGCTTTGTAAAAAAACAACAACCCTCTAGTTCTTTTTGGGGGGCATATCACCCAGTGAGATGCACCTGAACCAAGCCGTGACATTTTTGTTCACCTTGAGTGCGCATGGACAGTGTGCAGTGACCAGTGGAACCTGAAGAACCAGTGCATCTGGGTGAGACGAGATCACGGATCGACGGGCATCGAGAATCAACCCGTTTCAGAAGAAGCACGGCCAGAATCCTCCTTAGAAGCGAGGTTGGCAAGCCTTCTCACAAGTTTTGGCCGTGGGATCCGGAGAGACGAGTCCCTCGAGAGGCCCGGGTCTTGGTAAGGGAGAGACTCGGAGAGACGCGGCCTGAGATGGACTGACACCGCGGCGGCCACCGTGGTCTCCGACATCCACTGCGAGGACGGGCAGGGCGGGTGGTGTTGGTTCTGATGTGTGCGGGGTCACCGTGAGAGCTGACGCAACAGCACGTAGCATTTACCTCATCTGTGCGTGACCTTTGTCTCCGTGGCTATGGTGACCAGGAAACTGGGGTTCAGTTTGTACCCCATTTCCCCATTAGGTGAGATTGTGGCGGATTGGGATTTCTGGGTCACATGACGATGCTAAGTTCAACCTGCCGACCACCACACCCTCTCCCGTGGTGGCAGTCCCATCTCACAGAGGCCACGTCTCCACAGTCGGGCCAAGGTCGTCTCCTGCTGCTGGTTATTCTCCGTTGCTTAGGGCTCTCACTGAGGTTTGGTGTTGCACCTTCAGGTGGCTCATGAGTCTGGTGGGTGCTGTGTAAGCAAGTGCTCAGCTGCGAACAGGGCAACAGGTCACTGCTCTCCCCAGATTGCTCCATCGGAGAAAGGCGAGGCCGGAGTCGCCCCCAGGGTGAGGCAGTTTCTGCTGGCCGCTTGATAGGCTCGCTCGGAATCAGGATCCACTCAGAAGCGACGGGCTACCAGCCACGGGGAAGTCGGCCATCTTTCCGCGTGCTTGTGGGCGTCAACAGCTCCCAATAACGCTGCCCTCTGGGCTCCAGGCCCTGCCGGGGTGGTGCTGCTTGGACGCTGCAAAGGGCATCGCTGAAAGGCTGCTTTCCAGTGGAAGGAAGATGTGGCAGCTGCCTTGGTGGCCACTGTCAGTAAAGAGACAGGCGCCCACGTGCGCACAGCCGTCGGGCCGCAGAGTGACAGGAATAAAGCCGGGTGCTGTGCCTTCACTGGCCGGTGCCCACCGAGGGGAGTGGCACGTGGAGGTCAGGCTTCCCTCAGCTGGGCCTGCGCCCTGCCCGTGGCCTGGGCTCTCACTGGGCACGTGTGGGCTGCAGACGTGGACGTGGTGGTCCCGTTCTGCGAGAGAGCACTTGAAGACCCGACAGCCTTGAGCTCGGAGCATTGGGTGGGAACCCCTTCCTGTGGCCTATGGGTGACATCAGGAAGGGCTTATTTTAAGGTTGAATTAAGCAGCCACAGAGTAGATAGAGGAGGACTGCTGACCTCAGGCTGATGAGTGCCCCCCGGTGGCTGCAGCAGAGGGCTCTGGGTGGTCTGTGGGCTGAGCGGCCCATACGAGTCCACTGAGCATCACCGTGGGACATGGGGGCACGGGGACGAGGGTTTTATAGTTGAAAGGTGGGAAGATTGGGCTTCAGTGTGTCTGAGGCAGAGGGAATGCAAATGCTTTGGGGTGTGTGTGTGCAGGCGCGCGCATATGCAAATTCTCGGCAGGAGGTCCCTTCCAGCCCACCTGGGTGCAGGAGACCATGGGGATCCTCAGGAACCTTTGGGTAGGTTAGATGCGGGTAGAGGTCGGGCTGTGCTCACTTGGCTGTGAGTGTTCTGCCTCCACAGACTTCAGACCCAAACCAGCTGCAGGAAAGGCATGTGCAGGGGCCATGAGGTGCCCTCGGGCCCTCACCACCCTGAGCTGCTGAGAAGGGCGTGGTGTCTCAGAGAGACATCGAGGTGATGATTTATTTCCTGGTTGCTCCGGCATCTGCTTTTCCTCGAGATTTAAAATATTCCTGCCGGGTGAATATCTTGACTACAAGATAGAGATGACACAAAAGGATTCTAGGGCTGTGACATATGGTAAGAAATAAGATTAAAGAGTGAACGCCTGGGAAGATGTTTTCATGTCATTTAAGGTCAGTGGCCCACAACCACCAGTCACTCCACGGGAGAAAGATGAGGTTGTCTGCTCCCATGGAGTTGCCTCCTGGGCATCTCTGCCCTGTCCTGCCAGGACTGCATTGAGTTGGCATAGATTCTGTGGCAGCGAGCTGGGTTCTAGATCACGGAGGCTAATGGAAATAGTGGTCAGGCCCCCACGTCACCCAGGAGCTCAGGCTGTTTGAGAACCAGAAATGACGTCATACTCGACAGGCGTGTGGACATGCGTGTCTTTACGTACACGCTTCCAGAGTAAGCAGGGGCTCAAAGTGCCCTCTCTCCTTACTGGTGGCACACGAGGTCCAGCATTCTGAGGAGATGCTCCTGTTTCCATTCCTTTCTCGAGGCTCTTGATGGGCTTCATGAAGAAGGGAGAACGGAGGACCTCCCCTTACCAGGAGCCCCTAGGTTCCAGGATGGCGCTTCAATTCCCTCCCGGTGCCTCCACATCCTCTGTTGCCCTGTCTGGGCCTCTTCCTCTCATCCCGCGTTTCCTGGGAGGGTCTCCTTTTCTGTAGTCAGTGACCTTGCTCCGTGAACTTCACGAGGTCTTTCCACATTAAAGGTCTCTGGCAGGAAGGTCTGAGCTCTGTTAGGGTGCACACTGGCCTCTCTGGGTGACACGGCGGGCTCCCGTGACCGGGCCACAGTTCTCTAGGGCTGCACCAGCAGCTCCCCACAAAGGCGGCAGCGTTATCAAGCAGAGATGCATTCTTTCACCATTCAGGAAGCTACACGGTCCAATCCAGGGTCCCATCTCTTGGGAAAGGCTCTCGGGGAAGATCCTCGTGTCTTTTCAGCCCTGGTGGGTCCAGTATTCCTGGGAGATCTCCATGTGACGTGGCATCAGTCTTCCTCGGGACCTGGGGGGTTCCCAGCACAGGGACCCCAGGCCCACAGGACACCCTCTGCTTCCGGCTCTTCTTTCTCAGTGGCACGGAGGGGCCTCTGATTTCTGCTCACTAGTTTAATCTTCCATGTCTCAGACAAGGTTGACTCATGATACCACCTAGTCTTGTAGGTTGCCTCCTGCCTGGGGAACACAACTGCCTCTCTAATCCTGCTTCATTACCATCCTGGAGGTGATGATCAACAGTACAGAAGAAGATGCAGTCAGACTATCGTACTGAGAAGCACAGCCTAGTCAGTGGACATGGTTTGGGGGACACCATGCAACCCATGAGATACTAAAGACACAACCCCCTCTCAGCGACTGTGCTACAGCCAGGGCTGACATGGGGTCTCTCCTCTCTATCTCTAGCACTGCAATGAAAGCAATTCTTTGAGGAAAATCACATTGCCCACAGATTCAGGTGTTGGCACTCCTTGATAAACTGTGTTAGTGTGTGCCTAACGTGGAAGCCTTGGTGTCTCAGTTGCAAGCTCTAATCCCCCTACTTGACTGCTTCCATCATCAGGGGTCCCTATAGTCCCCAGAATAGGACTGAGAGGACCCACCAAGCTGGCCAGGCCCCATGTAGGGACCAGAGAGGCAGGGTGCCACGGAGCACCTCCACAGGAGGTCAGCTCCCTCAGAAGACAGCAGCCCTGGAGGAGAGGCAGAGTGGGTCCTGTGTCCTCACGCTTCATGCAAGACAGCTCAGGCTCTTGCCGGCTGCTCCCCAAACCGCTGTGTCTCTTCTCCGTCTCTCTCCCCATCCCCTTCCCCTCTCAGCTCCCCTTCCTCTCCTGCTCCTTCCCTCTCTCCTCCCCTCCTCTGACATCTAGACTGTTACGCTTGGTCTCACCCTCCAGGCCCTGCATAGAAGCCACTGCTTCCAGGCAGGCCTCTCTGGTGACCAAGCCAGCTCTGGGGGCCATTTTTCCTTTGTAGCCACCTGCCTGACTCTGAGGGTGCTGGACGTGGGTCCGCTGGTCTTCCTGTGTGTGTGGACCCACGGGTCAAGGGTTTTACTGGGGTTCGTGGTGGTGGCTTGAGGGTGGAGTCTGAGTGTGGAGATCTGTATAGCTCGGCCGTGTCCTTGTGGTCAGGGTGAGACAGAGGGGTGGAGAAGGAAGAATTCCGGGTGGGAGGTTACAGGAGAGAAGGAAGACGCTTCACCTCATCTGTCCATGGCTCCCGGCAGAATCTCTGCTGGAACGGGAGCAGGCCACCCCTCGGCCACGGCTCCGATCACAGACGCTGCTCTCCCTCCTGAAGGCCAGACTCTGACCCCTCCCTCCCTTCACTTACAGAACCCACCGCGACAGCGCCTCCCTGTGGCTCAGTTTATTTGTGTTCTGAGTTTGTTTCTGCCCCTCGATGGCCCCCCAGCCCCTGTCCCCGTGCCCTCCAGGAAGTGATGTGGTTCGGAACCTCTCGGGCAGCATTTGAACAAATGAAGAATTCCATTCTCTGAACGGGCCCCCCGTGACCTCAAAGAGTTAATACAAGTCTCTTCAGCCCCTAGCTTTTCCTGGGGAGCCACGTGTGCCTGAGCGTGCAGCTGGGTCTGCCCAGCGACAAACCAGCCTATGCCTAGAACGGAGATGCCGGCCCAGACGCATGGAGGGGGCTGATTCCGAATGTGCGGATCCTGCTCCCACAGCCCGGGAGCAGCAGAGCGGGGCTGCTGCTGCCATTCATGGACATGGTCCATCTCTGAGTATGTGCATGCTCACCACCCACACACGCACGCACACCACACACGCACCACACACATACACACATACACTGTACCACACGCAAACACACACACCACACAGATACACACTACTCATTCACACACACATGCACACACCACACACATCACACACCACTCACCATACACACGCAGACATGCACATACATACACATACCCACTCACACTACGCACACACATACAGACCCCCCATGCACACACAACCCATGCACACATATACCCACACACATCATACATACAGACTACACACACATACACACCCCCCCACAGACTCCAGACCACATACACACCACACACACACACCACACACACACCCATACCAACCACCACACACACCAACATACACTCACAGAGTCTGCACACATAATACACACACACACACACACACACACACACACACACACAGGCTTCCAAAAGTTCATGGGAAATTTTCATCCTGCAATGCCATTTCCAGGAGTGTGCGTGTGGCAGCCCCTCGTGTGTTTGTGGACACAGCTTTCCCAGGTGACATGAGGTGCTGGGAGGGCTGAGTGCCTGCCCGAGGCCAGGCAGCACGAGCACTGAACGCGGCCCTCCCTGGGACCAGGACCCCTGTTGGGGGTCGTGTGTAGAGAGCCCTTGAGTGAGGGTACCCGCATAACCAGCCCCTCCCTGTGTGCCACTCCGATGATGCCTGCACCCCGTGCCCTGGATGTCGGGCTCTCTTCTGGACTGGGACACAGCCCTACTGTGTGGGCACACTGCTCAGCTGGGCTTGACTAACTGTCCCGTCCAGTGGAATCTGCCCTGGTGTGAGTCCCTGAGGAGAGGGCTATGCGGTAGAGGGAATTAGGACCTGGTGTCCCCTGTGACATTAGCCCCACCTTTGGGCGGTCAGGATCCTTGTCCTTAAGCCATCTGGTGGCTACCAGATCTAAGCTCTGCTGGAGGGTTGAAAGGCCAGCAGGAGGGGGCAGGGTTTGACATCATCTGGTGTGACATTGTTCCCTGCGTCCATCCCCCTGATAGAAGCTCATGCGGCCAACGGTGGTGGGCTGCAGTCAGGCCCCCTGATAGCCGTGCATGTGGCTGAGGTCAGCTAAATCACAGTCTGCCCATGCCGAAAGATCCACGGACAGACAGACAGACAGAGAGACCACAGCCAACAGAATGAGGTCGTCACAGCAGTGTGGCTGTCACCCAGCAATAAACTCAGAGAGAGCAAGTGTCAGACCCCCGCAAGCACGAGCAAGCCCCCTGGGTGGCTGGTGGTTGAATCTCACTCGGGAGAGTCAGTGGGTGGCAGTCACCTCCTTGCTGCCCCTGGGCACATTCCGGCTGGGTGACCCTCCAGGGAGCCGCCGATGACTTCATCCCTGCAGCGGCTCCTGGACAGGGCTGCCCACCTGTGTGTGGGTAGCAGGCCCAGGCTTACCTGAACCACAACACCGTGGGGTTCGAACCAGTTTTACTTTTGGCATTATGTGTGTGAACAGTTCTCCCCGTTGGACGCGGAAGAACCCTGTTGCTCTGAGCGATTGACTGCGCCTGCATTTCATTTGGGATGGGGGAGGTAAACACAGCGACATCTGGTTGCCTCCAGCACTGCTCATACCTGGTACATAGATAGCTGTTTTGTGTGGATAAGCCTTGGTCTCATTGGCTAAAACCCGAAGAACGAACAACACGTTGGGAGCCGCTTGGTGACTGTCAGCCCCAATGGTGGTGGCTCGGGCTACGCAGTGCCCCTGTGTGCTAATGGGCAACCTGTGCTCCCACCGGTGCTTCATGTCCAGGACCAGAGGGCTCCTGTGCCAGAGTTTCAGGGAAAGCTTACGCCCGGCTTTGCTCTCTGCTGAAGGTGTGAAAGGTCAGTAATGCCCCACCCCAGTGACAGCAGGCGTGGAAACTGCCTGGGATTTTACTTACCTAGTAGTTGACTATTGCACCTTTGCAAGAACACAAGGTGGGGGTGTCGGGGGGAGGGTGGGCGATTTCAACAGACTGTCTTCTTAGAATCTATAGAAGGAGTTGGTGGTGGGAGGAAGAAATTAAAAAAAATAACTGGTCTAAATCCAAGGGTTAGTAATTAAAAGAGACTCAGACAGGATTAAAACACATCTAATGAAACACGATGTTTACGAGAGACATGCCTGAAACAGCCGCGGAAAGCCAGATAGCAGGGACGTTGGTGCAGGCTGGTTTTTAGCCACGACAGCTGGTGGGAGGATATTGCTATCAGACCAGACAGCCGTGGAGGCCAAGGGCATTCGGGGAGATGGAGAGGACCTCGGCAGAACTCGGGAAGGTTCATTTCATCGGATGCGAGCCATGCACGGAGGCTCCAGGAACACAGGTGCAAATTACAGAACGCAATGTAGAGAAACGGAGGGAAATCACTGTCCCCATCTTCCTCGTGGGAAATTAGCCCGTCCTCCTGCAAGCACCCGCCGATGAAAATCCAGAAGGCTCCACAGATAACGAGCCTGACCCTCAGACATAGATGAAATAGCTAAAGAAGAGAGAATCAAGAAAGAAGGAAGACTATATTTAACGGATTAGACGTCTGCTGTCGGAAACCAGGATAAAGAATGGCAAGATAAACCCAGGCAAGGGTATAATACAGAGAGTTGAAATCAGTGAGATAGAATACTGCAGTGAGGATCGATACAGCTCAATGTTTGTTCTTTGAAAAGAGTAATAACATCGACAGTATTTTAAATAACCTCCTGCCAACACATTTAATTGTTAGATGTCACTGACATACTTCTAGGACGATCAACAAATTTGGGATTTTGGAACTGAATAGACAACTGCTTAAGAACACTGAATCAATATTAAAAAAAATTCCCACATAGGGAACTCCAGGTGACTTCAAAACACTTGTGGAAGAAATGCTTCCTGTCGTACGGACATTTCAGAGATGAAAGGAAAATCTTCTGATGTGTTTGCTGAGGCTGATGAAGAAGCCGGGGTAGCAAATCCCGACAAGGAAGCCAGCAGAAGACAGAAAACACCTTGGTTTGGTCACTGTGTTGGGTCGGTTTGACTAGAGGAACAAATATGTTAGAAAGAGCTTTATATCAAGAAGTCATATATTGAGAAAACATCCCAGCCCAGTCAAGTCCATAAGTCCGATACTAGTCCGTCAGTCCCTCTTCAGACTCACGCAGTCACAAGCAGTGAGGCAGAGTGTAGGAAGATCGCAGGCCGGTGGGTGCAGAGTCATGTGGACCGATGGTGGTGGAAGCATCAGGTCTCAGAGTGGCCGCCAGCAGGCAGGTGAAGGCAGAGAGCGAGAGACAGGTATGCTCCCAGGGCCTCTTTCTGAGAAGTCCACGCCCACACGGAGGCACCATTAGGCTGTGACCTGGTTGACAGGTTGGATACCGCCCCTACACTTTGATATATCTTCAAGTAGACAGGAAAATATGTAACTAACAAAGTCACCCTTATGAACTTGAAAATGCCAGCGTCTTCAACAATTGACGAGCCAGTTCCGCACCACACAGCAGCGAGAGCAGACGGGCTCCGAGGATTCTTCTCCTTCCACTTCCTCTTCTTCCTCTTCCTCGCAGGAGCCCCTCAGGATGAGGCTGGATCGGCTCTAGGGCAGCGACATTGGTTTAGTGTTGACAAGGCATCCAAGCCAATCTCGTTCCTGAAGGACAGGAATTGCAGGGCCTTTCCCAAAGACAGGGAGGTGTGGGAGACATTGACAATGTCTTTATTGGTTTAACATTTATAGCACACTTGGGAACAACACACTGGAACTCCCTTTGAACGCTCGATCTGAAGCCAGCTAAACAAAACGACCGTGCACAATCCCCTTCTTCCCCCGCCTCCTGTCCCGGCAGGGTCGCTCTCGGCTGTGAACCACCTGGGAGCGTGCTCTCGCAAGATGGGAAACGAGATGGTCCACCACCCCCGAGTTTATTCAGCATCAGATGCAGACACTCCATACATCGAAACTAGAAAAAGTTGGGAAGGAAGAAAGTCATTAAACACACAAAAACGTATTCATACACTCATATCTGATGACACAACCTGTTGTCAGGCCCTGACCCAGAGTGACCCGGGTGCAGCGGAACAGCACACTGCCTGGTCCTGCGCCAACCTCACGATTGTTCCTGCCCTTCCACCCATTGTTGCATCCATGGGGCCGAGCCATCTGGTCGACGGCCTTCGTCTTTTTCAGTATCCCGCCACCACTGTGCCAAGCTGACAACCTAGTCACTGCGAAAACATCAGCATTTGGGTGTATTTTTCTTGATGTGCCAATATTTGGTGTTTATGGTACCGAACTTTTTGGAGAAGAAGGTACCTTTCCTGGGAGACCAGTGCGCTTCTCTGTTGGATCAGGAAAGCTCAGCTCTGAACTAAGTGGGGAAGAATCTCCGTTGCCCACATAGGGTCAGGGAGGCCCCAGAGCAAGCTGGCGGATTTACCAAATATGCTTGGTGTCACATGGAAATTTCAGCTCCTTGGCCGTGGCCTGAAAGGCTGGTGGAGCAGCTGAGCCTGTCGGTGGGTAGCCTCTGGGCAAGACGTGAGGACACGAGATAATTTAAGCAGTTATAACTGAGGCCCACCCTTGTGAGGGCGCACATACGTGTTGGGCTGCTAACACCCAACCAGCACCTGCTCGTTGGGAGAAAGATGAGACGTTCTACTGCCATCCACAGCGAGAGGCTCAGAAACTCACAGCTGCAGTTCTGCCCTGGCTGTACTATAAGGCCACGGATTTAGACTTGAGTCGGTGGCTGTGAGCTTGGTTTTGGTGGCACCTCTTGTTTGGGGTGAGGCCGTCCGTTCTCCTCTCCACGGCCCTGGAAGCCCTGCAAATCATTTGTTCTGACCCCTGGGTTCTCCGGAGTCTGTTTGACATGGCCCCCATGTTGAAGTTCCGAGTGGCCAGCATGATCCCGGCCTCCCAGCTTCCTGCAGTGGTGAATCCTGGCCAGAAGTGAGCTCTGAACAACTGAGGAATCTCAGTTGGGACGGACACCGGGACGAGGCGGCCATCTGCCAGGGCACGGAGGCAGGGCCATGTGCATGGGGATTGTTAGAAGCCTGGGTCTGTGCAGTCACTGTGCCGCCCCCCCCCCCCTTGACGAGGGGCTTCCTCTTGTTCACTGCCCCTCCACCAAGCATGATGTCCTTCCCCAGAGACCAGTCTCTCATGATCATATGTCCAGAGTATTCCGATGAAGTCTCCTCTTGCCTCCAAGGAGCAGTCTGATCATGCTTCCTGTCCCTGGGCTGTCCTCGGTGACCTTTCCAGTCTTCTCCGTGGAACAGCTGGAGGGGAGACATGGGCAGAAACCATGTGCGACGCATGGCGAGGGCTGTGGGCTTTTCTGGCGACCTTGCTGCATTGGCTTGGTTGATCGTGCAGTGGACCCCTGAGCCATGTGAAGGCTGGGACTCAGGCCGGGCACCTGGAAACATGTGAGCCACTGAAACAACCCGTTCAGCCTGGTGTGCCCACTGACCCACAGGTGTTCCCCTGTGGGCATGGTGGTCAGCCCAAGTTTCATCGCCCAGTGAGATGTGTCCTTCTCCTGTCACTGCTAGTCCCTCACCCTTCCACACCCCCGCCCCCCAATTGGATAGGCCACTGGTCTACCTCCTCAGAGTCTATTAGTGTCACATGTAGAGGGTTTCACGCAGATACCATGCCCTGTAAGGGCACCGAGACAACACAGGCACATTCAATCATGTCTGAGCTGAAACCCCTGTCCTTTGAGGGTCAGCTGTTCTTTGATCTTTCTGCTTACCCCGCTCCTCCAGATGGCCCGGTGCTGTGCTGGGGCCAGCCTCTGGACGGTGCTTGCTGCGGTTGGTGTTGCTTTGTTGCCTCTGGTTCCCCTTTGAGCGGAGGGTGGGAAGGCAAGTGATCTGGTTTCGAGGCCCGGAAAACAACAGTGTCATAGAATACCGCACCACGTGGACTTTGGCCGGACTTACTGGTCCTGGTTGGGTAGGCCCTTAACAACTTCAGCGCTGAGCATTTTTCCACGGCCAGGGCTATTTTCCACGTGGCGGAAGAACTGGTGAAACCTCGGGCCCTATCTGGGCTCATCCGGCGCTGGAATCAGGAACGCTGTCTTGCCTCCTAATGGACAAAAGAACCACAACTAGAAAGTAGATGCAGCTCTACCATGAGAAAGGTTCTCTCCTTTGAAGGAGATGATTGGAAATACCATGACTCGGAGCAGGTGTACCTTGGTCTTCAAAGCGATGTCTGCTTTTTAACACTCGAAAGAGATCCGTTTTCCTTACGTTTCCTTTTATTGTGAATCGGATGAAGGCTTACAGAGGAGATAATCAGTTTTACGTTCAGTCCCTTGTTGGCATTGATGCCACCACACTCATCACAACCCCCCCCAGTGTCCCACCACGTAGCCCACCTACTCCCTGTGTTTCCGGTTGCCATTTCCCTCCCTCTCCTAACCCTGGTGAACTTTGTCCTCGGGTCAGCGCTGCCTTTTGGTCTCAAGGGGTAGGTATGCAAAGGTGTGCACACCTCTCTAGCGTTCCCCTTGTAGACCTGTCCATTGTCCGGCTGGACATGGAGACTCGCAAGCTCATTCCCAGGCCATAGACCCAGGGGTTCCACTGGTCTCTGTCTGATCGGGGGAACCTGGGCTCTTCAAGAGCTCTTTGTAGCTGCTTGGTCCAGTGCACGGTGCCCCCAGGGTTTTCCGGGCTGGGCTCTTTAAGGGAGACGATCATCACCCTCAGACTGATTTTGTGGGGTTGGCCAGCCATTCCCATATTTCATACAGGAGACGAGAACAGAGAAAGTTTAGTTGATTTACACTTCATGGTAAGACTTGGCTCTGCGTTTTCATTACAGCTCTGCTGCCCAACTCACAGGGGTCCTGCTAGTGAAGTGTGGGACCCAAGCCCAGCAGTTCCAAACTGCCCACTGCTCCTCGGGAGGAAGAGGAGGCCGACTGATCCTGTCACAAAGTAGCAGCCTCGGAAACCCACATGGGCCATTCTGTCCTGTCCTGTAGTGTTGCTATGCATTGGGATCAACTCCATAGAAGTGAGTGAGTGAGTCCTATTCACTAGGATTTAGATAATTTTTTAAGGCAAAGAAACAAACCAAAAAAAATCCCAAACAGGGGCTTGCTGACACATCAGAGACAATATGACTTCCATGTTCTTGGACTTGCATTGTCTGGGAAATGGAATATAAGGGAGAAGAGTCATTTTGAACGAGCGTTTTCCATTGATATCTCCCATCAGTTTGAAAATTACTTTTTAGGAGAAAGTGTTGGTACAAGCAGCACATCACAAAAGATGAATTCAGCAGTCTTCTTCAGATTTCACCTGCAAGATGTTTGTCATTTAGTGCTTAACAACTGCTAAAAAATGCAATCAATTGATCCATCTGTATTATTTTTTCATGTACATCAAAGTCATACATTTATTAAATCAGCATAAAGTTAATTACATTTCATGGGGAATTCATATTGACTTCATCGGCCTGCAGTAGACTGTGTACACAGCCCTCTAGCCGATGTGTTAACCCTTGCCCGTTTGTAAGCCTGCCTGAAGGACAATGCCAGGTGACACTGGCCGTGGATTTTGCACAAATATCTAGAAATGAAGCTAGAATGAGACAAAACTAAGTACCCGAGGGAATGGTTGGATTTAAACGTAAAATCCCGCTAGAGAAATCTCAGCAGTGTGTAATCACACCCACTGCCGTGACTTGATTCTGACGCTTAGTGACTTGATGGAGGGCTTCCCAGGCTGTCAGTCTTTGTCAGAACAGACAGCCTCATCTTTCTCCCAAGGAGTGGCTGGGGGCTTCAAACCACTGACCTTGTGGTTAGCAGTTAAACGTGGATCTGCCCCACCAGCATGACAATCAAACCCAAACTCACTCCTATCAAGTCGATTCCAACTCACAGCCTCCCTAAGCGATAGAGTAAAACTGCCCCTGTGGATTTCCGTGACTGTAACACTCTACAGGAGTTCGACTGAGGAGCGGCTGATAGTTTCAAACCGCTGAGGTTGCAGTTAGCAACCAAATACATGACCTGCTAAACCACCTCACGCACTGCCAGCGAGTGGATTCTGACTCATGCTGACCCTGTAGCACAGGGTAGAACTGCCCCTGTGGGTTCAGGAGGCTGTACTCTTTACAGGAGTGAAAAGTCTCATGTTTACCCTGAGCAGTGGCTGATGGATTTGGACTGCTGACCTTGCTGTTGGCAGTTCCAACTTGTCATCACTGTTTTCTACCCACAAGCCCACAGATGTATTTTTTTAGAGAACCCCCCACCTCCGTTTGCATTTTAACAAAGGGCTCCTGTCTTTCTTTCTGAGTCCTGAGCTGCTGTGGGATGCTGTCCGGTCAGCTGACTACCTTGGGGGTCACACAGCCGCAGTGGGCTGAGCCTGCCTCCGCTGGGCGTGTGCGAGCCCATCGCTGCATCTACAGGCTGGGGCTGCCTCTTGGAGGCAGGCTCTACCAAACGCACGGTGCTTTCCCAAGCAGCCGCATTCTCTAATGACATCCAAGGCATGCAAGGTGAAGTGCCAACCCCACTGCCTCTGAGGAATGTCCCAGTTTAATTTATTCTAAGACTGATTTAGGGGCCTTGGGGATGCTGCGGGATGGGCATTGAGCTGCTAACTACAGAGTTGGTGGTTCAAACCCACTAGCCGCTCCTCGGGGACAGCAGGCTGGCTGCTCCTATAAGCCCTCTACAGCCTCTGAGCCCTATAGGGCCGATACGCGTCGGGATTGACTCTAATCAGTGGGGTTGGTCGGTCGGTCGGTTATGCCTTATTTGTTCATTATGGTCGCCCACAGCATATTCAGTATTCTTGGCCAGCGCCAGAGTTTGAATGAATGAGTGAATGAGGTCATCTACTTTTTCCTCTGTTCAATTTTCCTGTGCATGCGAAGCTGTTGATAAGACCAGTCCATTGGACAAATTCCAGAGATGGCCCCTAAATTCATTGGTCATGTCACGCCCAGGTTCATTATCCCCTAAGCCTCCGCTCCATGCCTTTTATAACCTTATCTTATTAAAATGTTAAAGAGAGCAGTGGATTCCACTGTGTGTTTTTATTAAATGCATAGAATAGACTATATTTCCAGCACATCCCAGCCTCCTCTCTCTGGAGGGAATCTGATCCAGTAATTAACCTCCTTTCTACCTGAGCCCTGGTGGCGGAGTGGGTTATACACTGGCTGCTAACCACAAGATCAGTAGTTTGAAACCCAAACCACCAGTTACCCTGAGGGAGAAAGACCTTCTAGTCCTGTGAAGAGGTATAGTCTGGGAAGCCCACAGGGCCAGCTCTGCCTTGTCCTTTGGGGTCTTTGTGAGTGAGGTGGGCTAGATGACCCTGAGTTTGCTTTTTGGATCTTTCAAAAGGAAATGACGACCTGATTCGATCTCTAAACTCTTCTCTTTGGGATCCAGAACCTTGGTGGAGTTGACATCCCTGGTATTGGACCTGCCGTTTTGGCAAAATGAGGCAGCACTGCGCGCCCTTCATTTCATCCTCTTCCGCATGTTTGTGCGATGTCCGAGTTCGGTCAAAGATCTGTGCAGAAGGCAGCAGTGAGGTTCATCCGACCTCAAAACAAACGCGTGTCTAATCAGTGTGCCCTCCCCGTACCCACCCCCAACTAGAACATGCTGCTTCCCAGAAGCCCGGGCCAGCCCGCTGCTCTCTAAGGATGAGGGTGAGTGTTCCATGACTCGCCCGACATTTCTGATGTCATAATTTATGCCTGTGTTTATGTGGCATGGGTAAGATTCATGTCTTCTAATATCTTCACTTACCCCGGATCTTATTTCCTCATTCCACTATTTATTTTTCTGCACCTTTTCTGCACAAGAGCTTCTTTGACTAAGACGAGTGTTGAATTAAGGTGTTTTCGTACACTTGTTGGTTTCGAGGTAATGGAACTAGTTCCAGCATATATATATATTTCACACAAACCCCATTGCATTCTGAGTCGGTGTCCTGATACTAATTGCAGACAGGGGTGTCGTTGTTGTATATACGTATGCTACCCCTGTTGTTGTGAACATGCCTTTTGACATCTGTGCTCGAGGGCTAACCTTGTGGACTGCATACCTCTCATTCACTCTAGACGGGTTGTCAGGAGGAATCGGTCCCTGGGGAAAGACCTCGTACTTGGTAAAGTAGAGGGTCAATGAAGAAGAGTCAGCCCCTGGATAGGATGGACTGACAGCAGCTGAAACAAGGGGCTCAAACATAAGGACAGCTGAGAGGCTGGCCCAGGCCGGGCTGTTTGGTTCTTTTGTGCGCACCATTACTAGGAGTTAGAGTGGACCTGAGGTCCCTGGACCACGGTGACAGCAACCTTTAGGAAGCAGATGGCCACGTCCTTCTCCCATGGAGCAGTGGTGAGATTTGAACTGTTGGCCTTTCTCTCAACAGCCAGGAACTCAACTGCTGTGCCCCTGAGTAACAGGGCTCCTTACATCCATTTGGCATAGTGGGTTATGTATTGGGCTGCTATCTAAAAGGTCAGCAGTTCAAAATCAGCAGCTGCTCCTTCGGAGAAAAAACATTGAATTTCTACTCCTCTGAAGAGTTACAGCCATGAAAGTTCACAGGGGCAATCCTGCCTTGTCATATGGTGCACTATGAGTTGGCATCAACTTGTTGGCATGAGTTTGTTCTCTTTTATAAAGGGGTGATCTGTGGTCCGTGAGCCCAGGCAGGTACTCTACCTGGTGGTTTGGTGAGTTGGTTAGGTTACGTGACCTGAGGGCAGGTGTCTATCCTCATAGCAGAAGTCTCATACACGATTTGCCCTTTCGTGATTGACTAACTTCACTTGGCATAATGCTTTCCAGGTCCACTCATCCACGTCCAGAGGCCACGGTTTCATTGCTGGTTTTAGGATTTCGTGGTGTTCCACTGTGTGTATGTGCCTGAATTTCTTTACCCAGTGTCCTACTGACGGGCATTGGGACTGTTTCCAGCTTCTTGCTGTTGTGAACTATGCTGCAGTGAACATGGGAGAGCATGTGTCAGTTTGTGTTCTGCCCCTTATTTCTGCAGGGTACATGCCCAGCAAAGGTATTACCGAGTCTTATAGTATTTTTATACCCAGTTGTTTTAGCCAGTGCCTATCACGTTCCACAATGGTTGTACATATTTACAAGACCACCAGCAATGTATAAGAGTTCCAGTCTTTCAGCATCCTTCCTCTCCAGCATTTGTTGTTCAGCTTTTTGTTTGTTTGTTTTTAAATCGAGCAGTCGTTTTGTGGATGTAGGACGCAGTATCATCGTTGTTTTGATTTGCATCTCCCGATGGCTGGTGATCATGAGCATTTTCTCACGTGTGTGTTAGCCATTAAAGTGTTGTCCCTATGAGTTGTCTATTAGTGTCCTGCCCACCTTTTAAAAAAATCATTTTATTGGGGCTCATACAACTCTTATCACAATTCACACATACTTCAATGGTGTAAAGCACACTTATACATTCATTGCCCTCATCATTCTCAAAACTCTTGCCCTCTGTTTGGGCTCCTGGAATCAGCTCCTCATTTTTCTTTTCCCTCACCCCCCTCCCTTCCCACTCTCCCCCCTCATGAACCCTTGACAATTTACAAATTATTATTTTATCATATCCTGCACTGCCTGGAATCTCCCGTCACCTACTCCTCTGTTGCCCATCCCCCAGGGAGGAGGCTACACGCAGATCCTTGTAATCGGTTCCCCCCTTCTCCCCACCCTTCCCTCTTCCCTCTCTGTATCGCCACTCTCACCACTAGTCCTGAGGGATTCATCTGTTCTGGATTCCCTGTTTCCAGTTCCTATCTGCACCACTGTGCATCCTCTGCCTGCCTTTTAATTGGGTTATTTTGTTTTTCTTATTAAGGTGTTGCAAAATTGTATCAATTTTGATAATCAGTCTCCTTCCTGTCTGTTGTGTCATTGCTAAAGAATTTTTCCCAGTCCATGGGATCTCATTTCACTCTTTGGATGAAATCTTTTGATGTGCATCATTGTTTCATTCTTAATAGGTCTCACTCATCTATTTTGTCTTCAACTCTGTTTTATTATATTTGGTATTCTGTATACGCCCTGAAATAGGGCCCTTAAATGTGTCCCCATTTTCTCATTGATGATCCTAATAGACCTGGAGTTTACATTTAAGTCTCAAATCCATCTTGGGCTCATTTTTGTGCATGGGGTGAGTATGGGTTCTGTTTCATTCTTTTGCTAACGGAGATCAGGTTTTTCTCGCACCATTTGTTGAAGAGGTCACTCTGTCCCGTTTAATGGTTTTTGGTCCCTTGTTGAAAATCAGATTCCTGAAGGTAGATGCTGCTGCTTCTGGGTTTTCCATCCTTTTCCGTTGGTCTAGGGATCTGTCATGCTACCACTCCCAGGCTGTTTTGACTACCGTAGCTACGGAGTATGTTTTGAGGTTGGGTAGTACAAAGCCTCTTTACTTTGTTCCTCCTTTCAAGAAGTTATTTGCTCATCCTGGCCTCTTTCCTCTCCAGATGAAGTTAGTCATTAGTTTTTCCATTTCTTTAAAGAATGAAGTTGGGATTTGGATCAGAAGTGCACTGTAATTTGTGCCTTGCTGTTGGTAGCATTGGCGTTTTCACAATAGTAATTGTTCCTATCCACGAACAAGGGATAGTCTTCCATTTGTTTAGGTTTCTTTTCTTTCTTTCTTTCTTTCTTTTTTTTTTTTTTGGTAATACAGTTCTGTAATTTTTTGTACACGTCTTTTGTGTCTTTGCTGGATTTCCCTCGGCATTTTATCTTTTGTGCTGCTGTTGTAAATGCATTGTTTTCTTGATGTATTTTTTTTGAGCTCTCATCACTGGTTTATAGGAATCCATTTGATGTCTGCTTATGAAACTTGTTTCCTGCTTCTTGACCAAGCCTTCCATGATTTCCAATGGTCTATTTTGTGGACTTCTCTTCATAAAATCCCATCATCTGTAAATAGTGAGTTTGACTTCTTCTTTGCGCAATGGTATTTCCCACCAACTAGTCACTGCACCAGCCAACCCACCCACCTACCTACCTACCAACCAACCAACCAACCAACCAACCAACCAACCAACCAACCAACCAACCAACCACTGCCCCCCCATCCACCAGCCACCAACCGCCCACTCATCTATTAACCAACCAACCAACCAACCAACCAACCAACCAACCTCTCCCCCATCCCCCACAGCTCCCTCATGCCCCCTGTGGAGCAGTTCTGCTCTCACGGTGTCACTGGGAGGGGAACTGACTGGACAGCATGGCTGTGACCACCCCCAGGAGGATGAAGGCCCAGACCGAAGGCCTGGCATAGATTGTCGGATAAAGGGGCTGGCCAGCAGCTGCTACCTAACAGGACAGAGAGGCTGTAATGGGCCTGGCGTTAGGAGCTCCTTTCTATGGCACGGCCACAGAGCTTGGGTCTTCTGTGGCGGCAGCATCGCTGTCAACACAGGGAGAGGGATGCACTCTCCTCGCGGGCGCTCGTTTGTGATTCGGCCTGTCTTGCCTGCCTCCCGCGTGCTCTCTTCAGTTAGTGCTCAGAGGGGCGATTCTCAGCTAGGCAGTTTGCTTCTTTCTTGTCAGAGACGGCTCTGGTAACGTGCAAAATTGACGTCAGGGAAGCCCCACACCACGCGTGATCTGCTAGATCGGCGTGTGAGCTGCTCCCGTCATTCCTCCTCCCCAGTGCTGCGGCGGCGGCGGCGGCAGATGCGGGCGCTGGCATCCCGTCCCACAGCTGGTTGTTTTCCACGCGGTCCCAACAGTAGGCAGTAGCCATTCTCATCAGTGCTCCCTAAGTGCCTTTCTCTCAGATAACGTGCAGGTGAGGCACGGCCACAGACACGACCATGAGCCTGGAATTTCCTGCCAAATTGGAATGAAGGGGGCTGGGCGCGAGCCCTGATATTGATTTTGGGGGGAAAAAAGTCCAATTGACTGTCATCTCTGCGAAGACTTGCTGTCCTATTTCTTTACATGCCCTCCCACTTGAGAAAATGACGCATCCCGCACGGATCGGGATGAGTCGGGAATGAAGCACTTCCTAAAGGCCTTGCCCAGCGTTTCTTTACCGACGATGGCTCTTGTCTTGATTGCAAGTAGGGGTAATGATCGCCACTCTTTCCTCCTGGCACGGTGGGCCTTACTGGAATAGGGGGCGTGGTGCCGCCAGCCTTTTAAGTGCCAGCAGGGTCACCGACAGGGAGGGCAGGTTTCCTTGGGACTTCCAGACTCAGACAAGAGCAAGAAAGGCCTGGTGATCCGTGGATCCTGACCAGATTCTGCCTGGTGTTGTGCTGCGAGACGAGCTGTCACCCGATCATGAGGGGACGGGACATCGGCTTGATGTCCAAGAACAGAGGGGATGTTCCTGGAAAAGAGTCCCACGTCGCCATTTCTGTTTTAAAATTTTCTATGAAAAGATCACTTTATTGGAGGCTCTTATAGCTCTTATCACAATCCATACATCAATTGTATCAAGCCTATTTGTACATATGTGGCCATCATTATTTTCTAGACATTTACTTTCTATTGAGCCCATGTCTCAGCTCCTCGTTTCCCCTCCCTCCCCACCCAGTGACCCCCTGATAAATTATAAATTATTATTATTTTCATATCTCACACTGACTCGTCTCCCCTTTCCCTCGGTGTCTGTTGTTTGTCCCTCTGGAGGGTGTGTGTGTGGTTATGTGTCGATCTTCTCGATCGGTTCCCCCTTCCTCCCCTCCTCTCTCGTACTTCCCCCTACCCTTCTGGTATCGCTACTCCCATTCCTGTTCCTGGATTCCCTGTGTCCTGAGCTCTTCTCTGTCCCTGTGTGTGTGCTCCAGTCTAGCCCGCAGTGAAAGGCAGTCATGACGGTGGGAGGTGAGGAAGCCTCAAGGAACCAGAGGAGTATTGTGTGTTTCGTCGGTGCTTGACTGAGCCCTGGTTGACTCCTCCCTTCCCTGTGACCCCTCTGTGAGGAGATGTACCCTTGTGGACAGATGGGTTTTGGGTCTATGCTCCAGCTGGCTCACACACCTCCTTCCCGAAGGTTCTTCCAGGGATGTGTCGGCGTTGGGTTAGGGTGGGTGGTTTCAGATGCTTCTTGGGAACCCCAGGAGCGAGGGCGCCCCTCAGAGGTGGAGGTGAGGCTGTGACTGGGGCAGGTCTCATCCCTCCCCATGGTCTCCACCTGCCCTGCTTTTCTCATTTAGCGGCCTTCCGTCCAAAGACACACTTTGAGACTTAGAGTGCTTATTTTCAGAAAGAGAACTTAAGCCCAGCGGAGCACGCCGGAGTGTCAGAGAGATTTTCCTCTGAGAAGCGCCACCTCGCTCACTCGACGGAGAGGTGTGCGCATGAGCCGCGGGTGGCAGCTGTCAGCCACTGCTGCCCCTGCCCGCCATGCGTACCCCGCCCGCCCTGTGTCCCCCTCACGCATCCCCGCAGTCAGAGCATCAGTTGTAGGCGCTGTAGCATTCCTACAACATCACAGAAACCTCGCTGAAACAAACCTTTCATAATGTGGAGCGGCAAGCAGTTCCCGACGGCCTCTTCCTTCGCTAGGTCTCCCGCGTCCATCCTCAGGCCGTGTGTCCATCTCGCTGACCGCCCCCAAGCCACCCTTCATGCTGCCCTTCATTCATTCCGCGGCATAGGGGACTCGCCCGTCTCCCCTCCCAGGGTGTCTTCTGTGGTTGTGGAGGCGAGATCAAGGCTGTAGGGTGGAGGAGGCCAAAGTCCCCCAGGACAGCCCTCGTGGCCCCCAAGGAAAGGAGCAGGGGCCTCATCCAGATGGAAAAGAAGAGTTCTCAGCACAACCCTCTCCAGGGCCGCTTTCAGTTCCAAACCAGAAGCAGAAACCCGTTTCTTCCTAGCCAGCTCCCGCGATTGTTCTGTGTGCTCAGGAAAGCCTTTCAGGGTGACCCCGTGGGGCACTCCAATTAGCCTCTGCACCCTCCGGAGCTGCCCTCTCTGCATGGAATGGGACCAGCTGAGCAGACACCCCCCCCTTTGCTACCTCCTACTTAATTGGATCTTCTTATGAAGGCTTCCTGACAAGACGAAACTCAAACTCCCTGCCACCAAGTCCTTCCCGACTCAGCGGCGACCCGTAGGGCAGGGTGGGACTGCCCCTGTGGGCTTCTGGACTGGCCTTGTGACGGCTGACCACGGGTGATGAATATTTTTTCCATAGAGAGAGTTGAAAGTCTTGGAGGTTCACTGAAGGGCACAGACGTTTCTCGGCTGGACTGGGAGGCAGGTAGGATGAGGCTGGTGGTTGGCCAGGTGCTTCCACCGCCGCCGCCCGTGCACCTGACTGATTCACATCCCCTGTCCCAGAGGGAGGGACGGTTGCATTGCTGTCTAGTGATGAGTCTACTGAGGGGGGCAATGGGCAGATTGATTGTATCGCATCCGGCTCTGCCTGGGTGTTATATGATGCCTTTGGTATGGAATAGTAAGGGGTTATTTCAACACCTCTGAGCAGTAAACCCTCTTGTTGCCATTTGTAAACGTGTGTTGGAGAAGCTACTATATTTTTGCAAATAATGTGCGCACACGTATGAGAGCACTCTTAGCAAAATAACTCTCGAGGGAAGTGTGGCTTGCCGACAATAAACACAGGCACAAGGCTGCCGTGTCATTTGCGTAGAAAGCGCTTCAGCGGTGAGGGGTCATCTTTCCACTTGGCTTGCGTGTTCCCATGCCACACTTAGGCTTTCAGACAGTAATCAAATGATAAGCATCCATCAAGTTCTTGGGAAAACAAATGTGCGTGATCCGAAACTGTAGTGGCTGCTGTGTTCACGTGCTTGTGCTGTCTGACAGCACTGCCTGCTCTCCGGCTGCCTCCTGTGATTTGTTCCACTGGCCACACCCAACTCTCCCAGCGTGAACTGTGTACCACTCAGAAACCAGCCTCGCACAATTTGGCTGACAAATGCTCTGGACACAGTTGTTCACCCAGGGCGTGTGACAGAGCTCTTTCAAGGCTGCAATAACTGCCTCAAAGGTAGGCTGCTGTTCTGTTAGCCTCAGCCCAAGGCTCTCAACCTCAGCTCTGTGGGTCAGTGCACTGGGCTCCCACATTATGTGTCCCGAGGCAGCGCACGCCACAGGTCAGGCTCCTGCCCCAAAGCAATCAGCTTGACCTGTTTTGTGTGAAGCCCACCACTCTGGCTCCTGCTGGGACTCCTGGTCCTGCTGCTGCCACGGCTGGACGGAGGAGGTGCTTTGTGCAGGGATCTCGGGATCCAGAGGCCTCGCTCCTCTCCTGGCTCTCCTGTTTTCTCGACAGCTCACTGTATGCCTGGCAGGATGGTGCGCACTCACAGCTGGATCCTCTATCACCATCAGGGTCTTCCCCACCTTCTCACCTGGACTTGTCAGGGCCCTTTGGGGGGAACAACAAAGACTAGGGCTGAGGCACCACGTTCAATAATTCACCACATTGCCATAATTCAATGAAAAATCTCTAACTGAAACCAGTATTCATTTTCTAAAATTTGTGGCAGGAATTAAGAGGGGACTCCACAATCATTAAAAAAAAATCACATTTGTCTTTTCATTCCCCCCCCCCCCCCACACTTCCTGAAGCCCCTCAAGGTTGGGCTTTCCTGGGGATCCCTGTCCCACCAGTGTAGGTGGTCTTCTCCTGTCTGATGGGGGGGGGGGCCTGCCTTACTCGCCAGTCTTGTTTTTTTCCCAACCTCCTCCTCGACCCCCCCCTTTCTCCTCTCTTCATCCACGGGCTGCCTTGCTGCCCGGTGGTGGTAGCTCGGTAGCATGGGAGCTGGTAGCCCAGAGGGGGAGAGGTGTCAAGGAGCAGGTGGGGGGCAGACTACTGTGCTCTGATTAGCGTTTACACTGATCCCCAATAAAGACGTGATAATGGGAAATAAATGGATACTTTGATCTTCCCTCATCATTGGTTTACCAGTCCATTTCAGTCGTTTCCAGAGGGAAGGACAGATGCCGCTCCCAGCTGACCTGCCCCTGGGCTGCCATATGTTTTCGGAGCCCCTGGCACACACCTTCTTTCTTCACGCATGATGCGTGCACAGGGCCTTTCTGCATGTTTACCAGAGCGGGGGGGGGGGCGGGGGGGGTGGAGGGCGGCCACCCACCGTTGTCACTGTTGCAGGCCCAGGAGAGCTGGGCAAGTTTCTCATCACAATCAATTAAAAGTGACCGATGTATTTCTTTCGCCGGGATGGTTATTTAAAGTGGGATGCTGATCAATAGATGCCGGGAGTAAGTCATACCTACAACTTGGCAGTTTTATCTCTTCCCAGGATCCCAGATCTATACTTGGGAGCAGATTAATTTTTCAATGGCATTCCTCATTTTCTCCGCATTGAGTTATGTCTTTGGTAGCAAGCTTTAGTGCACACCTCTCAGACCTTAGAGGATTTAGGGTTTGCCTTGGCGATTGTAGAGGGGCCGGGGAAGGAGAGGAGAGGGACATAATTTTCCTGAGAGAAGGGACCTGGTTCTGGCTATCCTCGTTTGATCGGAGGATGATCCTGTGGTCAATCTCTCTGACAGTGGAATCTAGACGGAATTAGCTCTGAGAGGGCCTGCCTGTCCCTGTAGGGTGAGGCGGTGGGTTATGACTTTGGGAACTCTGTTTTCGCACAACGAGGGGCCACGAAGTGGCTTTGAAGGCAGAGTTGACACACCCTTCCCCTCGCCTTCCTCAGACTATCTGTTTGAAGTCTCCTGATGGGGGAGATTTTTTTCTAATACTTCCTTGAACATTTTTATCTTATTTTATTTTGTCAGCTCGCAAATCTTGTTATTTGAGTAGGGTTTTGATGATTGTGTCTGAATGTAAATTTTTAGCAGCAAGAAAATTTATACAACACCAAATTTGTAATTATTCTTGGATTTATTATATCTGCAGAGGTAACAGGATTTTCGTTCACCCCCCCTTAAAAATCCTTAAAAAATGCCATTAGAATATTGATGAAAAAAATTTTAAAAGTACAATTTAATTGCTTTTTTTCTTCTGTTTTAAAACTTTCCCTTATCAGACTTTCGAAGGGATTTACAGGATATTGGGTTCACTGGGTTCCATGGAAATACAAGTCTGCGTTCATCTTGCACACTGGAGGCCTGCAGCGTGGGAGAGTAGTCACAGATGGCAGCAGCGTAAGGAAAGCCCTTACAAGGACCAGGAGTCTTCAAAGGGGCCAGAGAAGAGTGAGACGGAACCATCGTGGGGCTTTCCCCCGGACCCGTTGGAAGCCCCCGTCCAATCAGATTTCTTCCTGGGCAAACCCTTAAATGGGATCTCCTTAGAGGGCAGGGTGCCCAAACCTCAACACACGTGCGTTGTACCTGCTGTCCGAGAGACCAGCCCCTGGGAAAGGACATCATGCTTGGGAAACTAGCGGGGCCGTGAAGACGAGGAAGACCCTCGACAAGACAGATAGACGGGTACTGTAGCCGCAGCAGCGGGCTCAGCCGGAACAATTGTGAGGACGGCGCAGGACTGGCCGCGTTTCCTTCGGGTTGCTATGGGTTGGGAATGAGTAACAGCAGCAAACGTCACGTGGCCCATCCCAGAGCATGCCTTATAGACTCAGTGCTTTCCCTGGGGCTTGAGCATGGCTCCACTGTCAGCCTGTGATGCTCGCTTCCTTCTGTAAAGACGGTGCTCCCCTTCCTGCCCTGGGCATGCTCCATTCTCTCCCTTTAATCCCCGAGTCTGAGAGTCAGGTGTAGGTGTGCCGCCACCCGTGGCCTGGCAAATGAGTGTAGCTTGTTTCTCCTTCCTTTTCCCGCTGTGGGCAAACAGGCCTCACTGGAGTCACGCTTCTCCTTTGATTCCCTGCTCACTGCCATCGAGTCCCTTACACTCACCATGAGCCTGGGAGTTCTGCGCAGCTACGTGGCCCCAGGGGTTCCGAGACCGCTCACATTTAAAAAATTAGTCTGCCACAATTTTACATTTTCTCCTTCGATAACCACTAAGACCTGTGTTAGTCTTAGGTAGACTAGAGAAACAAATCCGGGGAGACTCACATAGGTATGGAAAGAACTTTATATCAAAGAGTCATTGGACATGAAGAAAACATCTCAGCCCAGTCCAGACCAAGTCCTTAAGTCCAATATTAGCCCCTATGTCCCATTCCAGTCTGTAAATTCCTCTTCAGACTTACACAGCATATGCAATGATGCCGTGTGCAGGAAAATCATGGGCCAGTGGGTGGGAAGTCTTGTGGATCCAGTGGCGGTGGAAGCATCTCAGAGCTTACGTGGGTCTCCACATGGCTCCTCCACCTCCAGGGCTCTGGCTCCATCAATGTGGCTCCATGTGGCTTGTCAGGAGGAGTTTCTTGCAAGGAGAGTGTGTGTCCCAACTCCAGAGAGGAAGACAGGAGTTTCCAGAATCCTTAGAAGAAGGTCAAGCCCATACAGAGCCCTCATTGGCTATGACCTGATTGACAGGCTAGACTCCTCTCCTTCACTCAAGTTGACAGGAGATGATATCATCGCCACCTGGTCTGAGGAGTCAGAAACCTGGGTGTTTCAAAGCTGTGACCCTTCTCTGTTTAAATCTACATCTTATTTATCTTTGTTATGTTTTTCTCGTTAATTTGTGGTGTCAGATACACACAAATCAGCACACAATGTGTGTCGTACAGTCCTGTGCTTCTGAGCCTGCACCTCGACGAGAGCAGAAGGTCGCATCTTCATCCCTTGCCAGTCAGTGGTTTTGAACTGCCGACTCTGTAGTTAGCAGCCCAACTCATAAGACACTATGCCATCAGGGAGGGGAACTCAGGAGAGGCTGATGGAAAAATGGCTTTTCCCCGGTGTTTGCAGTCCCCTCGCTCTCCCCGCAAGGTTCCTCTAGGAGACCGCCCTCAAGTCTGCTTCCTGGCCGTCCTCTTGGCCCTGTTCTGGAGAGGGTTCTTCGCTTCCTGTCGGGACTGGGCCATGGGTTCAAGGTCAACGGTTCACCTGTGCCTTCCTCCTCTGCTGAGTGCTTTTCTAAGACCCAGAGCCATCCTTCCTGCCAAGGCGTCCTGACCTTTCTTGGAGCATGGGGTTCTGAAGCCCGGGCCTGGCGGCTATCGAAGCAGGTCAGAAGGAGGAGGTGAAGATAGTTGTGAGCTCACCTGGACACACGGCAGTCCCCAAACGTTCCTGGGAAAAAGTAGTGGCATTTTCCCAGGAACGTTTTTAGAGGCCCCCTCCCGCCGGTGGGTGCAGTTGGTCACACAGCGGGCCCCTCACTGCATGGCCAGCAGGGGAGCCCACCCCGAGGGAGGGAGACGAGGCTTGACCCCGTAAAAGCGACAGCCCTGGAAACCCAGGGACACTGCTGCTCGGTCCTGTGGGGTCGCTGTGTGTCAGAATGGACTCTGTGGCTGAGACTTGTCTTGGAGGTGTGTGGGGGGTGGGGGGGTGGGGATTTGGTTGTCAAGAGTCCACACTTTATTGAAAGGTATTTGGAGAGAAAGCCCACTTCGCACCGCTTAGTCCCTCATTGTCTTTCTAGTCTAGGGTCCTCCTACACGGCATGGCTTTTCTTGTTTGCCCCTCGGCAGGGGCAGGTCACAGGTGGGACGGGATGGAGTGTCCTCTGCTCTCCCCAGGCGTTCTCACCCCCCAGTCCGCCCCGGCCTCCTGCTCTCTCAGCGCTGGGTAATTTTACAGAGCATTGCACAGTTCCTCTGCACGGGGAGTTTTTATCTTATTTAGAAAAGAGAGTTTAAAGCTTTCGTGACAAATGTTTTCGATTTTTAGTTTCTCGCAAGCTTTGCCTCGAGCGTAAATTTTCCCCAAACAGGTGAGGGATGGCACCTTCGGGGGTCCCAGAGCCCGTTCCTCTTCCCAGTAGCGTTCGTATCTCAAGAAGTGATCGGGAGTCTTGGTTTTCTCTCTGGTCCTGTCAACCGTGGGTTCGAGCCACTTGCCCGATTTGGGGCGTCAGGCTTGGTCGTCATTGTAACTCTTTGACTCTTTCATGGAAATCGTGTGACTGCCTTGCCCACAGTGTCCCCTGCCTCTGTTTGGCCTTCCTAAGCGGCTTGTGCTTGTCGATTGCGTCAGTTTTTAAACACACTGCCTTTGTATCGTTGCAGTAGCTCGAGAGCTGGTTGTTTTTTTCAATGAAGAAGGTTGTAGGACTAGACGGGTTCTAAAACCAACTGACATAGACACCAAGACCGAAGCCAAGCCCTGGCCCTCAAGTCCCCTCTGACTCACGGTCGCCTGGAGCACAGGGTAGGACTGCCCCTGCGGGTGACCACAGCCATCATTCTTTACCGGAGCAGAAAGCCTCGTCTGCCTCCCA
The DNA here is from genome assembly GCF_050624435.1 of Tenrec ecaudatus. Classification (NCBI taxonomy): domain Eukaryota; kingdom Metazoa; phylum Chordata; class Mammalia; order Afrosoricida; family Tenrecidae; genus Tenrec; species Tenrec ecaudatus. The sequence continues at coordinate 139,725,041 of NC_134541.1, read as the reverse complement.
ACGAGCAGCTGGTGGGTTCAAACTTTGGACCTTGTTGTTAGTAGCTTGAGGTGCAACCCACCAAGCCACCAGCCACCTGGTTTTGTCCAGACGAGAGGCTTGCAACATTTTTCTGCGAAGGACTAGCTGGCAGAGGTTTGAGGTGTTGCGGTCACCAACCCGCTGTCACACTAATTCAACGTGGCTGCCCTCAGTGCAAGCAGCCATGGACAGTGTGCACATCCCTGGGCATGCACATGACAATCGACCGTCATTTGCCACACCAAGCCAGATGGAAACAAGTTAGTCTTGGGTGGTCGTTTCCCAACCGCTGGTCCTAACAGTTACCACCTGTATCCTCTGCAGAGTGCCTTGAAGTCTGCTCCCGTGTGTCAGAATCCCCTAAGGGCAGTGGGTGTGTCTGGTTTGGTCCTCCCTGTCCTGGGAGCCCTGGTGTCACAGAGGTTCCGACTTTGGGCTGCTGATCTCAAGGTCTGTGATTTGAAACCGTGGGCTTATCAGAGGGAGAAAGCTGAGACTGCCTGCTCCCACCCAGAATTACAGTTTTGGAAACCCACAGGGACGTAAGTACTACGCTGCCCTGGAGGTACGTTGTGAGTCAGAATCGACTTGATGGCAGTGAATATGGGGTTTTTATTTTTGCGTAAGCCCCAACCCCAATTGTTTAACTAGAAGATTTGCTAATATCATTTCTCCTTCATCTAGGGAATTAAGTAAATCACTTGGATGATTGTGTTGACGATTGGAATTTATTTACTTTGGTTTTTATTTTGGTAACAGGCTATTGTAACCAAATTGCAGCCCAAAAGGGATGCAGAAGAAAGGCACCCCCCTCCCCTTAGAAACATGGAAGCCCTATTTGTGGCTCTTATTTACTACTCTGCTGCTGACTGGGAGCCTTCCAAGACAAGCATCGGGGTGGGGGGCATTCTGTACCATGAGGGTCCCCTCCTCTTCACACCCTCTAGGGTGTTTCTGGAGAAAGTGGGCACCACAGGAAGGAGACCTTGTCAGGTTGCTATGTGTCCACTGTAGGTTCCCCACTGAAGTGAAGCCAAATGGTTAGGGCGTCAACATGTAAGCAGACACCGTTCCCTCCACACCTGTCCCTGCAGGACAGGGTAGCTCTGCCCCTGTGGTTTCTGAGGCTGTCCCTGTTCTTGTAGAAGTGGACAGCGTTATCTGTCTCCCTTGGAGCGGCCGGTGGATTTGAACCACTGACCTTGTGGTTAGTGGCCCAACATATTAGGTAAAGTATGTGAGGCTTGGCTCATGGTGGTGGGGCTGGGTGTTTCCGCCTATCTTTTCTAGAGGCCACAAGCAGAAGGAAAGGTATTCAGCATCTCAAACTCTTGTGGGAACCTGCTGTATGAATAAAGAGCATGAATAGAGGCCAAGGCTGTCAGGTCAGCCTTGGGCTACTCAATGCAAAGTCAACGGTTCAAACTCACCCTCCACCCCTTGGGAGAAAGATGAGGCTGTCTGTGTCCCAAGGGCTCCCTGTAGAGAAGTAGCGCCCCAGAAACCCTATATATGGAGTCGCCGGACTGCACTCAGCCGGCTCCAGGGGTTCAGATGAAGTTTGGATCCACACAGACCTGGTTTGAAGTTCAGCTGAGAGTGAGGTCATCAGCGGCTCTGTCTCCGCACTGGCCAGGGGGAGACTGTAAACTGTTAGCTCCCTACTCCCAGTAACGGGGACCCCCACATCAACTGCAGTGGTTGTCCATAACATCCCCTCGGGTGTTATTTTTGTTTGTGCCTGTCCGCTGAGGAGTCCAAGGCCACCCAGGAACAAGAGTGTTGTTTGCAAAAGAAGACCAGAGTGCTCTCATGCGGACTCTGAGAAGGTTCTAGAACGAAGGGGAAGGCAAGGAGATCACTTTGAGAACACCTTCGGCCTCTGGCTGAAACAGATGCCGAGGAAGAAGCAGATCACGCCAGGAGATTGCTGAGAAATTAAAGACAAGGTCCATGGTCCTGAGAAACAAAAGGAGGCATGGGGGGCTTGGGGGGGGGGCAGGGGGAGAGCGAGGGCAGGAGTGGCGGGAGGCTGGAGGGAGAGCAAGAGCAAGCAGGGAAACAGGCTGCAAGATGAGCACTAACCACCCTGCCAGGGAGGCCCCTCATCCAAGCAACCCAGTGAGACCCCAGGGAGAGAGCAGGGAGGCAGGGAGCGACAGGAAGTGGGAGGCGTGGAAGAAGAGAAAGTGGGGCAAGGGCTGTTTGTGGGTGGGAATGGCAACCATTGAGATGAAGCACAGTGGCTGTGGAGTGTTGACTGGGTGACCATTTCCCTCTGTAAGCCCCCCTTCCTGCCCCCACCCCCACCCCAGCCACAGTAAAACCTGTAACAAAGATGGAGGCAAGGATTGGTGTTGGAGCTCTGGGTGGATGGGCCCCTCTGTGGACCCAGAATTAAAAAAAAACCCAGACTCACTGCTATCGAGTCAGTGCAGACACACAGCGACCCTACAGGACAAGGGTACAACTGCCCCTGTGGGTTTCTGAGACTAGAACTCTTTATGGGAGTAGAAAGCTCCAACTTTCTCCAGATGGGCGGCTGGTGGTTTCGAACTGCGACTCTTGTGGGTTGCAGCCCATCTTGAAACCTCTACTCTACCAAGGTTCCCTCAAAGTCCTCAGGATTCTCCAAGTTATAACTTCCTATGTCAAAGACCCTTGAGCAAAGTGCTCTGGTCCCCACAGCACTTTCACTGCTCCATTCCAGAGCGGATGATCATGATTCTGGGGTGTATCAGGGAAGTTCACAGGTTACAACTCAGGCGAGAAATGCTTGGGATACAGTAGCTCTGCTAAAACATGTTACAAAGTTCCTTTCAGGCTGCAAGGAAAGACCCAACCGGCATGCCACTCCGCTGTAAGTGGGAAGCCATCTCCCTGAATTAAGTGTCCAGAGGCACCCAGGCGCCTGGCCCTGTGGGCTCGAAGTCCACCTTCTCTGTCTCATGCACGGGCTCCCGGTTCTGCTGCTGTTGATGTCACAGCTGCTCCTGGGTCCAGGAGCTTCTCTCTGCTGGGACCTTGGGTCCAGAGGGTACCCCACTCCTGACTCTTCTCTCGTGCTGGTAGTGAGACCCCCCTTCCTCCTGGGTTTGAGCTGGCTCCTGTCACGCCCAGCAGGACGGCCCCACAGGGACCCCTGTGAACCATCTCTCACCACGGAGCCCTCCCCGTGTCTCCCCACCTTCTCCACCCACACGTGCCAGGGAAGGCTGTTTGCTGGGCACCGCAGAGCTCTGGCTGGAGGAGCCTTGGGGCATCATTCACTGCCTGCACAAGCTTGTGGGGACAAGCTAGGGGAAAAAAAAACCCGCTGGTTCCTCAGTTATGAAAGGCATCCTCTCAGAGCAAATACTTCCCAAGTCAGTCTGGACAGGTCTTGCCCTTCCGAAGGGCCGGCAGGGACAGGAAGGGTCACCTTCAGGAGGTGAGACAGTGTATGTATGTGTGCAGGGGGGTGGGGGTGGGGACTTGTGGGCACTCTGCTTGTGTGTCTCTAGTAAGAACAGGAAAGGAATGTGCACTGCGACTCGGCTCTGCTCAGGTGTCTACACTCCACCCTGGGGCAACACAAAGGTGTGTGTGATTGCGAAATTCCAAACTCAGTCTAACTGCCTTCCTTGCTCTGTTCCCCCACTCGATGATCCCCATTGCCCTCTGTCCGAGGGTCCCTGGGGACGCAGCAGATCAAGCCTTGGGCTGCGGGCCCAGAGGTTTGCTGTTAGAACCTACGAGCCGCTCGATGGGAGAAAGGCCTGCTGACCTGCTCACCTGAGGGGTCGACTCAGAACCGAACCCATTGCTGTGGGCCTGACGCCCACGCACAGTGAGCCTTAAGGCCCGAGGGAATGGCCCCGTGGGATTGCGAAGGGTGTCCCAGGGACTGAGAGCTTTAGCCACTGTGCCACCAGGGCTCCGTCTCATGCAGGTGACGACAGCCTAGGGATCCCTGAGGGGCAAATTGTGCTCTCTCATGTGGGGTCACCAGGAGCAGAATGAATTCAGTGGACACCCACAGCACGTGGGGGCATCCCGCCCACCAAGCCTGGGGCTCTGGGTTAGACCGAGCTCTCTAGATCAGGAGAGGACAGAGCGAGATCGCCGGTACGTGCAGCGGAGGATTCCAGAGTGTGGGACTCAGACGGCTGGGCCGCAGTGTGCACCCCCCCCCCACCCCCCCCCCGCCGTGGCTGGAGACATGGAATTCCATGATGTTCAGTGGTGACCTTATGCAGAGCCATGCCTTAAGCGTTGTCTGACGTTGGTGAGAGTGATGTAGTGTGCTGGAGGCAGAGAGCGCGAGGTTCAGCAGCCCTGAAACCCGTGGCCTGGTTGCCTTTTTCCGGAAGACCTGCGCGATTTAAAATAATGACGAGCATGGATCGTCATCTCGTCTGCCTCTGCCGAAAAGCTAAGCCCCTTGCGTGCATGTTTAATGTAACTCTAACAAGAAAAACATGCATGTTATTAAGGAGCCCTGGTGGCGTCATGGGTTGCAAATTGGGCTGTCGATCACAAGGTCAGCAGTTTGAAACCACCAGACGCCCCTCAGAGACAGAAGAGTTACGGGGTCAGAAACCATCGGGGCAGTCCTACCGTGCCCTGGAGGGTCGCTATGAGCCAGGCTCAGCTAGAAAGCCATGAGTCAGTGAGTATGGTTACCTCCATTTATAAACTCACCAAACCCAGATTCTGCTATCCTTAAATCGCATGTGCCAGGTGGCATAGTGATTCTGTGTCTGGCTGCCATCCTCAAGGTCAGCCCTTTGGAACCACCAGACGCTCCTCGGCAGAAGATGAGTTTTTTCACTCCTGCAAAGAGGGACCTCTTGGGCCCCCAGGAGCGCAGGCTGCCCTGTGCTGCAGGGTCGCCTAGTGAGTCGGAATGGCAGGCGGCAGCTCGTTTGGCAGCTTGTTTGTGTTGGTTGAGCTCCAGGTGGGATTGCTGGGTGAGCAGCGAGGCCAGTGAAGTGTCTGGTGCCACACAATGACCTTGCTCGGAGAATAAACACATGATGGAAGAGGGACAGCGCCGGGTACCGCCACCTGCCAGGCGCTGGGTTGAGCCTGGGACATGTCCTTCAGCTGAGTTCTGCCAATTTAAAAATCACCCATGCCTGCGGGGCTTTGAACCCAAGGCTCAGTTGAACACCCTGAAGGGTGTGTGGGTGCTGGGGGTGCTGCTGACAGAGACTGAGGGACTTGGGGGAGTGATGGAAAGTCGCACAGACTTTGTTTTTCACAGGTGAAGCAGGTTGCATTGGGATTTCATGGAAAACCTGTTTCTTTGTCATTCATGGGATTGCACAGGGCGCTCTGCAGAGCTCCTGTGGGTAAAGGGGGTGGGGTTGTGCTGTGGTCTTTCGGCTCATTTCTCCACCGGCTTTTTGAAGGTTGCATGTACAAGTGTGGGTGTGTCAGGTGTGTGTTAGGTAAGTGGGTGTGTAAGGTGTGTGTTAGGTAAATGAGCCTTTAAGTTAAGTGTGTGTACGGTCACTGTGTGTAAGGTGTGTGTGTGAGATAAGTGTGCATGGTGTGTGTAAGGTGTTTGGTGTGTGTAGAAGGTATGTGTGCATGTGAGGTAAGTGTGTGCACTGTGTGTAAGCTAAGTGTGCATGTGTAGAGTAAGTGTATGTGTAAGCTGTGTGTATGGTAAGTGTGGGCTAAGTGTGTGTGAGGTAAGGGATATGTGTGTGCAGTGCATGTGAGGTAAATATACATGGCGTGTATGTAAGGTGTACGTAAGGTAAGTATGGGCAGTGTGTAAGATGTGTTTAAGGTAAGTGTGTATATGTAAGGTTTGTGCAGTGGGTAAAGTAAGTGTGTGCAGGTGTGTAAGTGTGTGTGTGAGGTTTGTGTGCGCAGTGTGGGAGGTGTGCGTTTGCGAGTGTGCGTGGATCTGCACGCCCCGTACCCTGCGGTTCCGTGAGTGGTGTGGCACTCTCCTGCAGGTGTGTCGTTCCTCAGTGGGCAGCCTGCTCCACAGGTGTCCCCTGTCGGGCAGCCTGACCCACCTCCTGTCCTCTCTCGGTGGGGGAAGGGCACTTTCCCATCAGATAGCCTCCTCGCCAGTCTGCCGATACCCACAGGTGCCATCCAGCGCCCAAGCGAGAACAGCATCACACGCTGGTCTTTAGTAACAAAACACTGCCTCCCGACTGCTTCTACTCTAGCTTTAAAACACACTCTCAGAAACATCCTGAACCTGAATGCCGCGATCCCTGCCCCACTCCCCGGCTCTTTACTGAGAAGGACGCTGCAGCCGGGTGGGCATGCGGCTCTTTTCTCTCTCTGGTCAACCAGTCATTGGACTGGGGCCTCTTGCAGCTCTATAACAATCCGCACACCAATCGTATCAAACACCTTTGCACGTGTGTTTTACCATTGTCATTTTCATAATGTTTTCTAGAGCCCTTGGTATCAGCTCTTTTTCCCTCCCCCCGCCCGAGATTATTATTGTTTTATGTCTTCCACCATCTGCTGTCTGCCTTCACCCATGGTTCTGTTGTTTGTCCCCTGGGGTGGGCGGTGTTATACGCTCATCATTATAGTCCGTCCCCTGTTTCTCCCTTCAGTCTTCCCCCTGCCTTCAGGGTGTCAATGCTCCCATTACTGTTCCTGAGGGGTTTCTCTGTCCGGATCCCGTGGATCGAGAGCTCTTATCTGTACCAGTGTGCATGCTCCAGGCTAGCCGGATTAGTGAGGTAGACCTGGGGTTATGATGGGGGGTGGGGGAGAAACATTAAAGCACTAGAGGAATGTCGTGTGTTCCGTTGGTGCTGTGCTGCACCCTGGTTGACTCATTCCTTCCTTGTCTGTGAAGGAATGTCCAATTGTCTACAGATGGCCTTTGGTTTTCCATTCTGACGTCCATCATTTGCATCGATATATTTGTTTGTTGGGGTCTTCTAACCTGATCCCGTCGAGACCTCGTGATCATGCAGGCTGGTGGGCTTCTTCCCTGTGGGCTTTGTACCTTCCCTGCTGGATGGGATGCAGCTCTTTTGCACGGCTGGGCACTAACTCCCCCGCCCCCACCCCCCCACTGGCTCCAGTTAGCTTGGCTGTCCTGCAATGGAGCATCGCAGGGACACCAGAAACCAGCCAGGAGTCGCTGGCTAATCATCCCTCTGGTGTGAATCCCCCGTCTCGGTCTGCTCCTTACCTTTAGTTCAGGTACAAGAATTATGTAAAAAGGCATGAGCGATTAATTATGTGACCGAGAAAAATAATTTCCCCCAAGTTAATTGCGCAAATTACTGTAGCCCTAAAAGGTTAATGATTGTCAAACCTCTTTGATGCATAGAGCCTATTAAATGCCAGTGCTATCTGAATAAATGTAAATAACTGCTCGAGCCCTTCGTGTGCAAGTGGGTCTCATTCCGAGGACACGCGTAAACAGTGCCCTTAGGTTTCTGAGAGGTAATTTTAGTCTCTTCCAGCAGAGAACTTGAATACGCCCATCCAGCAGGCCACCCTGCAGTCGTGATTTCAGAGGCACATCCGACCTTTACGACACACGCGGCTCATTATCCGGCTCTGCCTTCTATAGCCATGCAGCCACTGCTCGAAGTTTAGAAACAAGCAACTTTTGCGTGTGTGTGTGTGTGTGTGTGCATGTGTGTGTGTGTTTCTGACTTAGCTCGGGCCTTCCACAATTGGAGCTCAGTAGAGGGCATTGCGAATGAAGACCGGCCTGGACAAGGTGGACTGACGCTCTGCTGCACCTGTGGGCTCAACCTCCACAGCCATTGTGAGGCCAGCGCAGGCCGCCCCGCTCTTGAACTTGGGGCCACCTTCAGTTGGGACCAACTGGACAGGGACCAGGGGCAAAGAGGGACGATGGCCGTGAAGGTCTGATGTGAAACTTACTTGATAGCTATGCATGGGGGAGAGCTTTATGGATTTACTGATTTTAGAAATCATCTTATGGGGGCCCTCACAGCCCTCAGGAGCATCCATACAGCCATTGCGTCAAGCGAATCCTGCACGTATGTTGCCGTCATCCTTTTCTGAACGTTGACTTTCTACTCGAGCCCTTGGTATCAGCTCCTCTTTTCCCCTTCCACCCTCGTGACCCTGTGATAGCTTATAAATCATTACTGTCTTTATATCATACGCCAGCCACTGTCTCTCTTCCCCATGTTTCTGTTGTTCATCCCCCCGGGGGGGTGATGTGTCCATCATTGCGATTGGTAACCTGTTCCTCCCTTCCTGCCCCTCCTTGTACGGCTTCTCCCATCTGTGTTCCTGTGGGGTTTCTCTGACCCAGGGTCCATGTGTCGTGAGCGCTTCTCTGTCTGAGGGAGACCTGTCATCGGCCAAGCACACGTTTGTGTTGCGTGTACATGCCTCACATGCTGTCTCCCATCAGCCTCGTATGGTTTTTCCAGCATTCCGTAGACATCAGTCTCCAAAGGGATTAACGGGAACCCAACTTTTTGTTTCCGACCTGCCCTAAAAACCATGCTGACCTGAAACAAACTCAGTGCCATCCAATTGTTTCTGCTCATAGCACCCCTGGCCGAGGACTCCTGATAGCTGTGGGAGACGTCTCGCTGGGTGGACAGGGGAACCGTGTCCCCACGCAATTTGGAGAGGTGCCACGCTGCATCTTCCTCTTAGAAGCATCACTATGGACAAAGACATAGCCCAGGAGCTGAGAGATGCCCAAGCCAACGTGTTAGGTGGCCCCCAAATGTGTTAGGAGACAGACACGTCAGCTCACCTCCACCTCCATTATTCCCATCAACACTCGAGGGCTTGGATGCCGTGTTCCACAAAGCCGTGTTGGGAGGTATGGCTCTCAGATGACCTTCCTTGCCCTTCCCAAGCCTCATCCTCCAGCACCCAGACACACAACCACCCTCCACCCCCCAGACACGTGGCAGCGTCCGTGCTTGTGAACCACGTGTAAGTAGCATATCTATCTGTATCATCCATCCATCCATCTACACACACACACACACACACACACACACACACACACACACACACACACACACAAGTACGGGGGCTTCCATTTGCTTTCCATTCCATCTCTCCACAACCATATTTATTTTTAAATCATTTTATCGGGGGCTCTTACAACTCTTGTTACAAACCATACATCAATTGTATCCGACATATTCATACACATATTCCATCATTCTTTTCCAGACAGTTGCTTTCCATTGATCCCTTGGGATCAGCTCCTCATGTTTTCCCTGCCTCCCCCCCCACCCCCTTGATAGATTGTAGTTTGTTAATTATTTTGAAATCTCACACCGACTTCTCTCTCCCTTCCCCTCTGGTTTCTGTTGTTCTTTCTCCTGGAGGGGGGTGTGGTCATGTGCCATTCACTGGGATCCGTCTGCCCCTCCCTCCCCACAACCTTTTGGGAACTCCAAGTAGATCCTGAATTTGGTCATGCTACCTGACCCACTACCCCTGTACTGCAGCGCGGAGCACCCCTCAGGAGGAGGGGGAGAGGGTGGAAGTGAGCCTCTGTGGATGGACGACATCTGTAGTGGACACTGAAGACAAAAGAACCCAAACGTGCAGGATTTGTCGCTTCCGTGCCCAGGCGACCATCCTCCCCAGGGAAGGGCAAGCAGGTGCTTGTCGCAAAGGTCAGGGTCGTTTCCAGAAGTAGGAACCTCGGGTGGCTTCCACGGAGGCTGGTTAAGTCTGAGCATGTGATGGCCGTAAGGTCAGGGGCATTACTGTTAAGGAGAAGGAGCCATGCAGAACTGCCAAAGGTCGGTCAGGTCAGAGGGCCCCAACTGCTGCCACATGGTGTCTACCTTACCCGCTGACTGTGACCCTCACTGCATGCAGTCTCTGCGTGCCTGGTTGTTCCGAGAAATATATAAAGACACACACAGACGTAACTCAGAGGAGGCTTCCACGGGTTCATGGAGAGGTGGAGTGAGGACAATGGGATATTCCAGGAACCTCTTGAAGCCTCGTCTGTACACACATGCCCACTTCCACTTCAGTCACTGGCCGGGTAGAGCAGGGAATAGAAGATGTTCACTGACTAAATGGATGAGAGCCTCCTAAGGAGCCCTCTGCACCCCCCCACCCCAACTGCCTCCTGCCAGGTGCTGAATGCCTTGCCACCACGCTCGGTAAGGTGTGGCCCTGTGACGGATGCCCTTTCGAGGGACACCGGGAACCCCAGAGGATGTTCCCTGCTGTTGGTGTCTCCCCGTGTCCCTGGATTTGGGCTCAAGGGACACGTGCTCTTTCCATTTTCCTGCTCAGATCGTCTCCCCATGTGCGGAGCGGGAGAATACGCAGTAGGGGGGCCTCTGGGCATAGAACGCACCACGCAGACGCCTCAACCAGTTGCTTGCAGGGATCGAAGGAAGGATGTGCATCTCTGTGCTGCTGTTAGGTGCCATTGAGCTGGTTCCCATGCATGGCGACCCTGTGCCCGGCAGACGGACACGCCGCCCTGACCTTGGGCATCTTCACGTTTGTTCTTGTGTTGAAGCGACTCCATCCGACTCGCCGAGGGCCTTGCTCTCTGCCGCGGCTCCTCTTTTTACCGGGCATCATGTCCTCTCCTGACGACAGTACTTGAGACAGCGTCTCTCCCTCCTGGCCTCTGAGGGGCTCTGATTGTGCTTTTTTAAGGCAGATCCGTTTGTTGTTTGTCAGTGCCTGGGCCACCACCATCATTCGGAGGCCTCGGTTCTTCAGTCTGTCTGCTTCAGTGTCCAACAATCACAAGGGCAGGAGGCAGTTAAAACGCCCTGGCTTGGGCCGGCGCACCTCGGTCCTTGAAGTGACAGCCTTGCTCTGTAAAGAGGTCTGGCCAGCAGAGTTACCCAGTTATTGAGAAGGTACAGCGATCCCGAGTGGGCCTGCGTGCCTATGAAAAATGTTCTTTCCACAGCTGGTGGAGCAGCCTCTATCCTGTTTCATGTCAGGGCGACCCGTCGGTGCCCGACCACCCACAAACTCCCCCCCAACCCGCCAGAGGCATGTGGGGCCCTCCAGCCCTTTCCCCTGCTCTATTATTTCTTCATCATTCTGATCCGGACCAGGCGTGTGCTCTCATCCGTTGCGCCCGAGGTCAAGTGGACGCTACCCTGTGCGGCTGCCGGGATGGTGGGGCTGGCTTTGACGATGCCTGTGAATGCCAACACACTCTCTGTTCTCCAGCACAATGTCATTTGCTTGCGCGGGTTTCACACCCGTTCCTTCAGCACGTAGAACTAATGAAGCTGTCAGATACAGTTACTTGACAGTGATACTTCTGGGGGAAAACCCTCCTTGGGGAATTTGCATCAAAAGATGCGCATCCTCCCTCCTCGCCTGTCCCCCCTCGGGTCCCCCTCCCCGCACTCCAGGGAAGCTGTGATAAAGCAGGGGAGACTCTCCCCGCTGGCGGTAGTCATAGACAGCAGGAGAGTGGCTGGCCTGACCGGTGGCAAGGCCGTGGAAATATTAGGAAGTGATGCGACAGCAGGTTTTAAAAGCCACCTTGAGGCCTTTTTAAAGAGTAATCGTAATGGGACCCCTAGCATACAAGGGGCTGCGACACGTGGGTGGGAAAATCGGATGGAAAGATGAAGGCGTTGTCCATGGCCTTTCAGAAGCCCCCGCCTCCGCTAGCCCCGGCCCCATCGCCATGACCGCTGGTTTAGTGTAAGCATGCTGACAGGCAGATGGTCATTTTGAGCCTCAGGAATATCCCAGGGAAGCAAAACAGCAGCAAAGGTTCCATTCAAATAGGTCAGGGTTGAAGATAGGGTTGTCTAAGGGGAACATGTGTACCTTTATGTAGAGTGTAACTTAAGTTTTCCAATCACTTCAAACTAAATAGACCCACTGTTTTGGGTAGATGTTGTTCAAGGTCAGGGCAAAAGAGCCTTCCAGAAGGAATTTCTAGGATTTTACTTTTCAGGTTCCTCTCCACCCCCACCCCCACCGCCCCCCACCATCTAGGGGATGCCATCTCCCAGGGACCCGTCCTGACAGTCTGTCTTGTTGCTCCTGGTGGACAAGCAGGGAGGCTGCACTGGGAGCCGAGGCACACCTGGTGTTTCAGTCACCTTCTCGTGGACACGGGACATGGCGCAAGGAAGGCCCGTGGAGAACGGGTGCGCTCGCATGGTGGTGCTGTCAAAGAACCCTGGAAGCAGTGCGGACCGCCCCAGGGACCGACATCTGTCCTGGAAGAGGTCCAGCCAGAGTGCTCCTTAGAGGCAAGGGCGATGGGACGTCCGTCCCACCGACTCTGGACGGGCTGCCAGGAGAGAGCAGTCCCTGGAGCCATCCTGCCTGGTCAGGTGGAGGGACAGCGACAAAGAGGAAGGCCTTCCATGAGGTGGGTTGGCACGGTGGCTGCAGCCGTGGGGGCAAAAAGGACAACTGTTAGGGGGTGCCGGACCGAGCAGTATTTCTTTCCATCGCGCGTGCAGGGTTGCTATGGGTCGGACCCACTCCGTGGCCCCCAGGCACAGCAGGGACCCTGGAGCAGAGCAGAGCTGCCCCCTAGGGTTTTCAAGACCGCCAGTCTTGAGGGGAGCCACCAGCTTCGTCTCTCCTGTCCCAGGCCAGGGGACACCAGGGCTTCCTTAGAATGTTACTCAGCAGTCCTTGAAAAGCGGTGTCCCTGTTTGGTTATTTTCCAATGCCTGTGCTCACAGACCCCACCCCGCCCCGACTTGGACACCAGCTTGGGAGCTGGACGCACGGGTCTTGGACGTTAGAGAGCTCAATCCAGTGCGGTCGTCTTCACAGTGGGGAGACTCAGGGAGCCTCGGGGCTCTCGTGGACTGGGTGGGCACTCCACAGGCGGGTGCTGTAGGCGTCCCGTCTGACGAGGGTGCTGAAGGGCAGTTTCCCTCCTTTGCAAGCTCCCACCGTCCACTGCAGGCAGCCCCTGATGGACGGTGCCAGGAGGGGGACACGCTGGCTGGGAGGTGGTGTGCGTGTCACAGGGCATTGGAGGCAGACGCTGCCTACGGCCGCCACGCCGGTTCTGACCCATCGCCACCCGAGAGGGCAGAGCAGAACTTCCCTGTGGGCCTCTGGATCAGACTCTTCACTCTCCTGCCGAGTGGCCGGTGTGGTCCAACCACTGGGCACCTGTGGTATTTGTCCCCTCACCAAGCCCACGGCCACAGAGTCGGATTGCACTCGCAGACACGCTGTGGAGCAGTGGTTCTCACCTTCCTCCTGCCACGACCCTTTCATACAGTTCCTCATGTGGTGGTGACCCCAACATAACATTGTCATTGCTACTTCATCACTGTCATTTTGCTACTGTTAGGAATCGGGCGACCCCTGTGAAAGGGTCATTTGACCCCAAAGGGGTCGTGACCCACAGGTCGAGAGCCGCTGCTGTGGAGGGTGTCTGAGACCGCACATCTGCACTGGCGCAGACCACCTCCGCCTGCTCTGCCGGGTGGCTGGTGGGGTCTAACCGCCAGCCATCCTGCCGGGTGGCAGCGTGATGGGCGCGTACTCCCCTGGGCCACTCACACTTCTTACCCTGCAATAGGCAGCCCCTGGGAAGACCTACAGTAAGATGTGTGAGTTAGGCACTGGATTTCACTCCAACGATGCGAGGAAGAAGAGGGCCGGGTGGGGTCCTGCGGGCACCGGAAGTGAGGATTCTCAGCCCTGCTTGTGAAGTCAGTGAAGGCTGGCCGAAGGTGGCACAGTGGGTTATGAGTTGGGCTGCTAACATCAAGGTCTGGTGTTCAAAACCACTGGCCGCTTCACAGGACAAACATGAAACTTGCTGTCCCCACAAAGAGCTACCGCCTCGGAAACCCACAGGGGCAGGTCTCCCCTATTATAGGGGCTGTAGGGTCGCTGTGAGTCGGCTTCAACTCGGTCACAGTGAGTTAGAGTTTTCCCTCTCCCTCTGTACAGTAAGTTCTTAATGGCCATCTGAAAGTTCAGCGCCGCCACAGTGTGACCACAGGCCCGTGTCCAGTAGGAAGAATCCCTTGCTTGTTTTACAGGCTTCTGCTGCCTCTTGAGGTCAGCCTCTGTCTTCAGCAGCTCATCATCCTACGCTTCCCGTCCTTGCTCTGACCCTTCCAACCTCTGACCCCTCCCTGCTTGTGCTGCGCTCTGGCTGCGAGCATCAGCTGCAGGCGAGCTAGACTGGTCTCATCTCGCCAGAGCGTCGGATGTAAAGTACATGGCAGGGGAGGTCGTTGGATCCGTCATTGTTGTTGATTTTGACTCCATGGACCTGGTTCGGGGTCCATGTGGAGTAGAGGGAGACACTGCCCGGCCGTGCGCCATCCTCACCGTCCTGCTTGGCCTGTTGTTGTTGAGCCGCTGTGCCCATCCAGCTCATCGAGGCCTTCCTCTTTGTCGCTGCCCCTGCACTTTACCAAGCGTGATGTCCTTCTCCAGGGCACTGGTCCCTCCTGGTGACCTGTCCGAAGGAGCTGAGATGAAGTCTTGCTTCCAAGGAGCGTGCTGGCTGTCCTCCTCCAAGCCTGAGGTGCTTGTCCTTCTGTCCGTCCCTGGTACTGAGGGATATTTTTGCCAGCACTGCCGCAAAGGCATCGGTTCTGTCGTGTCTCTGTAATGCTCCCTGGGAATCACCACACTGCTCATGTACTTGAACCCCACATACCACTCCGGCACATAATGACAGGTTTTGGTAAACGGAAGGGGACCTGGGGTGTGTGTTTTTAACATAGACTTATGTGTGTGTTTTCACAGAAATGGAACGCATTAAGGATGCAAATTAGAGAGTAATGGTTTAGTAATCCTTTGTTGATCAGCAGCCCGAATAGAGGGTCAACCAAAGAGAGGCGACGCTGGGCGAGATGGACGGACACGGTGGCCGCAACACGGGGCGCAAACCTAGCGAGGCTTGTGAGGATGGCGTAGGAGCTGTGTGCGTGGGGCGGACTGGGTGGCCCTTCCCATCAACAGGGCCGTTCATCAGGAGGTAGTAAGGCCAGGACCTCTCGTGTGTCTCGCTCTGACCAGTTACACAGCCGTTCACAGGTCCCTCCGTCCCCAGTCGATTCCTGCTGGCAGTGACTCATACCGCCTTTCCCAGTCCGCACATCTTTATGGGAACACACTCCTCTTTTTCCCCTGGAGCACCTGTCAGACTTGAATCACCTCCCACTCCTGCTCCCCTCTTCCTCCTCGGTGCCCTCCTCCTTTTTCTTCCTTGTAATTGCAAATGCCTAGGGGCCCTAGGTGGGCATGAAGTAGAGTCAGGATGAACACAACAGCAGGCCTGGGTGGTGGGGAGACCTGGTAAGGAGGGGCGATCAAGGAGGCAGGAGGTGCAGTGTCAGCCCCGTGCGTTGTTGGCTCTCGTCTGCCGTGCACTGGTGGCATGAAGCTCTGGGAAAGGCTAGGTGGACACAGCTCATGATCCCCCCAACTCCATACCGTCTGGGCAGCACTTCAGGGAGCCTGTTGTCAGACAGGACTCCTGGGCTTCAGCGAGACGGCTGGGATAGAGAAGCTCCGATACACGACCCCCTGAAAGCATAACCTTCCTGGTACACCTGCGAGGCCGAGTCGTGGCATCCCGGCACCTGCACAGGGGCCCTGCTGCGCGGTGGGTTCAGTGCTGGGCTGCCACCCACAAGGTCGGCAGTTCAAACTCACCAGCCGCTCCCTGGGAGAAGGATGAGCTGGTGTGCTCCCGGAGAGTCACAGCCTCCTCTGCCCTGCAGGGTCGCTCTCGGTTGGGACGGGGTGGGCCACAGAGGAGGTGGTTCACAGAGGAGGTGGCTCTGTCCATGTCCAAAAGAACGCGTATCAGACTTTCTTGACCTTAACCACTGTTGTGAATTAGAACCGCGTCACCCAACCCACCCTCCCGTCCGTTTCCCAGGGGTCTTTGCAGGTAAGGTTTTCTTAATTTCTCTTTTTCATGAGGGTTATACATATTTCATTTTTCCAGTTCTCTCTTTCCCCCTCCCCTTTCCCCCCAGTGACTGTGTGCGTGCCCTCTGGTGAGGGAGCCTTCCATCCTCTCCCATGGGAGCCTGCTGACCTGGGGCTGGTAACCATGGGGACAGCAGATCAAGCCCACCCGCTGCTCCGAGAGGGCAGGAGGAGGCTTTCTCCTCCCACAGAGACCCACAGGGCAGTCCCACCCTGTCCTGGGCTCGCCGTGAGTCAGCATTGACTCCATGGAGTGAGAAGGTCCGGGCGCCCTGATGACGTGACACCTAATACATTGGGCTGCTAACTGCGAGGTCAGCAGTTGGAAACCAGCAGCTGCTCCGTGGAGAAAGATGAGGCTGTCTGCTCCCGTGACGAGTCTCAGCCTCGGAACCCCCAGGGGCAGGCCTCCCCTGCCCTGGAAGGTCACCCTGTAGGTCAGGCAAGTGTGTCCTGTTTGCTCCTTGTCTTTGATGCGTGAAACCCCCGGTGCTCTGGGCTCAGCGCGTTGAGCGAGCCAAGTACTCCCGTGTTATCCCAGACAAGGGTTACAAGTGGCTGAATAAAAAATGTATGCCAAAAGGTAAACGAAAGAAAAATGATTCACGGCGAACTTTATAACTGTGTTTGCTGAGCGGCTTAATGGAGTCCGCTTACTTATGCAAATTGCAGTTTATCAAATTACATGTAATATTAACAGTTTATATAAATGCATCACACCAAGGCAATCAAAGTAAGGAAAAAAAAAACCATGCAAAACAGTTACTTTGCCATCCAAAGGAAAACAATCAGAAAAGGGCAATTGATTCCTTAAGAAACTAGTTTTTAGTGTGCTTTTTAATGGCTTTTGCTCGATGTGACAAAGTAGCTTTGACGTCACAAAGTGCGTAGCCACTCAGTCGGGCCGTGTGGACAATTTCCTGGAAGCACTGGGTCGCATGAACAATGGGCCCGTAGCTGGTGGGATCAAGTACAAGGGGAATCGTTTTGACTTAATCCCCAGACACGAGTAGTCCCACTGGGAAGCTCATGGGTCTGAAAGGAAGCTCCATCCAGACTTCGAGCCCAGGAACCAGAAACGCTCTCTTGCCGAGGTCACCTGCTCGCCATAGTGGACCTGCCCTGGGCTCGGCAGTTGGAGCCCGTCTGGTGGGCTCAGGGAGGATGGATGGTGCTTTCTGAGTGACATGAGGAACTCCACCTGGGAGCGTCTCTTCTTACGTGTAACACGGAAACAGCAGACAAGAAACAAACCAAAATAACCACTCCCCTCCCTCCTTTTTTGTGTGGACATGTGGCTCAGGCTGTAGGTGATTAATGAGGGGCCGGTATGTCGACCACGCTCCAACCAAACCCACTGCCACCGAGCTGGTCTGACTCAAGGCCACCCTGCAGGACAGGGTCCACCTGCAAACCCCATCCCTAATCCAAAGGAAAGTCACAAACGTTAATGAACAAGACCAGCGGGCAGCAACGCTCAACAGACAGCATCCCCCTTCTCACCTTCTGCTGGGGCCGGTGCCCAGGTTGGCGTTCCAGAAGCGGAAGCCAGCTCCAGCCGCCCGTGAGGCCTTTGCACCAGGCCGGATTTGAGCCGAGCAGGAAGCCCTGGCCCGAGAAGTCCCACTCGGCATCAGAGGAGGCACGCAGGGGCAGCCGGAGGAAGGAGGTGGCAGACAGGGGCTCTGAGTCCCTCTGTTCACTCCGTGGACTGTTTGCCCGGGCAGCCCCAGCCAGCATAGAGGGGCCCCGAGAAACCAACCCATGAAAATGCCTTTCTTACCAGCCCCGGTGACACCAGGGCCACGGGCTCTCCTGGTGTCCTCATGCTGGACGCAGGGCTGTCCCCAGCGAAGCAGCACCTGCCGGTTGCCACACTCCCTGTGAAAGGTGGTCTCGAGTTTGGGGGACAGATTTATCCCTGGGAGTTTAGCTTTCAGGCAAACCTAGAAATAGAATTCGGGATCTTTCTGCTGTGGAATAAAAGCATTCTCTTCTCTCTCTCTCTTTCTCTCTCTCTCTCTCTCTCTCTCTCTCTCTCTCTCTCTCTCTCTCTCTCACACACACACACTGTACCTCCAGATGTGTTAGAGCACAGTTTTGAAATGCATGTCTGCATTCTGTCTAGCGTGCATTTGCCACGTTGTTGGGTGCCATTGAGTGGACACAGGCTCACAGTGAACCCCATGGGACAGGGGAGAGCTGTCTCCTCAGGGGCCCCAGCCTGACATCTCAGGGAATAACCTCTTCCATTCTTCCTCCCTCCCAGCAGTGAGGGTGGGGGGCAACCACCAGCCTTTGGGTTGGCAGCTAAATGCTGAACCGTGGCTCAGCCAGGCTCCCTTATGGGCGTGCTAGCAAAAAATAGACGCGGCAGGGAACACAGGAAGACAGGCACAGGCTCTACAGAGGTGTCAGCAGAGAAGTCTGTGCCAGGCCCTGCTGTGTCCAAGGTGGCAGCTGCCCCCACCTTGGTCCGTCCATTCAGTCCCTTTCAGTGAGGACACGGCACCTGTTGGCGTTCATGACTGCGTTCAGGCGTCACCAGAGTAACGCGCATCCTGACCTCCAGGCACCCGCTCTGACTGTCCTTGGCACCCATCGAGTTCTCTTTCCATGCGTGTCAGTGTGTGCGAGTGTGGATGTGCGTGTTGGTGTGTCGGTATGCGTGTTTCAGTGTGTTGGTGTGTCTGGGTGTATGTGAAAGTGTGTGTTACTGTGTGCGTCAGTGTGTGTGTTGGTGTGTCATTGTGTGTGTTGGTTTATATGTCTGTGTGTGCTGGTGTGCGGGTGTGCGTGTGTGTCAGTGTGTGTGTTGGTGTGTCATTGTGTGTGTTGGTTTATATGTCTGTGTGTGCTGGTGTGCGGGTGTGTGTGTCAGTGTGTGTGTTGGTGTGTCATTGTGTGTGTTGGTTTATATGTCTGTGTATGTTGGTGTGTCATTATGTGTGTTGGTTTATATGTCTGTGTGTGTTGGTGTGTCATTGTGTGTGTGGGTTTATATGTCTGTGTGTGCGGGTGTGTGTGTGTGTCAGTGTGTGTGTGTGTCCGTTTCGGCGTGTGGATTGCTCATCTCGCCTGTTCTCCGGGAGAATGTCACAGCAACACCGAACCATCATTAAAGCTCTTCTCCCTGTAATTACTTCAGTTTGCACGTCTTGCTGAGAAGTGCTTAAAAAAAACAACCAAGAAAAACCCCTGATAATCACCATGCCATTATCATATCCAAGGAAATTAACATCAACTCCTTAATATCATCACATTTCCATCCGCATTCATATTTCCCCAGTTGTCCCAACGATGGCATTCATAGTGGGGTCTTTGAGGGAGGACATCAGCAAGTCTTCATTCCATCGCGATACCATCTCTCGCTTTATCCAGGCAGTGACTTGTTGAATTTGTGTGTCTGTCTGTCTGTCTGCCTGCCTCCCCTGCCCCGCCCTCCCCAGCATGTCAGGTGGGTCTGATTCTGATCTCTCATACAAGCCTCCCACCTGAGATTTTTAGCATCTACTTAATAACTACTGGCTAGGAGCAAGATTTCCTCCGGGGTTGAAAGTAGTACCTTTCTAATTATATCATTCCTCCGGCTTTCATTAGTTGGAATTCGTGGCAGGACTTCCACTGCACCTGCGCTCTTGCCTCCAAGATCATTCCGTACAAGAATGGCAGGAGGCAGGTCTGAGGTTCTTTCTGGTCTCCTCCTTTCGTCAGGGTTCAGAGGACTGAGTTGATGGCTATGTGGGTATCCACTGCTGCGGAGCAAGTCACCCCCAAATGCAAGGGGCGTGCAACACCACAACTGTGCTTTATTTCCACACACGACTGCATAGGGATCAAGTGGATGTGTAGCGTTGAGTGCACATCGACGCATAAGCCTGCTGCTGTGGTTATTGTTAGGTGCCCTCAACCGGGAGTTAACGCATAGTGACACACACACACACACACGTGCAAGAGAAGAAAACACCGCCTGGTCCTGCGCCATCCTCGCAATTGTGTGATGTTGGATCCCATGGTCACAGCCACGGTGTCCATCCATTGTGTGGCGGGCTTCCTCTCTTTCACCGCCCTCCACTTTACCAAGCGTGACGTCCTTCTCCAGGGACTGGTCTCTCCTGACACCATGCCCAAAGTGTGTCAGACCAAGTCTCGCCACCCTGCTTTCCAGAGCATGCCGCTGTACGTCGTCCACGAGCGAACTGTTGGTTCTTTCGGCGTCCACGGTACTTTCAATGTTCTTCTCCAGCACCGTCCTGCAAATGCATCGCTTCCTCTTCAGTCTTCCCTGTCCAATGCCCGCGTTCACAGCCACGTGAGGGGCCCTACACCTGCCACGGGGGTCTGCGGGTAATCTATATCATGATGAAGCCTTCTACCTTTGTCTTGCTCTCTGTGCTCTGTCAGTTGGGCAGTGGGAACATCTGTCTGTCTGTGCCTCTTGTTCTACCTGATGTCTGGAGAAAACATAGCAACGACGAGACAGACAGACACATAAAAGCAGGCCCTGCCCTCCTGGGACTTTACCAGGCTTGCATGCTCGGTGGCTTTGGTGTGACTTCAGAGTGATGACAAAGCTGTGCTATTTACTGAAAATGGCAGGCGGAAGACATAAGAGAGCCATGCAGTGCTCCAGGGGGCCCAGGGCCCTGACCTCAGTGAGCATGCGGGGACGCCGAGTTTCCCAGGATGGGCCTGCACCAACGAGTCCATGTGGACTGACGAGACCCAAAGAGAGCTGGTGTGAGGCCTGGGAGAGGCATTTTCATGTTTGTCTCTGTGGAGGTGACAGTATCTGGTGTCAGCTTGAGAGGATTAAGAGCGAAGGGGTGGAGTTTAGCCTGTCATTCAGGTCGCAGGTTGATGACCTCATTTGGAGGCCCTCGCTGGAGGTGGGACACACACTCACTCCCTGGGAGACAAGACACCTGGAGCTACACTGATGGCAGCCAGAGCCTTGGAGCTGGAGGAGCCACGTGGAGACCCACGCTTGTGCTGAGATGCTTCACCTGCCACTGAATCCACAAGACTTCCCACCCACTGGCCTGTCATCTTCCTGCACTCGGCGTCATTGCATGTGTTTCGTGAGTCTGAAGGGGAATTCACAGACTGGTACTGGACATGTGGGCTAATACCGGACTTAGGGACTTGATCTGGACTGGGCTGGGATGTTGTCTTCATGTACAATGACTTGATATAAAGCTCTGTACACAGATGAGTGTGTATGGATTGGCTGCTTCTAGTCCTCTGGCACAGTCTCAAAGCAAGGATGACTTGGGGAACTACAACTACGAATAGAGGACAGAAAATGTCAGAGGAATTGGGATGATCTGCTCCTTTTTAACATGATTGAACTCGTGTATGATGTGTGGATTCGATGTCAATAGAACGGTTAGGAAAAAAAGAGCAGAGGCGAAATTCCGCCATTTATCATTTATTATTACAGCGACCAGAGAAGCGAAAGCAGCCACACCTTACTTGTATTATACAAAGCTTGTCTGATTACATTTTCTTACCGAAATTGTTTAATTTTTATGGAACTTATTAAGATGTGTTTGTTTGTTGGTTTTTGTTTTAAAATCCCAAGCACAAAATCATGTCTTCCCCAGAAACGCACCTGGATGCGCAGCCTCCGTGATTTTGGAAGGGGCTGTGAGTGAACGATGGAGGCGGCTCCTAAGGAGCCATGGCAGAAAGTCCATGTTTCTGTTAGGTGCCAGCGCTTCCCCTCAGCGGTGCATGGTTTATTAAACATTATTTGGACTTTATCATCCAGCTGCGACGAAGACACGCTAAAGGTCAACTCACAGTGCAATTAAAATCTGCGAGCACAGTAAGCATGTGCGTGGTGAAAGGCAAGTGATTTGCAGTCGTTTGCAGCCTCTGAATGGGAGCCGTTTTCCCGGTGACATTTTGAGGTGCTTCAATCAATCACCTGGTTGCTTCTCTTCTTGATTGCTATTTTGCCTATACGGTTCGTGGGGGCTCAAAAGTAGGCGCCCAAGGGTCCAGGTCCCACCACAGCTGAGTGCATTAGCTCACACAAGCTTTATTCTAAACCACGAGAGGGATGCGACTGGACAGGACGCTACTTGGCAATGTGTTCTTAAACAACATGTTTGCCATCGTGCCAGGGTGCTGGCTTCTGGTTGAGAGATGGATCTGACCATGCCCGCTTTGGCTTCTTTCTTTGCTTATTTTTTTTGTTTTATTATATTTTATTTATGAAAAAAGATTAAAATCATTTTATTGGGGGCTCTTCCAGCTCTCATCACAATCCATCCACCTGTTGTGTCGAGCACATTTGTACATTTGCTGCCATTGCCATTTTCAAAACATTTGCTCTCTACTTGAGCCCTTGCTATCAGCTCATTTTTCTCCTGCCCCTACCTTCCCTCCCTCATGAATCATTGATAATTTATACATTTTTATGTCTTACACTTACCGCCGTCTCTCTTCACCCACTTTTCTTTTGTTTGTCCCCTTGGGGGTGTTATATGGTGATCCTTGTGATCACGTTACCATTTCTCCCCTACCTTCCCTTTCCCCTACCGGATCGCTACTCCCATTATTGTTCCTGGATCCTGTGTGTGAGAGCTCCAACTTGTTCCCCTGTACGTGTTCCGGTCTTGCCCGAAATGTAAGGTAGAACTGGGGTCATGATAGTGTGTGTGGTCGGGGGAGGGGGAAGCAGGAAGAATTAAAGAACTAGAGGAAAATGTTGTGTGTTTCATCGGTGCTATATTGCACCCTGACTGGCTGGTCTCTTTCTTGTGACCCTTCTGTGAGGGGACGTCCAATTGTCTACAGATGGGCTTTGGGGCTCCACTCCACCCTCCCCCTCACTCACATCGATATGATTTTTTGTTCTGGGTCTTTGATGCCTGATCCCATCGCCACCTCACGATCACGCCCAGATAAGGAAGTCTTTGATGCTCTTGGGTGCTGTAGATTCGGCTCTGGCTCACCGTGACGCTGTGCGCAGTAGAATGGCCACTGCCTGGTCCCTCACCAACAGCACAGTTCTGACGTCTCAGCCCACGGCGTAGTCACACGTGGTCAAGGGTCATCTTTTTGCTGCCCTCTACTCTACCAAGCATAGTGTCCTTTCCTGGGGACCGTCTCCAAAGTGTACGGTGAGATGAAGTCACCGAAAGACGTCTTTGGATTCTTGTCGTCGGAACCCTTGCGATTTTATTTGACATTTTATTCTGCTCCTGCTTCCCCGTAGCAGCGATGAATCACTGTACTTTTTAAAGTTTGGAAAGGCATTCCGGAGGGCTGTTAGTTATTAGTGGGTTACTAGGTTCTTGTTACTCTCTGGCAAGGTTTCCTGTTTGATGTGTAACCCAGAAATGTCATCGCAAACCCAGACTTAAAAAAAAATTCAACTTTGTCTTGCAAGTTTGTAGAGCTATGGTGTTTTCATTGGATAGTTCACACAGACGTGGTTGATGGCAGCCCGGCCCTCATCCCGCTCCCTCGCTGAGCTTCCCGTTTCCATGCCCTCTCCTCTCCTGCCTCTTCCTGCCTTCTGGAATGCCTTTCGCCTGTGTTGTAGCCCACATGTGCAGCTACATTTTGTCAAGGATCATCGTTTTGCTGCCCCTCCACCCTTCCAAACATAGTGTCCTTTCCTGGGGACCGGTCTCTCCTTGCCATGTCTCCAAAGTATACAGTGAGATGAAATCACGGAAAGGCGTCTTTAGATTCTTGTCATCAAAACCCTTGCGATTTTATTTGACGCTGTTTTATTTGGCCCTTTGAGTCGCAGCCGGCTGGCGGTTGAGAGTCTGATCACCTGGGAGGCCTGCCTGTTGTGAGGCTGGAAGTTGAGCCCGGGGTCAGTTCAGCTCTGAGCCGGAAGGTGACTCTATCAGAGCTGCAAACCTTTGCCAAGTTCTGGCAGCTTCTCACCTTTTCCCCACGGTGCCAGGACTTTCAACGACGGGCTCCAGAGGGCTCGTAGAACAATCTCTTTTACGTTTGATTCCATTTTTCAACGAGGGCTTTGGAGCCCCCTTGCACTGCGGTTAAGAGAGGGCCCTGGTGGTGGAGCGGTTATGCATTGGGCTACTCACTGCAGGGTCAGCGGTTCGAACCAATAGCTGCTCCGAGGGAGGAAGATGTGGGAGAGCAAGGAGGCTTTCTACTCCCACAGAGAGTGACCACGTCCTGGGTGGTGGTGGGTCGGAGTGGACTCGATGGCAGAGCCCAGCTGCACTGTGGTCACAGCAGAGTTCTCCTCTGGTTCTCTCGGAGGGAGGGGTTTCCTAAGCCACAGCCCTGTGAGGACAACCACCAGCCTGCCCGCTAGCTCAGTGCCCAGTAAAGGGGACCTGAGACCAGTGGGCAGAAGTCTTCCCCTCCAGCCAGGTGTTAGGCCTACAGTAGTCCAGTGGGGGCCCCTTCCCAAACTGCAATCTCTGCGGTCTGTTTCCCTGATGATTCCCAAGTCGTGTTCGAGGAATATGGCTTGTTGTCATGGGGTCACCACCGCCAGGACCTCTCCTGGGATGGCCGTCATTGTGTGGTCCCTGAGGCTAGCAGTGCACACCTTTCCCTCCAGGGCTGGTGGCTGTGCCTGAGGTGGGATGCAGGGACTCACCCTCAGGCCATAGAGACTGGAGCTACATCAGTGACGTTTCCGGGGCCCGGGGGCTACAGCACCGGCTGCTAACTTCAGGATCTGGGTCTCCCACCCAACAGCCACAGAGAGAGACCCTGAGGCCCCCATCTGCTCTCAGAAAACGGACACAGGGTTGCCATGAATGGGAGTCTGCGCTGGCTGCTAACAGCAAGGTCAGCAGATGGAAACCAGCAGCTGCCCCTCGCTAGACAATGACGCTCTCTTCAGTAAACAGCTACCGCCTCGGGAATCCACAGGCGCCCGTCGCCCTGTCCTTCAGGGCCTCGGAGTCGGGATGGACGAGATGGCAGTAAGTTCGGGTTCTGTGCAAGCGTAGGGTGCAGTTCTACCCTGTCCTGCAGGGTCACGGCGAGCCGGCATCCTCTTGATGCCTGTGATCTCGTGTAGGCATTGACTGGAGGGGGTGGGTGGGGGCAGGAGTTGGGTGTGGGATGGTGGGCTCATTCTCTCTGACAGCTTATTAGTCTGCCTGCTGGCTTGACGCTACTTTGGGGCGCTGTGCGAGAAGATCCCTGGGAAAAGGAGTTTTGCAGTGTTTGGAAGTATTGACTATAGCCCCAAGCTGGCTCTGGCAGCTCCTCTGGGCCGAGATCCAGTGTGTTCTGGTGCTTCACACGGCTGCGTCAGAGCGGGGGTGCTGCAGGCCTGGCAAACGCCCCCACCCCCACCCCCACCTCTACCCCATCCAACCTGGTGCGGCCATGCTGCATCCTGGAAATGCCTCTGTAACCGGTGTTGTCACAAATGGGTTTTGGTTCCATACGACCGTGAACGGGGTTTTGGAGGGCTTTCAAAGGCCTGGCGTCGAAAATGGGCTAACTTGCTAATTCCGTGTTTCACGATACGCATCTGAGAAGGCTGAGAGCTCAGCATTGATAGTAAGTCAGGGAGATATTCAAATGAGCTTTCATAGAACAGCGGCTGGCCTGCTGGAGAGATTCTGCATGGAAACAGCTGAGCTTTGTGAAACTGAACGCCGGGCCCCAGACGGCAGAGGCCTTTCCCGCAGACCGCCTACTCACTGCCGTCCAGTCCGCGCCACGGACAGCGACCCTGGAGGACAGGGCTGGACCGCCTTGTGGGTTCCCGAGGCCGTAACTCTTCGGGGGAGCCTAGCTCCATGGAGTGGCCGTTGGATTTGAACTGGTGACCTCGCGGTTGGTCAGCAGCCCAACATGTAATCACTGGACCACCAGGTCTCCTTCGGCACGAGGCATGTTGGCATTCTTTCCAAAAAGTGTTCTGTGAATTGGTTGCAGTGTAGAGAGAGGTCAGTGTCCTGCCCGACAGGTCTATACCCAGTTGCTATCCACTCATGGTGTGCAGTCCCCACAGCGTGGCCAGTGGGATGTTCCTATTCCCACCTCCTTCCTGTGAGCCGGGTCTCCATTCCTCCAACTCCTCCCCCGACCCTTTTGCGCTCTGCCTTTCAGATCTCCGATGGCTGACCCTTCTGAGGTGTGTGGAGCCCCCTGCTGCTGTGGGGTTCCCCCTAGAGCCCCGTCTTTAGTTGGGTCGGAAACGGAGCCACATATGTGAGTTCTGTTGCAGACAAAGGGGTGATGAAGATCCATGCTCTCGGGGGTCCCACTGCACTCCATTTCACCGGGGAGCCTGGCCACCCGTGTTTATAATTGGGCATCTCTTTCTGTACTTTGCCCTGCTCTATCCAGCCCCTCCTCAGGGGGCCCTGTGCAGCCTGGTGGTAGCCGGGCACCATCTAGTTTTTCTTGTCTCAGGGTCACAGAGGAGACTGAGGTCCTTGTGGTCCGTTAACTCATTAGATGAATCGTTCCCATGCAGAGTTCTGGCTGTTGTCTAACTTCACCTGTGATCCATTCTCAGGCTTGTTTTACCCTTTGGGTCCATGTAGTGTTTTAGGAGCTTATGTGTGGGGCTGCTAATGCCAGGGTCGGCAGTTCGAACCCACTCATGCGTGCTCTGTGGGAGAAAGGTGAGGACGCCGACTTGCGCAGAGTCACAGTCTCCCCAGTCCCTGCAGGGTGGCTGGAGTCAGAAGGGACCTGACGGCGGTGAGTAGAGAACATTCCAGAAGTGTCCTGCTTGTTCCTTCCTCCTAGCCTGTCTTAGCTTGGCAGCTCCCCTGCAGTCTGCCCGCCCACCACGGTACCCTGTTGGTACTTGAGATACTGGTGGCATAGCATCACGCCCAGCATCACAGCTACATGCAGGCCACCGCAGTGTGACAGGCTGGCAGATGGGCGGATGGGCGGGTGGCCTACCTTGACCCATGTGTGTCACCGTCTGGAGTCATGTTCCTTCAGGATAGGCGTGCCCTCCTCGGTGCTCCCATCCCTCCTCGGTGCTCCCATCCCTCCTTCTCTCGCGTTCCCAGTCCTCTCGATGGTCTCACTGGCTCCTCCCCTTGGAGAGCTGAGGTGACCCAGTGCTGGAGTGATACGGAGCAAGGAGAGGATCAGGGGGCAGAGTGATCTATCGGCTATGCTGAAAAGAAAGCTTGCTTTAGGAGTTCGGGGTGACTTGAGCAGAGTGACTAATGGCGGGTTGAATGAGAAAGTGAACATTGACCAAGGTTGGCTTTTCTGAAACCGGTGAGTCGGGCGGAGGGAGCAGAAGCTCAGTTTCTCATCTCACGGCTCACGGGACCTTTTGCTTCCTCTCCTTGACTGCCTGCCACACCACGTCCTCCCCACTTCCCAGCTCCACCGCTCCCTCTTTCCCTCCACGCTGACCAGGAGTGCAACTCCCATGGGTGTTTTTCCAGCTTCCTGGAGGTGTTTCCTGTCTCCTTTCCTCCTCCTTCCCAATCCCTTCCTGCCTTCTGAGCTCGATCCCTGGTGCGCGCTGCTCTGATCTCTGGGTGAGGGTTCATTCTGACGGGTGAGGGCCTCTCTGGTGCTATTGCTCGCCCTACACATGTGTCTTTGGTTCGGCTGGGAGTTGAGCCACAGGGGTGAGTTCAGTTCCAGCCCTGAATGGGGTCACAGGGACATGGTCTCGGGGGTCCCACCAGCTCCTGTTAGACCAGGAAGCCTGATCTTTTCCATAGGATTTGGCCTCCCCTCCCACTCCATCAGGACTTCTGCGTGACTACCGTTCAGGGTGGCGGCTGGGCACCCTCTATTCTTCTGGTCTTGGGGCCACGAGGGCCGAGGTTCTGGTGGTCCATCTGTCGTGCCTGTTTGGTCTCACTCCCCCACCCCCCGCCAGCTTTGCTCTGAGGAGCAGAGGGAGCAGTCATAGCACCTTAGATGGCCCCTCTCAAGCTTTAAAGACGGTAGCCCTGCCCACCAAACAGACGGGGAGCATCCTCTTTGCGCACCGTTATGCCGGTTGACCTGGAGACCGCTGGCTAGAGTTGTGGCTCTAACAGGCGTTTGGAAACTTTCCGTGCTCAGGTACCCGGGCCCTGGGTTTTCCCATTCCCTTGCCTCCCTCAGGCTCCAGTGAGGTACAACTTCCTCAGGATCAGCTGTCCTCTCTCTCTCTCGGGGTGGTCTTTTCCTCCGCTGGTCTTTCGGAGCATGGTCTTCCAGTCTTTAAAATCCCAGTTGAGGCCATTTCTCCTCAAGCAAGCCTTCCCTGGTCACCCCAGCAGTGAGCTGCCCTGTTAGCAGAGCGTGACTGCGGTCTTGCCATCATTTTGGGCTCCCCCCCCCCCACAGGTCCCTTCTTGGGTAGGGCTTGCTCTCTCCCTCCCTGTGCCGTGTCCCCAGCCCTCGGACTGCGTGGATGAGCAAGCGAGCTAACGTGCCATGGTTAAACCTACTTCCTTATTGCATTATCTTAGGGATGTAGGATAACAGATAAAGGATGTATAGTGTAAGATGGGTAATAATTGTGTGATATTGGGAAGCCAGCTATCATTTAGTAAAACTGGTTGGTTTTCAGAAAAAGCTTTATATGAGTGACAGCCCCCCTCTTTCTCAGACCATGCTATGAAACCCCAAGTGCTGTACCAGACATACACGGCCGTGTCCTCGGGCAGACGTGTTGGTAGAGGTGTGTTCTATGTCAGGTGTCATTCTAGGCATTTGCCATACAAGGGAGGACCGCGGGTGGATCCTGGTCCCCAGGTTCCATGGGACTCATTGAGTGACTGCGGTGGACCAGGCTCTGTACTAGACTCAGAAGCAGGGGCATCTTTCTGCTCTCTGCAAGGCCCCGCATGGGCACTGTGAGAAAGTTGTAGGCGGTGGGCTGGGAGGGCCAGGTACAACCTCGCACTAGTCAGCCAGGTAAGGCCACTCGAGAGCCTGGGCCCCAGCTGAGCGTCCTCTTTGCTCTTGAGTCGACCTTGGTTTGCCTCAATTTCCTTTCATTGTGCAACAGACCCCCCGTCTTTCATGATCACCATTGACTTTATTGTTCCTTGTTTTGATTTTCAAATGTGGACACTGACTTCTTTCTAAAGGGAATTAGGAACAAACTCCACGTAGCGTGCCATCCAACAAATTTTCCTTAAAAGTAAAGCAACAGACGTTTAAGGAGGCGTCTGAATATCCCATTTAGCTCGTTAATCAAGACTGTTTGTAGCTGATTGCTTGTTGCTTCCTGTAGGTTGAATTGATCATTCTCCTTAAGCACCTGTTTATACGAACTGTATTGATTTACCCTGCCCTCGAGCCAACTCCGCAAATTTGATACGTCGGGCAGCCTTTATGAATCATGGAGATCACAACCCCCTTCTTCAGCCCTTCTTGGAGCACGCCGTTGGTTGGTGTGCACATCCACGGGACCCACTGACATTCGACAGCGGTCCCGGCGCACCGTAAAGATGAGCCACGCTGCTTATTGACCAGGGGCCCTTGCGGTATTTACTTAGCAGATTGACGGTTTGCAGTGATGCAGGGAGGCTGATGCTGAGAACAGTTCCCCTTGCATTTAAAAGGCCTGACTGGTTCATTAGCCTAAGTGAGTCTGTCGCGATGTTGACAATTGGAGCCACATCCTGCCTGCTTGTCAGGCTGCTAAAGGGAATGACGTGGGGGTGGCATAGGGGCCAGCTATGTTACCTCCCCAACCTTGAGCTGTGAGCTGGCTTTCTCTGTGGACGAGACAGAAACAGGACCAGCTCACAGAAACAGACCCATCTCACTCCAGCTCCCTGAGGTACCGCTCATGGACACACCCCCACTGTCCTGCCTCTCCCCGCCGCGGGGCTCGTCACGACTCTATCCCATCCTAACGTGGGATGCCGGGGAGGCTATTTGAAGAATGTGTTTGCTTAATTGGAGCATGGGCTTAATCTGACAGCACATGATTCCTGACTGTCTGATTGCCTTGGACGTGTGAGGCAGCCTCCTGGCTGGCCCACTGTCTTTCAGCTGCCCCCGAGAGGGATGCATTGAGGCCCCCTTCCTGAGACCATTGAGCTTCGTGTGCGCGCTGCATGAATCTACACATGGAGGTTGAGGACAGTGGGTGGGTGTGATAGGTAGGTTTATTGTGTCAACCTGGCCAGTGAACACATGTGGGGTTAATTTAAGGGTGGAGAGGTAAATGACTCAGCGAGCTTCACCTGCCTGGCCTCTTGCTCTTTGGTGATTAGACCAGTGTGCGGCTGCCTTAGCTGGTTCTCTGCCTCAATTAGCAAACCATCACTACCTGTGGGACACCCAACCCATGGACTGCGTCGTTGTAGTTTGAGGTTCCTTCAAGACCTGCTTCACCACGCTACTGGACTATACACTGGTTGAGCTGGGGACTGCTGGACCCTGTCATCTGGCTGACTGTTGGTGACCTGTCATCTGGCTGACTGTTGCTGTTTGCTGTCTGTGGCCAGATAGTCTGATGTGCTCTACAGAGGACTCAGCTGTCTGCTTCCTTGTTGTGTATCTACCTATAAAATATATATAGAATCATAAGTGTCCTGGTTTTGTTTCTGTAACATAGTGGGGCTGCCACAACCCAGTCTACTGACAGTGCAGGGGCGAGAGACGGGAAAGCGGAGGGCTGGGCAGGAGAAGGTATCCCAGACTGGAGTCCCAGTGAAGCTGACTGGTGGATGCAGAGGCAGATGCATCCACAGCCAGCAAGTCAGACGGCAGTTTCTGATGGCTCCCAGGGTCGGCACACAATTTGGCAGGCTGTTGATTCACATCGAAAGAAACCAGAGGTCCATGAGCCGGATAACAGGATCTAGACCAGTGAGATGGGAAACAGCTCTCCACAGCGTCTGCTTGTATGTGAAGTAGGAACCATCAACAGGGCTGTGACCTGAGTAAGGGGTGGCACTGCACCCTAATCTTCCCACTGCGGCTTGGCTGCCCACAGCTGATACCATGGAGGCGATTATACCGTATGAGGTCACATCCTGAGGGAGGCCTCCATCGACCAAACTCCTGAGAGGCCCGGCACAGCCAGGTCGACACAGCACACTTTCACATACCTGAAGCTTTGTCCCCCCACCCCTTTCCAATCTGCATGTTCCACCATGAGAGTATTCCGATAGCACGCTGTGCCTGACATTCGTCAGCTTAATTAGAGATCTGGTTCCAGACCTCAGCTCTCTCCTGTGTCTTTGATGCTTCTCAGCCAATCTGGAAAGTGGCAGGGCTCGCTCGCTTCCGTGAAATGATGAAAAATGGGCTGGTGTGAACCTGGAAAAGCTTCTTTCAGTGCAGACAGGCCTCTCATTCATACTCATTCACCTCCCGTCACCCCTCCCCCCTCCCCCAGTGCTTTCTGTGCGCATGTTCTTCCATAGTTACAGTGAAAACAGCTTCACTGCTGTGGCTGTCAAATTTGGGAGCAACTGCCTGTGAGTTCTGGGGTGTGATTTGTTTACCATCTGGGGCTGGGGGGCTGGGACTTCTCTCCCCTGGCATGACCCACTGCCTCAGATGGTGTCCCCCAAAGGAGGCCACCCCCACTGCTGTCATGTTGATGGCGGTTCACAGCAGCCTCTAGGGCAGAGCCGAGCTGCCCCACGGGGTTTCCCAGACTGTAGATTTTTACAGGCACAGACAGTCCCATCTTCCTCCCTCGGAGCATCCGGTGGATTCAAACTGCCGACCTTGGGGTTAACAGCCTGATTGTTAACTCACTACATCCCCGGGGGTTCTCACTCAAGGCCAGACTCATTGCCAGTGATTCCACTCCTAGTGACACCCCCAAAAGGGCAGAGCAGAGCTGCCCCTGGGGGTGTCCAGATCCGTAACTCCGTATGGGTGTTGCAGGGAGTGGATCCCTAATACATATGATGTCATGGAGAGAGAACTCACGAGCACGCCGTGGGGCTGCATATTGAGCACACGGATTATACGTTTCCCTGCATAGGACGTGGCCACCGTCTTCATAGGCTTGCTTCAAAGTTAAGCAGCAATAGAAGACATGTCAGTGCCGTGCTTGCGTAAGGAGCCCAGTGTCCCAGGGGCCGAGACCCCCAGGCTGCTCACCACAGGCTGGCAGGTTGACACCCCTCCACGGCTGCTCTGCAGGCGAACAATGTGGGAAGCAATAGACTAGAGGGAGACCAGTGTTAATTGATGAAGAGGA
The DNA here is from genome assembly GCF_050624435.1 of Tenrec ecaudatus. Taxonomy (NCBI): domain Eukaryota; kingdom Metazoa; phylum Chordata; class Mammalia; order Afrosoricida; family Tenrecidae; genus Tenrec; species Tenrec ecaudatus. Next base: position 139,693,006 of record NC_134541.1, on the reverse strand, counting down.
AGATCATCGATCATACTCTCCTACAAGAGGGGAAGGGAAAAGGGGTGGGTGGGTGGGTACAGCAGCTCAGTTGCTGAATACAGAAAACAGTCGTCTACGCGGTAAACCCGCCTAATTCACACTGAGAGGCTCGACAGCCTCGTACGGACACCGACCGCAGCTATGACCTCGGTGGCAGCTTCCATGGTCTGCTCCATTGTCCCGCGAGCCTCTGGAGCCCTCTCCGGGGTTTGTCCCATCACGTGTCCAACTGTCTTTTGCTGGTGGCTGTCACTGTCCTCGGCCGGGAGCAGACGGTATTCCGCGTGTGATCTTTTTTTACATGTGTCATTTCCCACATGCGTGGGGGGTGGAGGGGGTGGGGGCTGTCCAAACCGTGGCCAGATCTTAATTCCAGGTTCGGGCGGGTTCCCTTTTGTGAGGCCACCACCTCTGCACTTCCAATCAGGCATTTATTTGGGTCAGTCAGCACCCGTGCCTGGAAGGGGTAAGGACTGTGGCCGCCTTCATGCAGATTGCCTTCATGCAGATGACTTTTGATCACAAGGCTTTTGACCTAACACCCTGCCAGAGACGAAGCCGTTTGCTGCATCGCCACTGAAGGGTTCTGCAGAATATTCCAAGGACTGCCGGAAGAAGGGGGCGGATCTGCTTCGGGGGAAGTACAGCCAGCATGCTCATGAGAAGAGAGATGGGAAGATGTCATCTCGGGTACTCTGGACACGTTGTCAGGAGGGACTGGCCCTTGGCGGGGGACACCGTGCGCTAGAGCCTTAGCAGAAGACAGGGAGCCCTTAAATGATGTCAGCTGCCCAAGGGGGGCTCCGGTGAGACTTCGGATTGTGAGGATGATGAAATCTTCCTCTGTTCCAAATGGGGTTTCTCGGAGCTGGGATGGGGATCGTAACAGACTGTGGATAACATGGAGAAGAGTGAAAATTCCAGAATACTTCCTTGTGCTTATTCGAAACCTCTATAGGGACCACAACGTGGTTGTACTAACAGAACAAGGAGCGGGTGCGTGGATTAAAGTGAGGAGCGTTGTGTGGTCAGGAAAGCTATGTACTTTGTGGGGTATGCCTAGGGCTGAAGGTGGTATAGCAGTGTGTGTGCACGTGTGTGTGTGTGTGTGTTATTAGGTGTCACACGGTCAATTCCCATGACTATAACCTCACATACAACAGAGCAGAACACTGTCTGGTCCAGGGCCATCCCCACAGCCGCTGTCTGTCAGAGCCCCTGGTTGCAGCCACGCTGTCCATCCACCCCTCGAGTCTTCTTCTCTGCTGCCCTCGACTTTGCCCAACACAGTGTCCTTCTCCACAGACTGATCCCTCCGGGTCACATGTCTGGAGGGAGAACAAGTCTCTCTGTCCTTGCTTCTAAGGAGCATTCTGACTACATGTCCTCCAAGGCAGATTTGTTAGCTCTGTGACAGTCACTGGAAAAGGGTATCGTGCTGGGTACAGTCGAGGGGCAGCAAAAAAGAGTGAGACCCTTTTCAAGGTGGACGGACACTGTGTCTGCAACCATGGGCCCAGAATCAGGACAACGGTGAGGACGGCGCTGCAGGGTTGCTGTGAGACCGACTAGACAACACCTGTGTGTGACCGGCGGGCCAGAGAAACCCCTCCAGAGACGCCCGTGTGTGTAACAGAGAGCTTTACATCAAAGACTAATTGCATACTTAGAAAACATCCCAGCCCAGTCCAGATCAAGTCCCTAAGTCCTATATTAGCCAAATGTCCAATACCAGTCTATAAAGTCCTCTTCAGACTCATGAGCCACATGCAATGACGCCAAATGCAGGCCAGTGGGTGGAAAGTCTGTGGATCCAGTGGCGGTGGAAGCATCTCAACGCTGGCGTGGGTCTCCACGTGGCTCCTCCACCTCCAGGGCTCTGGCTCCATCAGCGTAGCTCCATGTGGCTTGTCAAAAGGAATGTCTCACGGGAAGAGTCTGTGTGTCCCACCTCCAGCGAGCTATTTATCTCCATAACGCCTCCAAATGAGGTCACCAAGTTGTGACCTGATTGACAGGCTAGACTTCACCTCTTCATCCTTAGTAGTCTCAAGTTGACACCAGATGATGTAACTACCACAGCCCCTAACAACAACAACAACAACAACAACGTGAACGAGCTCTCGCTCTTGGCTGCCACTGAGTCTGAGCAGACCTGCTTGCAGCTTTTCTGGGTTTCCTCCTCGATGGGAGATGACCACCAGAGCTGAGTTCACACCCCTGGCCCCACCTGTCTGTGAGCAGCCGGGGCTTCACTGTTGCCCCTCCAGGGCTCCTTATTTTGGAATGAGAAAGGGCGATTCTAAACCAGGGAGCCATCCCCCCTCCCATTTTGTTGGCACTGGCACCGTAGGAGGCTGTCAGTTGCCGGAGTGGCTCTCTGTGACACGGCGTGCTAGCGTGGCAGATGGTGTACAGGAACCAGCCGGGCGAGAGACGCGGCCGCTGCAGAGGCCCGGCTGCCTGCTTTAAAGAATGGAGTATTTTATGATTCCTCAGTAGGTTTTATCTTCATTGTCAAGGTAATGATTATGGATCCTATAAATCTTTACGGCTTTGTTGTATCAAGTGTCAGGCTGCACCGCTTAGGCAGGTCATGGTAGAGAGAGGAGAGAGAGAGATGCTCGGATTTAGCTCTGGAGCTGCCCCTGTTTGGGCCTTGCCTGAAAGTGTCGCCCTCAGTTCTCCGTGGCACTGTTGCGGGGAGAAATCCACGCCCCATCTCGGCTCCTCTCCTCCTCTGTTCCCTCTATCAACTCCCCCCGTGGGAAAAAGAACAGCAAATTGTAAAGTTCACAGCTTGACATTAATATGGGAGAATTTATGGTGTCTCCAGGTAGCCCAGGCTCTGGCTGGCTCTCATTGGGTGCGAATGGCGGATTCTTCTCAGCTGCAGTGGGGCTGGCTGGGGACTCGGTGTGCCACGTGACAGAACGGGCGGCAGACCTGGTGATCCACAGGCTGGTTTCCAGAGGCAGCTCACCAGGCGTCTTAGTCTGGAAGCTCTGCTGACATTTGATGGGCAGGTGGTGGCCGTTGGGTGAGGTGCATTGGCCAGGAATTGAACCTGGGTTTCCGGCATGGAAGGCAGGGATCTTCCCATGGAGCCGCAATTGTCCCCTGCTTCGTGGAGCACAGGGAAGAAAGACGCTGGCTGTCCTCCACTTCTTGCCTGCTTCCTGTCAGGGAGAACAGGTGGGGTCAGCTCGGAGTTGGTCCAGTCAGGGCTGTTGAGCTCTGGTCCAGCGTCAGTCCTCTGCTGGGTGGGAGAATCTGCCATGAACCTGTCTATGTCCATGCCTGGAGGCAGGAGATCAGAAACTTGATTCTAGACCTTGGGCTGCCAACTGTCAATCTTGGGAAGGTTTTGCATCATGGCGTTAGCAGAGACGATCTCTTGGGAGCACCACGGACCGCCAGAAGAATGAGCAAATCTCTCCGGGAGGAAGGACAGCCTGGACGGTCTTGAGAAGTGAGGACGGCGAGGCTGTCTCTCATGTCCTCTGCACACGTCACCGGGACGGACTTGTCCTTAGAGAAGGGTCATGCGTGGTGGAGGGTCATGGATCAGAGAGGGAGACCCTCAAGGAGATAGAGTGACCCAGTGGCCGCAGCCATGGGCTCAGACAAAGCAGCACCAGGCATGGTGTCACTCAGTCCTTACCACCACCACCACCAGCGATCACAATAAGATGGCCTGGTTAAGAGGCACCATGTTACTTTACGTTGTCCTATGGGGGGGTGGGGGGTGGGGGGGGATGCTGCCGGGCGTGAGGGGCTGTTGGTTCTCAGACACCTACACTTTCGGAGAGGAGGACCCAGGAGAAGAAGTAACGTTGCCACCAGTGAGCGAGCGGTGAATGAGTGACACTGAAGGCAAGTTGCTGTGCTAGGGTGTTGAGTGAGACATGGCGCTCCGAGTTTGGCCGTAAGATGCCCTGGTTGAGTGTGCTTTCACAAAGCGGGGGGGAAATTGCCTTGTCTCTTAACTCCACGTTCCCCACACACTTCTTGTCCCTTCTATGCATGCCATTCCACTTCTAAGTCTACAGAACAAGAGAGTGTGGGACTTGGTCTGGCCAAGGCCTGTCCTTCACCCAGGTCTCCTGATGCGGCTTCCTCTATCGGCTGCATCTCCCTGACCACGTCGTAGCTTCTCTGTTGTCTCTGCCTGGGGACGCCTTCCGCCACTCTGTGGGGGAAGTCCCTCCAATCCTCCTTAATGCTTAAATACTTGTTGGATTCTGATGGCCAGTGTCCTCTGTGGTGAGGGGCAGTTGAGTTGGGTTGGTTCTGACGCATAGTGCTCCCACGTACAGGAGACCCAAACTCCGCCGGCCTCGCCATGGTTCGACTGGAGCCACCGTGCCACTTCCTCCCCCTGAGGGGTCCCTTTCCCTCCTGGGCTCTCTGCTAAGCCTGCTGACCTTCTGCAGCCACGCTCTCTCCCAATAGCATGCCCAGAGGAGGTGAGCCTCGAAGTCTCCCTCTGGCGATGCTTGTGTTTACGATCCCTGGTATTTCTCTCGGGAGCATTTATGCCAATGGTCAGCAGTGCCTTTCTTCCACACAGCCCTCCAGGTGTTACTTTTCTTCCTCTCTACGATGGCCTGGTCATGCCGCCTCATGCAGCGTCTGGTCCTGAGCCTGGCAAACGTGGGGTACCTTCATCAAGACTCGCGGGGAGGATCAACGAGCAGGGATGTATTCCACCAGGATGTGGCAAGTTAAAGTCTGAAAGGCCCCATTAGACTTGGCACGTGGGAACCATGAACTGTTTTGGAAACAATTGTCTTAGAGGCATAGAGAGGATGGGAGCCAGCTCCCAAAGCATGTTACAGCAAAATTAAAAAGCCAGGAGTTAATTACCGACAACAAAACACGGGAACGCTTCCAAATGATTTCTTTGACGATAGCCAGCTTCGGTGGGGTGTTATGAATTCTGCGGGCCTGGTTGGAATCGTCCACTTTGCACGATTGTCGGGGGCCGTGGAGCCGGTTCACACTCACAGCGACCCAGGTACAGCAGGAGGAGGGCCTTCCACTTCTCTCCGAACTTCTCCATGGGGCCGCTTCTAGGAATCTTCCTCATACCCTCTGGACACCGTACCTGCTCTGTTGGGTCCCTTTGTAGCTGGAGCATCATTGTGGACCCAGCTGGGCTTTGAAAGCTGGACAGGACACTGCGGTGCAGGTTGCTCATGCAGGGGAAGGTGTCTCTAGTTCCAGTAGCCAGCCTGCATGTCCGCTTGGCACCAAGTCTGTTGTTGGGGTTGAGAGCTCCCTGTGTGTGCCCAGGTCGCCCAGCTCCCACGGCTCAGAGTCCTGCCATATTGTGAAAGAGAACCAGCAGCTTTTCCCTATAGAACAAAGCCTAGCCTGGTGTGGCCTGCTACTAATCCCTGCCGCTGGTCACAATCAGAAAGGGCCAGATGTGGGCATGCGTAGATCAAAGGAGCAACACTGGGGCATGTGCGCGGCCGGCAGAGATGCACCCTGGCTCAACGTGGACGGTGATGAGAACGCACTCACCGTTGCGGTTGTGAGGCCTCTGTCAACAGCGGGCTGGGCTTGGGAGGGTTTTCTTTGGAGTCACTGTTGGTTAAGCACTGGACTGCCAACCACAACATCGGTGGTTCGAATCCACCGGCAGCACCTAGGGAGAAAGAGGAGGCTGTTGGCTTCTTGTCGAGAGTTACAGCCTCGGAAACCCAGATAGGGTTGCTATGAGCTGGCACCAAGCCTTAGCGGGTTACATGTTGGGATACTGACTGCAAGGTCTGCGGTTGGAATCCAGCAGCCGCTCTGGGAGAAAGACGAGGCCGTCTGCTCCTGTAGAGACGGGCAGCCTCAGACACCCACAGGAGCAGTTCTCCCCCATCCTACAGGGCTGCTGAGTCAGAATCCACTGGGTGACAGTGAGTTTACTTTGACTTCCACCCTCCTCAGTGGCAGCTGCAGGAGGAAAGGGGGCTTTCTACCCCGTGAAGAGTTACGGTCTCGCAGACCCACAGCGGCAGTCCTGCCTGTGCTGCAGGGCCGCTGTGAGTCGGCGTGGACTCGGTGGCGATGGGTGTGGCTGAGTCTTCACCCTCTGGTGGACAGCCCCCCACCGAGGCCGTCTCCGGGCTGTGCGAAGCAGCAGCCCCAGAGGGGACGCAAGCGAGCTGGCTTTCCGAAGCCACTTGGGATCTCCTCCATTAGCAGTGTTGGGTGTCATGTTTTCGGAGGATTAGCTGCGTCGTCATATTCTTCTGGCCATCTCCCATTATTTATTTATTTTTTTGGCTGGCTGGATCCGACGGTAAAATGTTAGAGGGGATCACGTCTGTCCTTCAGGGTTTGATGGCTTGCCACCGGCAGGCCAGGCTGTGCGTGCAGCTCAGGTAATTCCTACACTCCTCTACTGTGTTTTAGGGTCCCCCCCCTTTCCCTTGCTCATTAGTTCTTTCTTTCAGAGAAGTGATCGTTTGACTGTAGGTGGAAGAGAAACTTCAGTGTTAGATGTTAATGAGCCATTTCGTTGTCCGTCCGTCTGTCTGACTCTGCGGCAGCGCTGCTCTCACCTGTCTGGCTACTCTTTCCGGGAAGAGACGCGGGGCCTGAAGTCTGACTCGCGCGTTGGGCACGGTTTTGTCTGCGGGCAGGAGGCTGGCTCAGCACTGAGGAGGTTACAATGAGCGGCTGTTTTAGAGAAGCGGAATGTAACTTCACTGTGTCCCTCTTTACGGGGCATGTGCGGTCTTTTTTAAAAGCCCAGCACTTGGCTCGTTTCTCGGCATTGTTGCTTGAGTGGCACTCCCGAGGCGAAAACGAGTCAACGAGAGCTTTCATTGACCAGTGATTCTTTTCTCAACAAATGCCCTTCCCACTCGCCCACCCGAGCGATTCCAACAGTCCACTGGCCGCTTGTCGCTGAGGATCGGCACCCTTCAGACGGCCAGAGCATTCAACGTGCGGTTTCCATCAGTCTTTGTAGCTACACCTGTTTCTGAATCTGTACCTAGACCTTCGCCTAGCTCAGTGCTTCTCCCCCTTCCTAATGCAGCGACCCTTCTTAGTACAGTCCCTCATGATGTGGTGACTCTGGGCGCATCTGCACGTGGGCGGACCCGCCTGGAGACGGATCGAGGAGTAGTGTCTCTGTTCCTAAGACCATGGGAAATGTGGTCTTCGGTGACCCCTGTGAAAGGGTTGTTTGAAACCCCCAAGGGATTGCGACCCACAAGTTGAGAACCGCTGACGTAGCTAGTTGCTACTTTTGCAGAGAGGGACAAAGAAAGAGCAAACATCTAAGTTACACATTTAATGGCCGTGTTTTTTAAAAGGATTTCAGATGGTTACAATTCCAAGTGTTCTCTGTCACTGGAGAGTTGGAAAGTTGAGTGTGTTTTCCAGGGGTTAGCTACCGGCTATCCACTGGTGTCTGATGGGATGAGAGCAATGGAGAGGGGACAGTTTCTCCCGTGCCGTGTGCAAAACTAAAGGCCACATCCAGGTAGTGAGGTGTCCTGCTGTTACTCCTGGGCTGGGGCTTTGTTTTGTGGCCGTGACTCCCCCCTGCTTTGAAGATGGTGTGTAGGAGCCTGCTCACAATCCCAAATAACAGGGCTAGACTGGGTGGTTTGGCCTTCTGCATTTGGGGGCACCCGACGCTGTCTTAGAGAGTGGGCGACGCTCTTCCAAAGATAAGCTGTTAATTCTAGCAAATTCTAGTCAACAAAGTGGGCAGGAGGGGTGGCATTACTTTCTGAAGAAGGAGGCTTTAAAGTAAAATTCAGCCTAAGAGACAAAGGAGGGCATTGCATAGTGACCAACAGGTCCATTGATCCATTGATCAGCCATGGTATCTGTGCCCCCAGTGGAAGAACCTCTAGATCCATAAGTACAACTCTGGCAGCATGGGGGAGGGAGAGAGGCAGTACCGTCATCACTGGGGGGACCTTAAGGTACCACCTTCGGTCTTGAAGGACCGGCCAACAACCTGAGGAGGAAACTCAACAGAGACACAGAAGAACTAAACCCTCCCACCAACCAACTTACCACGCATATCGGGTGCATACTCCGCGGCAACACCAGCAGAGCGCGTCTTCTGTTGCGACACACGTGGCTTACTCTTCAGAGCTGTCCAGATGTCGATTACACAGGCGTCCTTGATACATTAAAAGGCGTCTGAACACTACACAGCATCTCACCCAATCCCAGCGGCATAAAATGAAAACTGACCAAAAAACCTATTACCTCAGTCTGCCAGAGGAACAGACGTATCTGTCCGGCAAGCTCCGCAGCCGGGATGCTCCTTAAAAGCAAGCCTGGTGAGACTTTGTCACATCCACTTTGGACGTGTTATCGATGGGAGCCAGCCCCTGGACAAGGACATCATGTTTGGCGGGGTCAACCCAGAAGAGGAAGAGTGTCAGTCAGTGAGCTGGACGGCCACAGTGGCTGCAGCAATGGACCCCGTCACAGCAATGTTTGTGAAGGAGCCACTGCACTGGCGAAGCCCCTTCATGGGTCCATGGGAGTTGGAATCAACTCGGTGATAATCCAATGACAATGACAACAGCATCATTTGTTGGGATGGCGGCTCTCCTGTGGAGTCTGAGTACTACTTACTTGCATGGAGCCTTCTGGTTCCCTTTGAGCAGGTGAATACTCCTACATAGCTTAGGGATTTAGCTGGGCCCACACTGGGCAACCACAGGGAGACATTTAAGTCGAGAGCTGGTAATTCTTTTAAAGAAAAATTTAACGTACCAAATCATTGATCTGCCAAATTATTTGACCAACCACCCCCATAAAAAATCACTCAGTGTCTCCTGGCAGTTAAAAACTTTCTTACGCTAGCCCAGCATCCGGGATTAAGTGTAAGCACCTGCTGTGGAGCGCTCCGGGGTCATCCCAGCACTCCCCAGAGAGTGGCATCACTCCCTTGGGGAACGCTAAGCTAAATATACGACAGGAGGCACCAGTGTTGGCGAAGGACTACCTTGAGGAAAGCGTTCTTGGGAGTTGGAAGCACTGTTACTGAGCACAGGGGGTTGACTAGCTGATTTGGGTGGAGCTTCCAATTGGTAACTTAGGAGACTTGGGTCCCATGAGCAACACTAGCAGTCACAACAGACAATCCCGGGGCGCATTAATGAGCATCTCATTATTAGGTGCTAAGAAGAACAAAACATTACCTTCAAGGAAAAGAGAAGGGGACCTACCCGGTCCAGTTGATACAGAAGGACCTGGGACCTCCAGAACCCGTGTTACAAACACAGCGCACAAAGGCCACAGTCTCAGCCGCCAAGTGCGTTCCGACTCACATCAGCAGGGTAGCACTGCCCCGCTGGGTCTCGGAGGCTGTCACTTTTCACGGGGGTACAACCTCACCTTTCTCCCACAGAGTGGCGGGTGGATTAGAACCACAGACTTTGTGAGGAGCACCCCAGTCCCTAGAGCCCGAGTTAGGGAGGGAGATTGCAGCTACTTCCACTGACAGAGAGGCATGGAACGTCACCAAGACTGTACCCAGCCATGGCAGAAAACTCTGGAGACCCAGGAAAGAGGGCCACCCCGTGGACTTGCAGCTCTCCCACAGGTCCCACTGAGCTCCGTGGTTGGGTCAAGGATCCGGGTTTGCAGCCATGCATTCTTTACAGTCGAAAGTCAGAAACTATTGAAGGAGGCCGTTGAGCAATCTAGGGGAAAGAAAGACCCACAGGGTGCAGGAAGGAGACCTGATGCTGGTGGGGGAGAACACCACCATCCATCTTACTCTTTGCACAACAACACAAGTCACACTATGGCTTTGTAGAGCGTGAGCTCACATGCGCCCCTCTTTGACTGACTGAGAATCCACTCTGCCAGCATCCAGCACAGGGAATGGAGACACCCGCCCTGCCTGAGTTAGCTCCAATGCGTAGCCACCTTCTAGAGGCTTCCCAGACTGTACATTTTTCTGGGACCAGTCTCCTCTTCCTCCTTTGAAGCAGCTGGTGGGTTTGAACCACTGACTGTGTGGGTAGCAGCCCAATACTCAGAATACTCAGCCCACAGAGCCACCAGGCACCCTTAGAGCAGTGGTTCTCAACCTTCCTAATGCCGTGACCCTTTCAAACAGTTCATGTGGTGGTGACCCCCCAACCATAAAGCTATTTTCGTTGCTACTTCATCACTGTAGTCTTGCTACCGTTATGCATTGGGCAACCTCTGTGAAAGGGTTGCGACCCCCGGGTTGAGAGCCGCTGCCTTGGAGCATGGCATGGGACGGGTGGGCAGGATGGAGGGGAAGAGGGGTGTTTTAAGGAAGTGATGCAAACAGGAAGGGGCTTCAAAAAATCCGTGGAAAAATCTCGTTAACTTTCAATCCCATGGTTCCACGAACTTTCTGAATGCCCCCCTCCGCTCCCCTCATACGCTACAACATCCATTCCTGGGAGAACTTCCGGAACAGCTGGTCTGGCTTTCAGAAGTCATCGTACAATGGGCTAAAGAGGCACAACGAAGACCTGTTGGCCTTGAGTCCACGCCAACTCGCAGCAACCCTGCAGGACAGAGGGGACCGGCCACAGGCTCTCCGAGGCTGCCCAGTCATGGTCGCAGACGAGCACACCTTCCCCCTGCAGAGCCTCTGGGGGTTCAAACAGCCTGCCTTTCCGTTAGGGGCCCAGTGCTGGACAGCGGTGCTTTTGGGCTCCTTTCATAAACATAGGCAGTATTTTCTTTGAGTGATTTTAAAAATTGTGAATGGGCTGTGTGTGTGTACATTTCAGACCATTAGCTCTCTAGACCCCAGTTCAGGCCACTCAACAGGGTTCTATCCCACCTCCCTCCACCTTCCCTTTCTGTCCACCCCCTAGTTCATCGCTTCCTCTTACCTGCCTCCAAAGTCTGTTCCCTTTGGCATGCAAGTCCTGTCTCGGTATTGATCCCTGGTGGTGGCCTCCTGCAGGGTTTATCCTTTTGTGATCGACTGCCTTCCCTGGGAAGCACTATGCTCTCCAGGCCCATCCTTGCTGACTGTACTCCGTGGTTGAGTCACTGTTCTTTAGCAATGCCTGGTATTCCATTGTGGTTATACACCCAAGGTGTTTAGGCCGTTCCCAGTGTCTCTCTATTATGAACAGAGGGTGTTGGGTGAGGCTGGTTAACCAGAGAAGCACATCCAGTGGTACTCCTTTATGTGTGAGAAAGGGCTTTATAGCAAGAAGTAATTGTATATCAGGCAAACATCCCAGCCCAATCCAACTCAAGTGCACGAGTCTGAAACTAGTCCATCAGCCCCTCTTCAGACTCACGCAGCCACATGCAGTGATGCAGCATGCAGGGAGATGGCAGGCTGGTGGGTGTAGAGTCATGTGGATCCACTGATGGTGGCCGCATCACAGAGCTCTGGCAGGTCTCTGTGTGACTCGTCAACAGGAAGGTGAAGGCAGAGAGGGAGTGTGTCCCACCTCCAAGAGAGTAACTTATCTTTGTGGCACCTTCAGTGAGGTCACCAAGCTGTGACCTGACCTGATTGGCAGGCTAAGCTTCAACCACATCTTACAGGTGCCAGGTTGGCACACACAAAAAAACCCATTTCACAAGGATGGAGTGGGGTGAGGGGGAGGGACTGTGTGAGGGGGTGGGGAGTAAGCGGGGGCATAGTGGTCACACATTGGGCTTCTAACTGCAAGGTTAGCAGTTTGAAAACCTCCAGCCACTCCGCAAGAGAAGGACGAGACTTTGTACTCCTGTAAAGAGTTACAGTCTCAGAAAACCACAGGGCCAGTTCTACCCTGTCCTGTAGGATCGTGATGAGTGGGCATTGATTCAATGTAGTGAGCTATTACCAGGGGTTTTATTGAGCCAGCCACTTTTATAGACCCGCAAAAAGTGTGAGAAACCTTCACGCATGAATATTATTCCCAAACTCACTGCTAACGGATTGATTCTTACTCACGGTGACCCTACAGGACAGGGGAACTGCTCCCTGGGGGTTACGTGGTAACTCTGCAGGAGTGGAAAGCCTCATCTTTCTCCCCATGGAGTGGCTGGTGGTTTTGAACTGTTGATCTTCCGCTAGCAGCCCAGCGTGTCACTCACTACACCACCAGGGCCCTTCATTAGCTTCATAGAGGCTGTGTTAGTCCAGGTGGACTAGAGTAAGAAATCCAGGGAGACTCACATGTGGATAAGAAAGACCTTTATCTAAAAGAACAATTGTATATTGAGAAAACTTCCCAGCCCAGTCCAGATTAAGTCCATAAGTCCAATATTAGCCCATACGTCCAATATTAGTCCATACATTGTTTTTCAGTCTCACGCAACACATGCAATGACGCCGAATGCAGGAAGATCACAGGCCAGTGGATGGAAAGTCTTGTGGATCCAGTGGCAGTGGAAGCATCTCAGCGCTGGCAGGGGTCTCCACGTGGCTCCTCCAGCGCCAGGGGTCTGGCTCCAGTGTGGCTCCATGTGGCTTGTCAATAGGAAGATAAGGCAGAGTGTGTATCTCGCCTCCAGGGAGGAATGCAGGAATTCTTATATCCCCAGAAGAAGATTATGCTCACAGGGAGGCCTTATTGGCTATGGCTTGATTGACAGGCTAGACTCCACCCCTTTACAAGTTGACAGGAGCTGATGTCACTGCCCCCGAGGCGTTAATTGTACAATGATTTCACAAACGGTATTTCCTCTGTGCTCTGAAATTGGAAAGTCTGAGGAGCTGTAGGGCCTGCTCCTAATCAATAAGTTGCTGTGGGAACCTATTATAGACCTGGCAGGAGAAGAGGGAAGACTACACTGGCTGCTGAGAGCCATCCCAACTCCCTTGAGGACATTTAAACACAGGGGCCTCCAGCTTGTCCGTCTGAGGCTGTGGTCAGCAGAGCTGGCTCCGCTCATTTCCAGGCAGAGGAGGAGTGGGCCCGGAGTCTGTCCAAGGAAGGGAACCGAGCAGTTCATGTGTATGGCTCCCGTCACAAGAGCAGGCGGGCTTCCAAGTGGATTGGCCGGGCAGAAGGGAGCACAGAGCCGGCTCTGTGGACCATCACTGGGGAGACGTTCTGGAGATGAGCAGGCCCCTGTCATTTTGTAAGATGGGGTTTCAGAGCCCGTGGGAGCAGAAAAACCATAAATTCAGGGACCAAAGCATCAATTGATAGATCCCCCGAGTTTTGTTTTAATCAGAATCCATGGCCGTTTTTTCGTACTTTGGCATTTCCATTTTCGGTGGACAGCATCTTCAGCATCCAAAGATCCAGGTTCAAGGTAGTGCCACCCTCTGTGTGGTCTCACGTGGTGGGTTCGACCGAGTCCTAGTTTTGCTTTTGACCTCCAGTCGGATTTTTGGAGCTCCTGTGAGAAGCCAGGGAGGACGAGACTAGGCAGAACAGGTAGCTTGCAAAGGAAAGGCCAAACCTTACTGCTGCTGCTGCCGCTGCTGCCGGGTGCCCCCACAGCTGCCCTTGAAACCAGAAGGAAACATCGCCCGGTGTGCTCACCGGGCCGACTAGAGGGACACATTCTTGGACGTGCTTATGTGTATAACAAAGAGCTTCGTATACAAGAGCTATCCCCAGGGGACAGAGGGCAACTGTCCAATGGGGTTTGCAGACTGTTCCTTTACGGGAGCAGGTGGCCAGAACTGGCTCCTGTTGGGCTGGGCTGGGGGCTTCGAACCACCAACCTTTCAGCGGGCACCAAATACTCAGCCCACTGCCATCCAGCCAGTGCCAACTCGTGACCTGCAGGACAGACCAACCTCCCCTCCCGCCTTTCCAAGGAGTTCTGGTGTCACAGCGAGTGGTGCGTTCGGCTGTATTTGCAGTCAGCAGTCTGAACTGTGGGGCTTTCTACTCCAGTCAGGATGGGGCGTCTGAGAAACCCACAGGGCGGTTCTGCCCTCAGCTGCCGGGTTGCTAGGAGTCAGAGTGGACTCCATGGCGGTGGGTTTGGTTTTTCAAACACGGGGTCTCTGAGACTGTCGTCCGTACGGAGGCTGACTGCCTCACCTTCCTCCTGCTGGGCGGCTGGTGGGCTAGAACTGCTGCCCTTTTTTGGGTTGACAGCCAAGCGCGTCCCCACTGCTCAGCCGGGTAAAGTCTTCTTTCACAGGGCCCTTTGGAGAAAGTTGTGAAAAGAAAGACTACTCTGGCTCACCTTCTTAGGGCGCCGCCGTGTGGGAAAGGATGCCTGGTGGCACGTGGCTGAATCGCTCGGTGGGGCCCACCGGCCGCTCAGTGGGGGACAGATGTGGCCGTTGGTCACACACAGGCTGCCGGCCTGGGGAAGCCTGTGGAGTAGGCCTGCTCTGTCTTGTAGGGTCTCTCTGCATCCGAATCGACTCTAGGGCAGCGAGTTTGTGACGTTTGGCTAGCTACCTTCTCTGGTAAGCCCAGTTTGGTCACACTGGGGTGTTGGGGGCTTAAGCTTAGGCATTCTGTGGGACATTTCCCCAAATCCTTTTATAGCAGTGTGGGCCGTGGGTGGGGGGGGGATGCTTAGCACTTGTGTGAGGAGAGGGCGGTGAGGCTTTCTGGGGACAGTGGCATTGAGGAGGCCAATTGCCCACAGCTGCGATTCCATTGTGTGTCTTTGTTCTGCTTGGTGGGCAGCTGGGCTGATCGACAGTTGAGAGTAACAATCAGTCGCCTGCTGGTCAAACTCCAAACCCACTTTTCCAGGCCGTCCTCACTCACCACGGCCCTGTTGGGTGAGTGGACTCACGCACTGGGGTTTCCAAGGCTACAGGTCTTTACAGGCCTCCCACAGACTGACTGGTGGGTCCAAATGTCTGACCTTTTGGTAAGCAGCTTCCTGGTAATCCCTTTGCCCACTGGGTCTCCTAACCTGCTCAGGGGCCTCACCTGGTCTCCAGGAGCCCATCCTAGCAAACAAAGAAAGGGCGTTTCCTTTATGGAGGGAAGTTCTTAGGGAAAAAAAAAGAATAAACCCTACACTCCAAGGTGGACAGCAGCAGCCTACAGAGTGAGGCCAATCCTGGCAGGATCAATCTGTTATTAATGGAGGCAGCTATCTTAGCCCTACTTCCCATGCATGCATTAATTAATAACTAATCGATTTAGCTAGAATCAATCAGTTAGTAATGAATGCTGTTACCAACTCCGAACAGCAGCAGCACACATGGGCTGGGTCTGTGTGACCCCGGCTTCAGCCCTACCCAGGTGGTCAGCCTTTTCTATCCCATGAGGGGTAGAGTCCAGTGGCAGGGGACTTGACCCTGACTCAAGGCTGCCTCGTGGGGGTTAGAGTAGGCCTGTGCTCCAGAAGTTTCTAGCGGCTAGGTTTCTGGACTGAAATGACCACCCACCCCCTTCCCCTGCGACACCACCTCTGAGCAGCTGAGTGATCTCGGGGAGATGAGCTCTGGTTACCTTCTAGTGGCATCTGATTTACACTTACCCAGAAAGCAAATTTACAGCCTTATCTGTTGCAGACTTTTATGAATGACTGGCATAAATCTAGCGCTGAATGAGCATTTCTCCCTGCCCCCCGCCCCCGTGAGCATAAATCTGTGATTGGGAGATTGAGTTTCTGAGTCACTCTTGAGTAGTCCATTTCAGGTCTCATCATCTACTGATTTCCCAGATTCAAGACCTCCAGTATTATTTCCCGCCAGCACGGCTGCTTTGGTGCCCTTTAGGTGGGTCTCGAATGTACTTGGAGGGGTCACAGAACTCACCAAAGCTTCTGTGAACAGCCAGCGCTGAGAACAAGTGGACATCAGGGGGCCCCACTAATGAGCATGGCCAGGTGGCTGGACTGAACCCGCTGCCATCGAGTGGATGCTGAGTCATCGTGAGTTGACCCTGCTGGGCTGGCAGAACTGCTCCTGCGGGTTTCTGAGGCTGTAACTCCTACAGGAGCAGACAGCCTCATCTTCCTCCCTCACAGTCACTGGTGGGTTCGAACCACAGACCTTGTGGTTAGCATCCCAGTGTTTAGCCCAGGACACCACAGGAGCGTGTAAAGGGAGACACTGTTCTTCGATGTAAAGGTACGCATAGCATGTGCCAGGCATTAGGGGGCGTGGGCAGAGGTATGTCATCTGTAGGACATGGCAAACAGTGATTATTTCACTGAGAGTTCTAGAAAAGTGAGATACAAAATGACTGAGTGATCTTCTGAGAACTTCCTAAAGGGACTCACCTTCAGAAAGATGCATTCTGCTGAAAACGGCAGGCAGGAGACAGCGGCCCATGTGGAAAGGAGGCCCAGTGTGTCCACCAGAATGTTTGTACGTGCGTGCTCTCCACCCACGAGGACTTTCATCCATGAAGCGGTCCGTGTGGGTGGCGTCCATTGGATTCTTCCTCACGGCCACGTGCTGGACAAGCCAAGCAAACCCTGCTGCTCCTGCCCCATCAAGGCCATGTTATGTTTCAGCTGTGCCAACCCCTCTCATCACTGGCTTCCTCTTTCCCCGATGCTGTGTCCTCCTCCAGGGGCTGGGCTCTCCGGACAGCATGTCCAAAGTCCATGCGATGGGGTCTCACCATGCTTGCTTCTAGGGAGCAGTCCGACTTGACATCTTCCGACACAGGTGTGTTGGCTCTTCCGATGGTCCATGTGGGAGCAAACTCTTCACCAGCATCCTATTCAGATGGCTCGGTTATCCATTGCCCAGCTTCCACCTGCCTCGAGAGTCACATGTCTCGGGCCAGCCGTGCCTTAGTCCTCACGGTGACATTAATTTTTATGATCTTCTCAGATGACTTCTTTATTTCCTTCCTGCCCCATGCAATCGCACGGCTTCAGTTGTGAATGTCTAGGAAACCAGTGGACGGGACGATGTGTCGCTGTGGACCCCGACTCCTTTTCAAAGACCACAACTTCCTTGTCAGCTGGTCACCTGTGGTGGCTCGCACGTTGCTGTGATGTTGGGCACGATGCCACCGGCGTTTCAAATACCAGCAGGGTCTTTGGGGTGGGGGAGCTGAAGCACTTACTGATGGAGAGCAGTGGCCATCCCCTTCGGTGTGGAGGACAGCAGGAGGACAAACCTGACCCCTGGACCAAGATGCAAGGTCATGGCGTGTGGGGAGAATGTGGAGCGAATACTGGTGCTGCCAAGGGCTTCATTCCCCTTGGACCCACACTGTGTGCCCATGGAAGCCGCAGTGAAGAAATCGGCCGGGTTGGGAAGATGTGTTGATGGACAAGGCTGTTGATGGGGGTGAACTTGGGTGAAGTGGAAGATGCGCTACACGAGAGATGAAGGAGTGGGTGGAGGGTGAACTCTTGGGAGGGATTGGGGGTGATGAGTAGTTTAAATGGAATATAATATTGATGATCTGAAATGTAAATCCCCACCTCATTCACAAAAGATTGTTTAAAAAGATCAAATGACTCTGGCGTTGGGCAAATCTGCCGCGTAAAACTTCTTCAAAGGGTCTCAGAGCAAAGGCATCACTTCAAGGACCAAGGTGTGCCTGGCCCGAGAGAGTGGTTGGCTCCCCGTGTCAGCATTTCCCAAAGGTGATTTCTTTTCCATCAGTGAGGCCCTGGACCTCTTTGAGAGACTTCGTTCCTGGTGCGAATGGATCCCATTTCCCCCTTGAGTCCTGCTCCTCTGAGGTCCACCACACATGGTTTGCCCAGGGATCTTGTAGAAGGGAGCTCCTACCCTCTCCTCTCCTTAAATAATACGCACTTCCCTGTGGACATCCAGGAGCTGACAGCGCATCCTCAGCCCACATTTGCAGGGTGGCCCGTGCTTAAGGGAAAAGCTGGTTGTGGGCGCAGAGCTGGTGAAAGCCCCGGCATACCTGACCTTATATGGGATCCTTTCTTGTAATGAATTAGGAGTTCTTTCAGCCTTGGAATGAAGGAGGGACCAGCGCTTTCTCTCTCTCTCTCTCTCTCTCTCTCTCTCTCTCTCTCTCTCTCTCTCACACACACACACACACACACACACACACACACACACACACACACACACACGGAAATTCCTAGGGAGGGAAAGGGCCAGCCCAGTGGACCAGTGGAGAAAACTGAGCTAGAGAGTTAGGATCAGGCGGGAGGTGCAGAGCAGCGGTCAGGAGCATTCAGTGGTTTGATCTGTAGCTTCTAGGGCTCTGGGACCCCTTCAGCGTAAACCCTGCTCCATCTATTTGGCCAACTGGTAGTATGGGTCTGATGCCAAACTAGAGTTCCCTCCCAACGTGCTGGTCCGGTTAGAGCATTTGGAGCTTGATTTGGAGGCGGAGTCAGCTGTGGTACGGAGATGGCTGAGACGAGGAGACCTCATGGCCGCGAAGATGAAGGACAGGGCCTGGCCTGACTGAGGAGCTCCGGGAGGACAGGGCTCATGTCACGGCTCCTTCTTTAAGCCTCGAAAGCTGCTGTTGGCAGGTGGTAGACGTCTCCTCTCTCAGAGGAGACACGTAGGAAAATCAGGGAGCAGTACTGCACCCATTGTCGGGTTTTATTGGGGTTGAGTCCAGCTCTTGGCGACCTTACAGGACAGTGTAGCTCACATGGCTGTCCTTCTTTATGGAATGATCTAGCTTCCTCTTTCTCCTTCAGAGTAGCTGGCGGGTTTGAACTGACCACCTTGTGGTTACCTGTGCAAAATGTAACTCACTGCCCGACTGGCACACCTAAGTACGCTGTTGAAAAGCACCCCCAAAACCAACAGCCTCATGGCCAAGGCGTGGCTGGTGTGAACTGCTGACCTTGTGGTTAAACACAGCCCAGTGGAGAAGAGATGGGCCCTAAGGCTCTGGGGTGGTGGATGGTGTGCTTCACGTTCAGGGTCTGGTGGGAACTGCTGGGTCTCCAGGGACACGGGACTGGGCCTGCTCCTGGTGGTCATAAATGCAGTGTTGAGGTGAGAGAGATGCTGTTCAGGTGGCTGGTGGGCTCAGAGGCATCGATAGGAGACTGTGTCAGATGGTTCTATCCAGCATCAGAGGGTGCGCTGGTTATGGGCCATGGGCCCTCCCCGGGAGAAGTCATTTATTGTCTTGGGCGTATGCTCTTGGTCCCGGTCTTTCCAGGGCCCCCTCTCAGTCTCACGCTTTGCTCTCTGGCCGTGGTCACCTGGGGCGCTTTTCTACGTGCCATTCTTTGATGATGATGACGACTGGTATGCTCACGTGGTCCTCCTGACTTCCTCTCACCAGGTCCTGAGACCCCGGTGAGAGCTGGAGTCTGAGACCAGATTTCCCGATCGCCCCCGAGAGAATGCCTTTGAGTGCCAGCCCACTTCAGCTCCCTACTTGAAACCCAAACTCACTGCCGTGGAGTCGATTCGGACAGTAGGACAGAGTAGACTGCCCTATGGGATTCTATGACTCTTTACGGGAATAGAAGGCCTCTTATTTCTCCCATGGAGCAGCTGGTAGTTTCGAACTGCTGACCTTGTGGCTAGCAGCCCCCGCATAGGCACTATATCATCAGGCTTCCTTTGTGCTATTTACTGGTCATATTTATCTTTCTGCTTCCAGATTTCCATCCTTTACTCCCTTAAAACCAGGGGAAGGAGTCCCTAGGAGTCCCCAGTCCCTGGATCTAGGTTCAAGTTCACCTAGATCCACTTTGGAAGGTGGGGCTGGAAACCTGCTTCTGAAAGGTTATGGTCTCTCTGATCTGTTCTGAACACCCACTGGGTGACCCCAGCAAATGACCCTGATGACCATGAACTCTGAGCACCCTGGTCCTCGTGCCGTTTCTGCCCTTCGGAATGCGCCTCCCTTCCAAGCGAGAGAAGCCAGCCCGCCCGTGGAAGCACCAGGAGCAGGGTGTGTTGGGAACACAGAGAAGAGTTTTATTTCACTTTTTAAAAAAGCAAATGTATCTGTTTTTTGGTGAAACAGGGTCCCTGTCCAGTGTGAGGATTCTGGGGCTGATGAGGTGGGTCAGTCACTGCACAGCCACGAGAGGGGTCGACTTGTCAGTTTTGCACTTGGGAAGGTGGTCTGTGAGCTGCTGGTGGCGGTGGCAGGCTGTGAAGGTCGTCTTCTACTGTCCCCTAACCCTAAACCCGCAGGATGGGGCATTGGGAGTTCTGAGAGAGACCGGCCACCATTGCAGCTGACCTTGAGGAAGCACGTTCACCGAGGGCACCTACCCAAGAGAGAGATGGGCACCTTCCAACTTGAGCTGGCTGAGCCATGAGAGAGCTTGTCCCCAAGCCAGGAGGGAGGGTTTACACGTACTCTGGAGGCCCGGGGCTTAGACCAAGCTCCTTGTTCCAGTTCCTTTGTGAAACGGCCACCCTGCCCCCTCTCATTGGTAAAGTGCGGGTCACGGGCCCACGTTTCCGAGCGCACCAGCCCGGTTAGAAAGTGCCTTGTTGGTGCAGAGATGCAATTGTGCTCCTGGTCTCCAGCGTTAGGACCCTAACTCAGTGACTCGGCAGTGAGCCCCTCCTCCATGGCCACCCAGCCCTGCAGAGGGGGGCATCCCCTGCATGGGCGTCCACGCGACGTCCTGGCTACAGCCCATGTGCGTGGTCATCTTCATGGTGGTCTCCTCTTGGGCGGTGTCCACACCACACATGTCCTCTTGCCCCCATGAGGAATGAGCTTGTGCCCATGGCTCTTGGAAGTTACATGTGACCTCACTGAAGGGTTGACTCGATGGACAGCTGCCTGCGACTTAATTCTCCGGGGCAAACTCGCTTGAAAGCTACCGTGTGAACCAGGCCACGGCACGGGGTTGAGTAGGAGGCTGATGAAGGGGTCCCGGGCCATCTGTTTGTGGTCTCGTGTACGTCAAGCCCCTAGTAGTTTAAACACTATTGGGAGCGCGGGTGGCACAGTGGTTAGGAGCGGAGATGCTAACCTCCAGATCGGCAGTTTGAAACCGCCAGCTCCTCTGAGGGAGGAAGACAAGACTTGCTATTTCCAGGGAGAGTTACAGTTCTGACCTGCCCCAGAGGGTCGCCATGTGTCGCGTTGGCGTCACCTCAATGGCCACAAGAGTGGGTGAGTTTCTGGAAGGCCCTCCAGGAGATGGACTGACACGTGGCTCAGAGGTCAGCAGACTGAGGCTGGGGCAGGACTGGGGGCATCTTCTCCCATTGCACGGCTTTGTTGTGAGCCAGAACCGACTGGAAGGGACCTGACACCACGTTGTGGTCACGCGTGCAGACATACGTGCCAGGTGGTGTTGGTGTTTGTCTCTCCATCCTAAGGGCAGGGAGAAGCGGGGTTGGGTTTCTGTTCATATCGCTTGTCTCTGAGGATGGTGAAGCAAATTCTGAGATGATTATGCTTAACTGGTGAGCAGTCATTTTTGATTTTTCTCCCCCCGCCCCCATCGCCGCCTCCCCGTCCCTGTCGCCTCTCTGTCTTCGTTTGGTTGCTGTTGGGGACACACGGGGCTGTTGTCGGTGCCCAGGGCAGGACGATGGCCGGGTGAGTTGTAACGGGAAAGACTGCTTGGGCACGAAGCGATTAATCTTTGTGTGGCAGGCTGTAGCCATCACCACCATCAAAGGCAAACACATTGGAAATCTTTTTATCATTCTGCACAACTGATTCGGAAAAACTTCAAGAGCAATCCTCTGTCTTTAGGAGATTAAAAAAAAGTACAGGAAAGGGGGAAAGAGACTATTGTAAACTGGAGAAGCCCTCAACTTGAGCATTGTTCTTACAGATCAAAACTCGACAGCTTCCTCCACGGTGCATGCGCTGCATCGACTTGGAAGGTTTGTGCTGTAGACGTGATTTTACATAAACTTTTTCCGGAGACTTCCTGGCTCGTTAACAAGTCTAAGTTTTGTGAAATGGTCACGCTGCTTTGCATAGAACTATGGCCGAGGGGGAAGGAAGTGTTAGGACTGGCTGTCCTGGACGCACCACCGTGGAGTCCCAATTAGGCAGTCACCTAATTGTGTTGTTCAGGCAACACGTGGTAACGGAGCAGAGGGACTACTGTGCAAACGGTCAGTGCTGGCCATTGGGGCAATTTAGAAATGGCTCCCAACCACCCCACCCCCTGCCATTTATTTTTTTTAAAGACGTAGAATGAGGAAGTGCACGCTTGGTGCAGCACCGACCTCTGAGTGGGTCCAAGAGTCAGTGTGACTAAGAAGATTAGGAACCATGTGGGCTTGGCTGGGTTGCCTAGAGAGACAAGACCAGTGACACACACATATATGTATAAGAGAGGATTTTATGTCAAGAAGCACTTTCATATCAAGATGGCGGCCCGGCCAGCCAGTCCAGCTGACGTCCACGGGCCTGATGCTAGCCAGAGCCTTCTTCAGAGTCACGGGGCTGCAGGCTGAGGACGCGGCAAGGTGATTGGGGAAGCAGGGTGGTCATAGGTCCCTGCGGGCAGAGCTATGAGGGTCCAAGGCGGGTGGGATTGTGGCAGGGTGCTGGCAGCTCCCTTGTTGACTCCCAAGGTCAGGGGTCCACAGAGGGCCACCCTGGAGGCAGACACACAGCCTCAGCAAACAGGGAGGGTGAAGGGCAAGAGCGCATCCCACTGCGTCTCTGATACAAAGACTCATCTCCGAGGAGGTATCACTAGGCCACCACCTGATTGAGAGGTTGCGCCCCACCCACCCCTGCACACCGTTGCCGTCACGTTGGCAAGCAATCAAACCACACCACCACCATTTAATGTTGACGAGGAGGATCTGTCAGGGAATTTCTAGGTTGTTGCCCTTCCTGGTGGGTGAGGTGGAGTCATCTCTCAGGCCGGACATGGCGGGCTACCCTGATGCTTATCCGAGGCAGTTTGCCTAGACCCCAGGGCCACCCTCATCTCTTGGATGACACCGGCTGCATAGCCCTTGTGGTGGTGACTCGTAGTGGCCCTGGGGGTCTCCTGGACTGTACATCTTTATGGGAGTAGAAAGGCCCATCTTTCTCCCTCAGAGCAGCTGGGGGTTTTGGACGGCTGACCTGGTGTTATCCCAACATGCCACCGCCACCCCACCAGGGCTCCTTCAGAGAGGAGCTGTGTCTAGATCTGCCCCGTTGCTTCTCTCAGGCCTGACCTCTCAGGGGTGGGTGTCCTCAGACCCGCGTCTGCTGGTAGAGCCCCGACTGTCGACAGTCTGTGGGAGCTCCTCTCGGGCCTGTGCGTGCGGAGGAGTCTGAGATGCACGTCTCTAGCCAGAACCTTGGCCGTTGTGACTTCCTAGCCACTGATAGGCTGCATAATGGAACCAGCAAAGAGCTTGCTCGTTGATGGGAATATATATAACGGGATGGCGGGAGTGACTCAAGACCAGCTCAGGAAAGGAGCCGTGCGGGGGCTGAGTGGGCGCCACGGCCTCTGTGGTGGGTCATGCTGAAGAGTGCAGAGCCTCGGTGATGGTGTGTTTGGGGGTAGTGCAGACTGGCCGCAGGGTCACTGAGTGCTGCTGACGGGTTCTGAACTGAAGGGGGTGGCGTCTGATGGATGCGGCAGAAGTGTAGCCCGAGTTTGCATTGCAGGGGTGTCTCATGGGTGACTTAAGGGGGGAGAAAACACCAAAAAAACCTTTTAAGATGGGATTTCTTGCCAACTTAAAGGATTCAGGGGATGATGATGAAATCATTGATTAAAAACGTGTGCAGTATTGGCTTTCACTGAACGTCAGCTTGTCTGGGTTCCATTTAAGGCCTGATTCAATACGTCTTAGATTTTATATTTCCCCGAACCTTTTTTGTGTATTAATTTTGTCACGCTTGTCATTCTAAGCTAATGGTGATTTAATGTTTGCAAACTTGGATGGATTTGCATGCAGGGAGCCCGCCTGTGTTTTTAATCAATGAAGAGTGGGCTTTGGCAACTGGCATGGTAAGAAAGGGAAAAATCTAAAACAGAATCAGACTAATGCTCACACTCCAGAAAGCTCACATCGTCACGCTCTTGGCTCCGACCACGCGCCCCGTGTCTCTCTTCTTGGCACGCGGCGCGCTGCGAAGGTGCGTGAACCTTCAGAGAAGTCGTTATTCACTGTGAGGCATCATGCAGATGACAGCAGTCTTTGTCCTCGTTCTCAACACCCCCCCACCCCCAGTGTTCTTGAAGCCCAGGGTTGCGGATAAGAACTAGAAGAGCTTCACTTACGTGACTAACTACCATTGCGCCGTCAGCTCACAGGGGCACTCTAGGGCAGGTAGCACTGCCCCTGTGGGTGTCCAAGACGTGACTCTTCACGGGAGCAGAGAGCCTCCTCTTTCTCCTGCGGTGCGCCCGGTGGGTCTGAGCCACTGGCCGGAGGTCCTTAGGGACTTGCATTTATTAAGAAAAGGACTTAGACCTTGAATGCCTAATGGATTAACCGTGTGTGTGCGTACCCCCTCTCCCCCCATCCCACAAGCTCCTTCCTTAAACTCTTACCTGAGAGGCAGCAAAGCCTCCGCCACCAACCTCCTCTATCAAGCCAGGAACCCTAGTCTACTGTCACACTGCTTTTGTCTGCCTGGGAAAGACCGGCAGCCTCAGAAACCCAGTGTAGGGTCACTGGGAGCCCCGGCGATGCAGTAGTTTACGAGTTGGGGTGCTAATAACCCCAAGGTCCTCAGTTTGAACCCACCAGCCACTCCTTGGTAAAAGATGAGGCTATTCGCCCCTTCACCATCTACTACCTCAGAAACGCTGTCTTGTGGGATCTCTCCCTGTGGGTCAGAAGCGATTCATGGGCAGCGGCTTTGATTTGTTATTTTGAGCTGATGAATGAGAACTGACTCGCTGGCAGTGGGTTTGGTTTGAGTTAGAGATGGCATCGGTGGCAGTGGGTTTGGTTTGAGTTAGAGATGGCATCGGTGGCAGTGGGTTTGGTTTGAGTTAGAGATGGCATCGCTGGCAGTGGGTTTGGTTTGAGTTAGAGATGGCATCGCTGGCAGTGGGTTTGGTTTGAGTTAGAGATGGCATCGCTGGCAGTGGGTTTGGTTTGAGTTAGAGATGGCATCGCTGGCAGTGGGTTTGGTTTGAGTTAGAGATGGCATCGCTGGCAGTGGGTTTGGTTTGAGTTAGAGATGGCATCGCTGGCAGTGGGTTTGGTTTGAGTTAGAGATGGCATCGCTGGCAGTGGGTTTGGTTTGAGTTAGAGATGGCATCGGTGGCAGTGGGTTTGAGTTTTTCTCCCGCAAAGAGCTCATGATACTAAGAGGCGATCGATGACAATCCTTGAAAAGCAGAGACTCCCTTTTGGGTACCCCCCTCCCCCCCGCCTCCCTCACACCCCTTGTTCAGTGCCTCTCCTGCGTGAGAGGAAATAATCCAAAGCCAAAAACAAAACAAAACAAAAGGCAGGGGTGGGGGTGGGGGGGGGGGGGAGAAAATATATGAGTGAAAACCAGAACAAAAAACCAACAAAGCCGTCCCCTTTCTCTCACCCTCAAATGGTAGGAAAAGGCTCGGAGCCCGGAATCCTGGCATCGGCCGGCATCACAGCTGACATGCGATGCGATTAAGGAGCGCCGGGAATTGATGGGGCGAGCTGGGGGCTGCGGGGCTGCAGGCTGGAGCTTGTTAGTGGAGAAACTGGCCCCGACAGCGCGGGAGGTGCACCATGACAAGGAGAGCATTCCCGTACCTCCGAGCGGGATGAGGGCTGGCTTCACCTGGTCTCCCCTCCAGTGTTGGGGTGGTCCCCAGATGTCGTGAGGGTGGGGAGATTACGCCACGGTTTAAGACCAAAGGAATAGTCTGGGGATAATTCAGCCGTCCAAGGCCAACAAGTCAATGTCTTCCCTTAACCTTGCTAAAAAGGACACACGGGTCTTTCTTGGGACAGTGTGGCCAGAGTGCTCCTTAGAAGCAAGGATAGCCTGTCTTCATCTGAGAGACTTGACACGTCGCCAGGAGAGGCCAGTCCCTGGAGAAGGGCATCCTGCCTGGTCAAGTGGAGGGGCGGTGAAGAAGAGGGGGGCCCGCGGTGAGATGGAGGGACCCCGTGGCTGCGACAGTAGCCTCGGGCATCAGGACAGCTGTCCGGAGGACGCAGGAACAAACAGGCAGTGTTTTAGTCTGTCGTGCATGAGTCCCTACCTGTTGGAACCAACTCAATGGCACCCAACAACTACTAACAACGGCACCCGCCTTGCCCCCACGCCCCGCCCCCCGCGCCCCAGGCCCCACCCCTCCCGGGCATCTTGTGCTTTCGTGATTCCTTTGTTCTTTAGGCACCAAAGTGGAGCCCTAACCAGAATCCGCCGCTGTTCAGAGAGACGTGACACTGTTATCACATCGTGTTTCCCAGTGAGGACGAGTCCTGCATACAAACCCAGAGCAGGGCGATCGCTCCACGGCTCTGTCACCTGTCTGCCAGCAGCATGCAGCACCTCTGTGTAAGGCTCGCAGAGCTAAGGACACAGAGCGTGACACGTATTTGAAATAATATCCCTTTACCCAGCGCGTCCCCCACCGCCCCATCCTGGGGTTTCTATCTGAGAGGGGCTTCTGTAAAAGACCTATTTTTGCAGTTGTTGCTGAATATCATATCTGTATCGTGGGTATGGTATGCACAACCTGGACACCTGCACAAACAGTGGCAGCTGAGTGTGATGACTTCTGATCCGTGTGCCATGAGTGCATGAGCGAGAAGGCACATCTTGACCCCAGGGCAGCCTGCCCAGGTTCAGACCCCAGACTAGACCCCAGGGCAGCCTGTACCCGGGTTCAGACCCCAGACTAGACCTCAGGGCATCCGGTACCCGGGTTCAGACCCCAGACTGGACCCCAGGGCAGCCTGCCCATGTTCAGACCCCAGACTAGACCCCAGGGCAGCCTGTACCTGGGTTCAGACCCCAGACTAGACCTCAGGGCATCCGGTACCTGGGTTCAGACCCCAGACTGGACCCCAGGGCAGCCTGCCCAGGTTCAGACCCCAGACTGGACCCCAGGGCAGCCTCTACCCGGGTTCAGACCCCAGCTTGTCAGAAAGTGTGGGAATTCTTGTCTTCATTGCGGACCTTGACCTTGGCCTCTTCCCTTGTTTAAATGCTTCATCATTGGCTCCATAGAAATCATTTCATCTCCCTGTGTGAAGAAACTTCACACCCCTCACTTGTTCCTCCTTCCACTGGCCGCCAGCCAGTGTCCCCACTGGTGGTTCTCAAGCCTCTAGACTGTGTAGCTCATGGCAGCATCCAGTTGATCCTCAGCTGGGTGAACGTGACACAGTGAACCCAGAATTAAAAGATAGACTAGGGAAGCTTTCAGAAAGGTCGTGGAAAATCCTGTTACTTTTTAATTTCATTTCCCCACAACTTTCTAAAGCCCACCTTACGCTTTGCCTGAGTGAACGTCCCACCCGAATTAAATGCCATCTCCTTCTTGAGGAGCAGAAGAGGGATGGTCCTGGGGCGCATCCAGCTACCCCCCCTCCCCAGTGACCTTGATTGTCCTCATTGCAAACCTGTGGGGAAATCCCCGAGAGCCCCCCTGGAGGGTCATGGGCTGTGAGCAAGCTAGGCTAAGGCTCTGACTTGGTGGACAGGCCCTCGGGGATGACCCAAATGCGTCAGTGACAGCCAGAGTCCCACAGACTGGCTTTCACACGGAATCCGGGCCACTGCTGGGAGACGGTGCCATGGCTTAGTTCATACAAGGGGGCTCCAAAGAGTTCATGGGAATAAAAGATTATGTCCGTTGCCACCAGTTTCATGAAGCCCCTGTGCTTTCCACAACAGTTAACATTTGTGTGCATGTCTCTGTCTGTCAATCGTCTCTCTCCCTTGTTGTGTTTCTTAATGACTTGGTAGCTTATTTGATGAGGTAGCCTAGCTAGCTGGCGGGGATAAGAAAAGCTGTTTGCTTCTTCCGTGAGCTGGATCATCTCCAGGATTTACACACACGAGCTCCGTGAGAGGAAGGGTCTCAGAATAGCCCATACACCTTGACCCTGACCTCCTCGGGACTCCTCCTTGCTCTGATGGTGTAGTGGGTTCCACGGTGGGCTGCTTACCTCAAAGTCTGCTGGTCAAACCGACCTGTGTTTCCTCGAGAGGTAGTTGAGGCTTTCTGCACCAAGATTTATAGCCGAGAAACCCAGTGATTTGGCATCAACACAACGGTAGTCAGTTAATTTTAGTTTTATTTACTCAGAACTAGAAGCCAAATTCACAGTCATGGAGTCATATATCCCTCTTCCTTCCTCCCTCCCCCCCCCCCAAACCACAGCTGAAGCTTCTGAATTGGATAAGAATGGGCATATATTACCTCCCAAAATAGAGTATACCATTTGGTAAGTTTTGGCATATGTGAACTACCCACTATAATCATGGCGAACATGTATACTGGCAGGCCCCTCCCCTCCCCGCGCCAGCCGGCTAAAGTGTCATTCTTTTGTCAATTCCTCCCATAAGGCTGCAGCGTTGAGCAACCCAACCCAGTCTTGAGCTGCTCTCTAAATTCAGGCAGGCTAGATCCTCAAGGGCAGATGCACTAAAGCCAGTGGAATCAATGACGAAGCGAAGGAGTCGAGCAGAACACGTCCAAGGGCAGCGGCGACTACAGACTCAAGCATTGTGGTGACGGTGCAGAGACGCCGTCAGAAAGCCAACAGGACATGCTCAGCACATCTCAAGCTCAAAGGACGGAACCAAAAATTCAGGCCTCGAGTTGCTGTCTTGAAGAAGTCTGTGGGTAAATGATCGAATGATTTAGGAAGCGTCAAAAGAAGACGGGAGGAATAAATAGAGTTTCTGTACCAGAAAGACCTGGTCGTGTCCAGCCATTTCAAGAGACAGCATATGATCAACAGCCGTTGATATCGAAGGAACAAGTCCAAGCTGCACTGAAAGCATTAGCCAAGGAGACACTAATAATTGGCAGAATCCCTATCCAAATGCTTCAACAAACCGACGAGGCACCAGAAGTACTCACTAGTCTATGCCAAAAATTTTGGAAGCAAGCAGCTACCTGTGCAACCGACTGGCAGAGAGATGCATATTGAGACTCATCCCTGTGAGAGGTGACCCAGGGAATACAGCCAGCACAGCACACGACCGCTAATCCCACACGCAGGCACACTTTTGCTGAGGACCGTTCTGTGCCAGTCGCAGCAGTCCATCAACAGGGAGCTCCATTCCGGAGAGGTCTTGGCACAAAGGACATCATTGCTCACATCGGACGGATCTTGACGGAAAAAAACATCTGAAAGACGTTTACGTGTGTTTCATCGACTATGCAAATGTATGCGTGGCGGTTACATCATCTCCTGTCAATGTGAATGTATCGATATTGGAGGGGTGGAGTCTAGCCTGTCAATCAGGTTGCAGCTGGACCCCCTTTGGAGGCGTGACAGAGACATATAGCTCACTGGAGGCCAGACCCACTCTCTCTGCCTCCCTTTCCTGCTGCTGAGACACTCAGAGAGCTGGAGGAGACAGGTGCAAACTGGCGCCAGCGTTGAGAGGCTTCCACCGCCAATGGATCCACAAGACCGTCTACCCCCCAGCCTGTGATCTTCCTGCATTATGGATCATGTGCTGTGTGAGTCCAAAGAGGAATTTATGGACTAGTATCAGGCACATGGGCTAGTCTCGGATTTATGGACTTGACCTGGACGAGGCTGGGATGCTTTCTCAACATACAGTTGCTCTTTTACATAAAGCTCTTTCTTATACCCATAAGAGTGTCTATGAATTTGCCTCTCTAGTCCACCTGGACTAACACAGTATGTGACCATGTGGTCCATAACAAAGTATGGATAGTACTGAGAAATATTGGAATCTCAGAACACTTCATTGTGCTCATGCCGAACCTGTACCATGGGCCACAGAACAAGAGAATACTGCATGGTTTAATGTCAAGAAAGGCGTGGACCAGGCTTGTGGCCTCTTCCCAACCTTCCTCAGTCTGTACACCGCACAGATCACCAGAGAGGCCACAGTGGGGAGGAACATGTTGTCGGCAGAAGGTTGGCAGAAGGTTTATGAGCAACCTCCTAGATGCAGAAGCTGTGCATTCCTGGGAAGGGCGTCGCCTTGGGGCACGTGGGGGGCAGTGGGGAAGAGGAAGGCCCTTGTGGGGTGGATTGACGCAGCTGCCGTTGCAGTGGCTGAGATGATGACCATTGTGAGGACGGCCACTATTTCCTTCTGTCACGCAAGGGCTCGCTGTGACTCTGAGTGGGCGTGGCACAGGGTGTACTTGGCATCCATCCTCCCCACCCCCACCTCCGTGTGTGCGTGTGTGTGGGAGACTGACTGCCACGGCTGGAAGAACCATGAGTTCGGGGGGCTACTCTGGCTTGGTGGTCTGTGGATCATTCTTTCGCTCGCCCACCTCACCTTTCCCGCCCTCCTCTTGCCTTCGATTGTTTCTTTTCCCATCGCTCTGTCTTCTCTTTCACTCCGAACCGGATTTCTTCCAGCAGCCTGCCCTCATTCACCACAAATGACTTTTGGGTTCGTCATTGGAAGGGAGGCAGCAGGCGTGTTTACACTATAGAAACACACAAAACAACTCGTTCCACCTCCACCGCCTTCCTCCTTCAAGGCCAAGACAGCGCTCTCTGGGCTTATGCTCTTAGCGTGCACTTTCGAGAGTTTGCAAAATATCTTCTGCCCCAGATACCAGTGCTGAGATTATTTAATAAGCCAGTGACAAAAATAAAATTAGTTGTGTGGCATATCGTACTCTGCCAATTACCAATTTGTTTTCGTTTAGCGACACAAGGAACTTCTTATGAGAGCGCACAGTGCTTATTTCTGTCAACTTTTTTTTTCTTTTGAAAAAGAATAAGACCGAAATACTCAACAGAGATAATGGTGGTTTGAAGACCATTTATGTCAAAGACATTAAAATTTGAAATCGTGGAAGGCGAGAATCCAAATTCTGGAGTAATTAACCAAAATAGTTGACAGATGTCAGCACCGCTAATAAAATCTGTATACTCTGAATATTTCCCAGCGTATAATTAACTCTGCAGATGATATGATCTGATTTCACCACGAACTGCTTATTAATGAAGGAGATGATGGCTGGTTACAGAATCCATTGTGCTCGCTGAGTACCACGCTTAGATATTTCTTGTGCAGCTGCAACAAGCCAACATCTCTTCACCCACCTGGCCCTGGCTCGATCTGTGCTTGCTCTCCCCACTCCTGAGCACAGAGCGCAGGCGGGATGTTCGGGCAGCTCTGGAGCCCGGCGCGAGGAGAGGGGATCTGTTTCCAGTGATGGTCGGCAGGCATTAATGGCGTTGGGGTTTTTTCAATTCTGGTTACAAATGCATTGTCATCGGGCTAGATAACACCACTGGAAGTGCTAAGAGATGGTTTCAGTCCAGTGGTAGCTAAGTAGGACGCAGTGTGCTAATGATGCAATTGAAGGTTGGGATGCAGCGATGGCCGAGTGACAAAGGAGCTCCGCCCGTAGTCGACGACACCGCAGCACTGAGATGAGAGAGAGAGAGAGATGCTGTTCAGGTGGCCGGTGGGCTCAGAGGCAGTGATAAGAGGCTGTTTCACGTGGTTCTGCCCAGCATCAGAGAGTGTGATGGTTGTAGGCAATGAGTCCTCCCCTGTAGATGCCATTTATCTATCAACCAGTGTTGCTCAAGAGCTCACTGTGTGCTGGGCACTACACTGAGTGTTCCACCACGCGCTGGTCAGGGTGTCCGACGGTGTGGCTTGTGTGCCGCTATCGTGCTGGAAGCGAAGCCACTGGTAACTCAAAGGTCACAGGGCCACTGTGATGGGCAGGTGTCAGCAGAACTTCCAGATCAGGACTAGGACAGGGGACCGGCGACCTACTTATTTAAAACCAAACCGACACACCGCAAACATTGGCCAGTGAAAACCATGTGGATTTCAGAGGCACCCGTGTGACATGTCCCCGATGGTGAAGCCCTCAAGTTGGAAGATGGGGAGAAGCCATCAGAATGAAGCTAGGGGCTGACCAGAGCACGGAACATCCATTGCTCATCTACAAAGTCAAGTGCAAGTGGAAGACGTTGGAAACTAGTCCACACGAGTCCAAGTGTGACCCTGAATATAACCCTCTTGAACGTGGAGAGCATCTCAGGATTAGAACTGAGCACACCTGATGGAGCATGACATCGAAGACGTCATCCAAGAAGAAAGCAGCATAGGAAAGAAAGCAAAGCCCGAAGGACACTCAAAGTATCGGATCGACTTGGATTTGCAATCAACACTCACGGAAGCAGCAGTCAAGAAAGCAGCTGGCCTTCTGCAGTGAGCAAGTGCAATGCTCACAGGACTCTTCTAGTGGCAGCCTGAGGACGGAGGTGTGCCTTGGGCAAGCCGTGGAGCATTCAGTCACCTCACGTGCATGGAGCAGATGGCCAGTGAGTAAGGATGACTGACAGGTGCCGTTCACTGAATTACGGCAGCGTTGAAGCCGAGGGCCCGCCCAGTGGACAGGCCAAAGAATGAGCAATTCTGTGTTATGAGAAGCGCAGCCAGAGTGCTCCTGAGAAGTGAGGTGGTACTTTGGACATGTTCTGGAAGAGGACATCCGCGTGGTCAAGTGGACGGGCAGCAGGCAGGAGAGAGAGGCAGGCTCTGGACAGCATGGATGGGCGCAGGGACTGCACCAATAGGTGCAAACATAAGAGCGGTTTCGAGGGTGGCACAGCACCAGGTCGGAACTGGCACGGTGCCCCAACAGTAGCATCCAGCGGCCGCTGGCCCTCTGAAGGGAGAGAGATGGGTAAATGGTCACCCAAAACAATTCTAAGAGTTAGGATGGGCAGGGCCTGGGAATACCAGACTCTTTCCCCGTAGAGATCGGGGGCAGCGGCTCATTTTAATGGTGCTTTTGCCGCGGAGGGAACATTTCCTAAGAAGGCTCTGGACCTGGATGTAGCCAAGATTCAACTGAATGAGAATTCAGCCCCTAAGAATGACCAGCAAACCACCACGGGCAGCGTACGGATTTTAGCTAAGCCCAGGGGGTGGTTTTAACTCCATGTGTTTGCAGAAGTTAAAACCCGACAGCCCAGCGGGTTTGTTTAGGAGGTTGTTGCTGTACCGCTTGTGGATTCTGTTGTCCCCCCTCCCCCCACCATTAACCTCTGCAGGTGTCTAGTCCATCATTGTAGTCGCTGTTGAATCAATAACACAAGGTTTCAAGGAAAAGGTTGAATAAGAGATGGATGAGTTTCAGCGATCGGGTGAAGGAAGCAACCAGAAAGACCAGGAATGCCTTCGGGGGGCAGGCTTGAGGGTGAGTTCTCTACTTTTGTGCTTGTCAAGCTGGTGGCTGTGGCTGGTTGATGTCGAGTTGGTTCCGGCTCCCAGCGAGCTGTGCCACAGAATGGCAACACTGCCGGTTCCGCGCCACGCTCACAATGGTGCCCTCTGAGTCACTATGGCACTCGGACCGTGAAATGTTATTCAGATCCTCAAAGGCGGGGGTCGAGAGCGCCTCCGTTAAAGGCTGTTCTCTGATCAGTGGGTGGGGGTCCGTCTGCGTCTGCCTGTTTCATTGCTGTAAGTAGGACATGCTAAGCGAGGTTAGTGACTACAGTTCTGAAAACAAAGTGAGTCACAGTGGGAGAGGCTCACCTGGAGGTAACACTTGCTGTTTATGTCTCCCTCGCTTCTCCGTTTCCTTCTCCACCTTCCTCAACACCTTGTGAATGCTCCAGGGGAGCCCCCCTCCCTCCCCACACTCAGCCTCCAGGGGTGTTCTTGGAGGGGACCCGGCTCTTCTTGTGGGACGTCTCCGATAGTGGCTGTGCT